>NC_073745.1:83436165-83775331 GCF_029784135.1 Toxorhynchites rutilus septentrionalis
CCTTCTATCATCATCACTCGGTAAACACTGGTGGAATGAACAAACAATAACGAACAACCAAACAAATCGGCTCTTTTCAGGTTCACCAAATCATTATCAAAGAGTTTACCGATGTAATTTTTCCAACATATCCAAAATCAACACATAGCCTAACGGAATCCTACGTCAACTATGCGGTAGTGTCTCAGACACAACCCTCCTGTGACTTTTTATCAAAGAGAAGAATGTATAACGTATTCTAGATAATTACCAGATGATAAAGGTTCTGGAATATCAATTTTGCATATTTCTAATATTCTTTGTCCCTGTATTCCTGGTAAACTAAGAATTATTGCCTTTTTTGACGTAGGATTACGTCTTTCGGGAACATATGAGGGTACAAATTGAAAACGAAAATTGATCGCATCCTGAAAAATGTCCAATTTCAAACGCTTATTGCTCAGTCATTTCATGATGGATTGATGAGATTTTTGCATCAAACGATTTCGGCACTCTATAACAATTTTTCACCTTGAATAAAATAATATATATCATGTAATTAACTATGGAACAGTTGAAAAATCTCAACCCCTATCCTAACAGAAAAACCCACCTCTGATTGGTCAAAATTGACGACACATGCGACGTGTCCCTAACAAAGACATCGAAACCAAGCTGCCTAGGGGAAATCGGCATTACAAATACATAAAAGTAGGGGAAGTTTTTGCTCCCACCGAAATGTGTTCCCTAACAGAGACATCAAAACCAAGGTGCCCGAAGGAAATCGGCATTGCAAATATATGCAAGTCGGGGTCATTTTTATATTGCAAGCAAGGTAAGTGATACGATTAATTCTAGCAAATAAAATTTAAATTTGGAGCTTTAAAGTTGGTTGCTTCGTGAAATTTCATATCAATGACCGATCGTGTATTGTGAAAAATTTAGCACAAGTGTAAGTGTAAAATTGTATATGATAGCAGTTGTGTTAAAAATGACATGATATATGAAACGATTTATTTCGATTTTCTTAAATAAAACCAAGGTGTGTTCCCGCTCGAGAACGGGTCGTTTGGTTTGAGCTGTCTGTTTTGTCGTGTTCATTTTCACCCAAGGAAAGTTTATAAGGCGAGAAGAATTGGAAAAGTAAATACATATTAGAAAAAGTGATTTCCCATATGCTCTACATATAGTTTTAGATGTTGTGATCCAATTAAAATTCGCATTGGGTTGAATAAACACTCAGAAAGTAAAAATTATAAAAGAAAACTACCTCTTCATTTCAAATATGTTTTCTCTATATTGAAACAACATGTTTTTACTGATGAGAAAAATTGATAATTGTGTTCGGTATTGGTAATTATCTTATATTACATTGGTGTTTTTTTTTCTCTTTATTTCATCCATACATAACACAGGAGGCTCGTCTAGGATCACAGAGAGCGGTTTTCATCATATCTCGTTCCACTTCGGTATCTTTTATCTTTTACGCACCCTCCAACGACTGAATACCATCCTTCTGTCATCACCACTCGGTAAACACTGATGGAGTGAATAAACAATAGCCAACAACCAAACAACAACCAAAACAACAAACCAAAACCGAATCGTAATCAAAGAGTTTAACGATGTAATTCTTCAAACATATCCAAAAATCAACAGATAGCCTAACGGAATCCTACGTCAACTATGCGGTCGTGTCTCGGACACAACCCTCCTGTGACTTTTTAGATGGTTTTTAAAATGGTTATAAAAGGTTTTCTAAGAACTTCCTTTTCTTTTTCTTGTTTTCTTGTCAATAAAAATGTCCCCGAAACTGTAACTGTTAAAAGTTTACTGTTTACAATTCTTCCACAAGTGAAATTCTTTCACAATTGTGTATATGTATGACCATTATATTTAGCGAATAACTATACGAAAGTCAAACATTCATATTTTGCTTTTAAACGTATGAATCTAACGACGAATATATCGACGAATAGTTAATATATGGATCCGTTCAATCCAGTTACAAAAGGGACTGAAATCAAATAAAAATAGTCCGTTAATGATCTTATGCATTATATTCAATAAATATTCCACGCCGCTAACATTAATTTATACATTTCATTCAACAATATTCTAGAATATGAAAAATGGCACTTGTCCAAAAAAGTTACTCCTATACTCGCGTCGGTGTGTCAGACCGAAAGTGTTAAAAAGTGACACACGTCCCCTTTGTACCAACACATGCGATACGCTAAACGATGACGAACGACGAATAACGAAACTAGAGAGAATCGCAAAGTCGTAGTGTTGATATTTTCTGAGAAATAAACGAATTATTGATTTCTCGGTCTGACAGACCAATGCGCGAGTATAGGAGTGTTAAATAGCTATCTGCTCCATTTGTAGATGCCCACGATTGTCCTTTCCATACAGTTTTGATTACTGTGTCGTTTCTTATATACAGGAGATAGACAAAAATAATGAGAATAGCAAAATTTTGCTAATGTTCAGATTGTCACGTCACTTATTACTCTTGATAAAATTTACTTTTTCAGATGTTTGCCGTAGTAATTCATCTAGTTCTACTAGCTTGTTCCTTCACGAACAAAAGCAAAGTGCAGGCTCCTGCTCGCGACATGGTTTCTAGCATTTTCAGCGGTCTTCCGACAGTTAACCACAACAGTCGTCATGGCGGACGAAAATATGCGTGTCCAAAAAATGCAGATTTTAAAAACATGTATTTTTGATTCGAATGAAAGTTTGTATTCCGTTTGGGTTGAAGGAAATATGAGTTTTCCACAGCAATCGGGATTTTTTGAACGTAACTTTTGAAAAGGGCGTATCGATTTTAGTAGGAGAAATCTTTGATAATTTATATCTGAAAAACTATGAGTCGAACCGAAATAGTGCCTTAGAAAGAGTTATAGTGTATTGATGTCTAAACATGAAAAAAATATACACTGAGAAAAAAATTTTATTTACAAAAAAAACTTTAATTTGCAATATCCAAAATATATATTTTTAAATTTTTTCATATAAAATAGAAGTCATGTGGAAAATTTAAAAAATTGGTCCAAGATGGTAAAACTATTTTTGACGAACTTTGTGGAACATCGAATTTTTATGAATTTTCGAAACTTCGAACTTTTGTATGTTAACAATCATTTTAGCCACATATTATGATTCCTGATGTGATTTAAAACAAAAAAGTTCATTATAAATCTCCTTCTATTTTTTTTTTCTATCTATTTTTTATCAACATTTATTTTTATCAACTAACAATTTTGTTGTATATAATTTAATTTTTTCATTATTTTCTTATATTTCTATACACATTATGATAACTTGCTGCATTGTCGTTAGAGTACATCTTTGCTGCTACTTCATTCTCGGATACAGGTACAAAAGAATGATGCTTTTGGGTACCTGGAATTTGTTTGGTGTTATCATACATGCTACTCAACTCTTCCACACCCTGATCATATTCTTCTTGTGACATATATGAAAATGACAATTTTGTAAGATAGATAGAACTTCATCTTGAAGCACAAATGAATAATTTTCGGAAAAATCGCAAATCACAACAACCTCATTTTCTTACAAATTAGCTTTTATATTGTTAAGAAATGTGGACTGTTGTGTTTTAATGTAATCGTGAGTAAGTATTTTTTCTATTTTTTTGCAAAAATACGATACAAATTCTTCCACCGGTTTAACAAGAGTTTCTATGTCGCATCGATCAGTAGAAATCCATTGTGCATAAGTGATTTCAATTAAATTGCGTTCCTGAAGCTCATCTAGAAACCAGTTTCCAAACTCGTCCATTGTTAGGCATTTTTTACATTCACTAAGGTAATAGTATTTTGATCTATTTGATATGTTACATAGTATTTTTTTTTCCATATATTCTTTGCATTCAATGTTAAAGGAATATTTTTTGAGACTATGAAGCATAAGATTTACATTTTCATGGAATGTACAAACACAAACGTTATGATTTCCTGAATTACTCAGTAATTTGTAATGCTTCGGACGCATTGATGCAAAAGAGCTAAATCCAATTTTGCAATTTGGATCAAGTTCCTTAAATCTGTTGAAAGTTTCCCGTTATGATGTTATTAATAACCTTTTTTGGATGTGTTGACGCTTTCCATCTTTGACTAAAGAAACATAGTCTCTTTCTCCAGGTAATGATCGACTGATATCGTCGTCATTATAAAATTCCGAAACATGATTTTTAACATCTTCACTTAAACTTGGTCCATATTTGCTATGTGGTGTCGACAATACATCTTTTTCATTTGCCAGTTTTTTGGCTTGAATTGCCATATATTTATTAACGCCAAATTCTTCTTCCATTTTTTGAACGGACCAAGACTTAGGCAAAACTATTAAAATTCTATCTTTTTCTGATCTTGTTGTCTCTGTGTGGTAAAATTTCTCTTTTTTTTATCCCATTTATTTATTTTAGGCTCATAAGCATTTTAGCTGCAACAGAGCCGAATTTTAATCGTGTACATGTCACACGGTTATCATATCTATAATTATAGCACATTACATTACACAGCTGCCATTCGCCAGTATTCCTTCTATACCATTGCATATGGTACATTTTCACAGTAGTCATTTAGGCGTAAGAATATTCTTTCCGTTCTTCCATTATCCAGTTAGACCACCGGACAGCGGAGACAGTTGATTGATCATTGTTGAGTTATTTATAGAACAGCAGCCCGATGTGTCTTGCAGAGCAGAGCAGTTGTATGGATGAATCGATCTAATTTCGACCGTGGATCGATCTCCATCGCTGTTGATTGTTGCGTGGACGTAGCTATTCTGTAACAACACAAAGATGGTCAATGAGGGCCCTGAGTTTTGAACTCACGATCGATCGCTTACTAAGCGAACGCGCAACCAATGGAGCTACGGAGACCCCCATCAAATTTCTTTTTGAGCTGATTGATAATCTCATCAAACTCTTTTGCCTTTTGTTTAAAGTTCGACTCTTCGTCTTCTTCATGTGAAAAGGAAAATAGATTTCTTTTAATACTTTTAGAAATTTCTTTGAATTTTTGTTCGAGGTAACTAGCCTATCCAAGCCTTTTCGTCATTATTAGTGAAACGTCAATACCGGCGACTCCCTTGTTGGATAGCTCAATGTTGTACGCTCGTTAATACTCTGGTATATTGCTGTTTTTGGGAATCTTGCGAAGATGCTGAAACGACTGAAACTATTGATGATACTTGTTCTAAAGTATTTCCTACTGCTGTACTGATCTGCTCCTCAGTATTACACTGCTTTGGTTTGGGAGAGTATACAGATAAACGGCATGATCCGCAAATTTTGAAAGATGTATCTAAAAGGATATTGCATCCCATTGACTTAAGTTTCTCATCCATTGACACGGTTAAGAAACGTTTTTCAGATGAACATTTCTTACCGTTTTTCGGAAACGGTCTACAACATGAAAAAAATTTTTTGTAGTCCATTGTGGTATATTGTTATTCACTCTATAAGATAGATAGTTCGACTGATGAACGATGTTTGAATATGAGTAACTTTATATACATTATAGAGGTACCTTAAAGGTACCTGACTTTATATACTTGTACAGAGGTAGCTTAAAGATATCTGACTTTATATACCTATACAGAGGTAGCTTAGAGATACCTGACTTCAGGTATAATCTAGGCATCACGTAAACAAGTTAATTATATTTGTACACATAACGTCCGGTTGAATCAACAAGGTATATTTGTTGTTGGGATTTCAATTCTACTGTTCGTGTTTTAATTGTGTAACACGAATAATATGTTAAAAGTTTGTATTAAGATAAAAAAAAGATTTTTTAATATCGCTACGTTTTGTGTTAACCCACATGTTTTTGTTTTTGTTTTTCAACGTAACTCCTAAACATATATTTTTACCATAATGATGTATTTGGAAAAGTTATTGGAAATTATAAGCAAATTCATAAAATTTCATGAACATGACGGTATAACACGACAAACATATTAAAAGGGAATATTTACTATAAAAAAGACAATAAATTAAAAATATTTTTTAAAATATCTCGAGAATGGCTACATTTAGAAGGAGATTTATAATGAGATTTTTTGTTTTAAATCATATCAGAAATCATAATTTGTGGCTAAAAATGATTGTTAACATACAAAAATTCGAAGTTTCGAAAATTCATAAAAATTCGATGTTCCACAAAGTTCGTCAAAAATAGTTTTACCATCTTGGACCCATTTTTTAAATTTTGAAAAAATTTAAAAAAAATTAAAAATATGTATTTTGGATATTGCAAATTAAAGTTTTTTTTGTAAATAAAAAAAAACTAACTTTTTTTCTCAGTGTATATTTTTTTCATGTTTAGACATCAATACTCTATAACTCTTTCTAAGACACTTTTTCGGTACGACGGTTTTTGAGATATAAATTATCAAAGATTTCTCCTACTAAAATCGATACGCCCTTTTCAAAAGTTACGCTTGAGTCAAAAAAAATCCCAATTGCTGTGGAAAACTCATATTTCCTTCAACTCAAACGGAATACAAACTTTCATTCGAACCAAAAATACTCATGTTTTGTCATTTGTCGATTTCATTCGGAATTGCTCGTATTTATCAATTCTCGCGTAACTTTTGAAAAGGTCCAATGTAACATTTTCGTCAACTCGAGAAAAACGAAGTTGAAGACCCGAACATTAATCTGCGAATTGTATTGAAAGGTATCGATCTCTATCGCTACTTTCACCACTAGCAGTCAAGAATAACTCTGAAAAACCAATCGTAACTGTTGTTCAGTGATTTGAGCTCAAATTTGAAGCCTAGGAACGAAAAATGTTACATTGGACGTTTTGACTGCCGCGTTTGCACATTGGACATATTATGTTGCACGATGCGAATCTGAAACTAACTACTAAACAGCAATTCAAATATCAGCATTTCGTTCTAAAGACATATTATTGTTGTTATCACTCGTTGAATTGCACTGAAATCGCTAACAACGCCTGTAAGAAACAAAAACCCAAAACGACCGAAGTACGACTTTGTGTTGTTATGACTGCTTTGTTATTTCGGACGTTCTGAGCGTCGGAGGAAAGTGTATTACTTCGGGGGTCAGACGGACCTCCCGCAACACCTCGGTTCCTGGTCTGAGCCACGGGAACCTTTGAGGTTGGGCTCTCAAGGCCTCTTTTAATGCTGGCAAGCTCGAGCTTGAGGCCAATCGCTCTCAGGGTCGGCTTCTTCGGGGAAAAAGCTGATCAAGGCTCGGATGTGGAGTATGGAAAAGCGTGTAGATATAATTTTTATGTTTTTTTATTACCTAACCTTACAGTTCTGTGTTGGTGTATGTCAGTTTGTGGTGTTTCCTTCGCTGGAATCGTGATCGTTGTTCGCTTGATGGGTTCTTCGCACGTTGCTCGTTCTCCTCTTCGAGGTTATAAGGATCCTTTTAAGGCTCTAAAACAACGGGTCCTGTTCGCAAGGAAAGTGGGAGTTACGTACGGACCTTTTTTCCAAACTTGTACCTTTATTGGGTACATACCTGATATTTCCCCACTTGTGGACTCACTATATTTTAGGACTACTGATTATTTTGTAGTGTAATCACTCCAAATCTTTCGCTTTTTAAAATTAAAATTTTTAAATCTTATTTTTCGTGTACTTATTTCCAGTCCGTGCGATAGTCGATGCTGCCAGGAAATGAATTCTTCTGGCAGTTCTTCTTTCATCTGCCCTGTACATTCTCTCTTTCTTTCGCTTTCCTCGGTCACTTCTCTCAACTTTTCCTTACTTTTCTCACTATTGTTTACTATTGTTCATTCTTATCCCCATCTCTATTTCCGCGTGACACTCATTCTCTTTTCATATGTTAGTGTAATGTTGTCTTAACCTAATCCCTAGCACTGGGTAAGTATTTTTATGGCATATTTTCCTACACACTAAATACAAATAATACAAAAATAACGAATAAACGACGCTAACGGTAACACTACCCTACACTCCCCCTAGAAAATAAACCAGAATGGTTTATTTTTATTTAAACGGTTAGCTCTTCTAAATAACCCAGGTTTGAGTTAGCATCTTTATATGCAGATCTCGACTCTTGTGAAAAAGGCATTTCTGACACGTTTTTTCTCAAATAGATGATTCATTCAACTAGCTGAATATATCAGTATTTTACGCGTTTACCCTATCATTTCTCTCTTGGAGTTTTCAAATCTGCTATCTTGCAGATGAGAACTCATCTCTTCTTTAGCACTCACTGATAAAGTCTCTCTAGCCTCACAATAGGAATTTATCTCCTAAATTCCATTGTAGCGAAAGTGGTGTTATCATCGTGAACAAGTCGTGGCTGATTAAATAATTAATGAAAAGGGAATACCGTACACTGTCGCATCCTATAAAAGTGCTTAGATTAACCGGTTTTGAAAAACATCTAATGGAATGTCTATCTTATCATTTGGCGGTTTTATTCAACCCTGATCAGCTCAAGACTAGACAAGAAGCTACTTTTCTAGGAAACAAGAGACGCACAGGACAAAAATATAATCTGACTTTAACCATTCACAAACACCGCGGACTCCAATCGACTCAATCTCTGTAATTCTTAATCAATTTACATATAGAACTATACTATTAAGGATGAGTTTTCAGAACATGCGAAAAATACTATTATCAAGGATCGTCGACACCTGGTTTCAGATCGGCTGCTGAAAATACACCTAAATTTTTCCCGTTGTCATCGACGAGCTCGTAAGAATTAGTGCCTCTTCTAGAAACCACTGTGCATGGAACATACGCTGGACCTAATTTGGCATTATAGGCGTTTCCTGCGGAAGATAATGCAAAATTTCTACGGAACACATTCTGACCAACATGGTATACCGGAGCAGGTTTATGAAATCGTAAATTGTAATTTCGTTTAGAATGCTCATAGGCTTTCGCAAGATTTCGACGAACAATTTCGAAAATGGATTGGTCAATATTCCGTTTACGGTTTACTCGGTCTGAAGGCGATATTTCATCTGTATCCACCTCCCGAAGATGCTCGTCTCCATTCGAAACTATTTCATGCCCGAATAGTACCCGGTATGGAGTGAATCCGGTGGACGCATGAACGGTATTATTCATTACATACTCTACTTGTGATATTCAAGTATCCCACAGCTTCTGATCCAATTTTACATAGGTACGGATGCAAGCATTTATGCTTCGGTTCAGTCTCTCTACGGGATTCGCTTGGCTGTGGTGACGTGCATTGGTCCAATGTTTCACATGAAATCTCTCAAGGAAGGTTTGGAATTCTTTGCTAACAAAGCTTGATGCATTATCAGAAATCAAAATTTCTGGCACCGAAAATTTACGGAACCACTGCTCTTCGAGAAGCTTAGTGGTCAAACTGGCTGAAATTTTTCGAACAGGAATAAGGACTGTCCACTTCGAGAAGAGATCAAGCATCACCAAAAGATGAGCGTTTCCCGATTTGCTACGGGGCAAGGATTGTACAAAATCGATACAAATCATCTGAAACGGCTTTGTAACTAATCTCTGCTTCCCCATTTCAGGATGTTGTGATGTATTGGACGGCTTACTCACCTTACAGGTGACACAATTACGGACATATTTCTGGACTGTAGAAGACATTTTGGGCCAAAAATACAGTTTTTTAATTTTTTCTAATGTTTTATCGAAGCCAACGTGTAAGTTATCGTCGTGCTCCTGTTGTAAAATCTGTGATCTCATACTCAACGGAATACACAGTTTCCATTCATGGCTATAATCTAGCACTTCATTTCTGGTCGGAACCAATTTAAATAATTTTCCCTGTTCTATTTTGTAATCGGGATTTTCTTCCGGATAGTCTTTCACGTTCGTTAAGAGCTTGGTATACCAAGAATCGTCATGGGTACACAGATCAATACTCTCTACAGCGCGAGATAATGCGTCGGGAATGATATTATCTTTACCTCGACGGTGCTTTATCTCGAAGTCATAGCCTTGGAGCGCGATGCTCCATCTGCTTAAACGCGAAAATGTGCGCCATTTGCCTCGCATGATGTTGGTTAATGCTGAAGCATCTGTGATAACCATGAAATGAGTTCCCTCTATATACGGTCTGAACTTCTCGATGGCTGAAAGCACAGCCAGACCTTCTTTTTCAGATGCTGCGTAGGCCTGTTGAGCTGGTGTCAGCTTCTGAGAAAAGTAGGCAATAACCTTCTCTCCGTCGTCGTGATGTTGTGTTAGTATCGCCGCTATGGCTGTGTCGCTTGCGTCACTTTGTATTTGAAATGGTCGTATAAAATCGGGATTACAGAGGACTGGAGCAGCTATCAAACTCTCCTTGATTTTAATAAATGACTGCTCAGCTTCATCATTCCAAACAATCGATTTCGGCTTTTTACGGAGTAAATTCGTAAGTGGAGCGGTGATCTCACTGAAGTGGCATATAAAGCGACGATAATAATTCGCCATGCCAAGATAACGACGCAAAGCTCGGATTGAAGATGGTCGCTCATAGTTGACAATGGCCTCTATTCGATCCGGATTCGGTTTCAAGCCCTCTGGAGTAAGTAAATATCCTAAATAAGGGAGTTCGTTCAAACAAAACTTCGACTTCTCCATATTAATCGACAAGTTAGCAACTTCGAGTCGTTTTGCTATTTCTTCTAAACAATCAATATGTCGCTCAAAAGTCTCTGTGACGACGACAATATCGTCAAGATACACAAATACTTCTGGCTCGAGTTCTCCGTATCCTAAAACCTCGTCCATCAGTCTGGATAATGTTGCTGGGCTGTTCACGAGACTAAAGGGAAGTCTATTAAATTGAAAAAGCCCTCTACCGAGCACCGAGAAAGCCGTATACTTTCTCGAGTTGGGTTCGAGTGGTATCTGAAGAAAAGCTTTCGTGAGATCGATCGTCGACAAATACTTACTCGATCCCAACCGGCTAAGTATTCGGTCTTGATGTGGTAAAGGATACGCATCTCTTCGTGTTCTCTCATTAAGACGACGAGCATCCAAACATAATCGTACTTCGCCATTAGGTTTTACAACCGGTACGGTGCTGAGAGACCACTCACTGTGGCTCTTTTCAATGACATTTTGAGTCAGTAGCTTATCCAGTTCTTGGTTTATTTTTATCTGAATCGAAGGTGACGTAGGATAAGGGTTTATTCGTATGGGTGGTAGATGTTTATATTCATCTTTTATTTCTATTTTATGAGTGATTAACGGTGTTATATCAAGATATTCTCCCTCGACAGATACTTTAAAAAGTTTTTTGACTTCATCTAAACGCTGTTCCTGTTGTTGGGTTAATTTTGTTACAGTATCTAACTCGGTTATTTCGCCAAGTTCGACTATGCATGGAATGTTCGGTTGAATTCCGAATGCTTTCCAAAAGTCGCCTGCGCCTAAAATCAATCGATGATTCAACTGTGGAGCAATAATCGTACAAATTACTTTTTCGACTTCACCCAGACGTATCGGCAAATCAACCTGACCAATAACAGGGATTGTTTTGCCTGCGGCGTTAATTAAATTCGTATGAGATGAATTTATCTTTAATCTTAATGATTTCAGAAATTTTTCTGCACCCATTCCAAGAACTGAGCACTGCGCTCCACTGTCAAGTAAGCCAATTACTTCTTTTCCTAGGATGCTAACTTTTACGAATGGACGTGGATCACCATTCATTTTCATAACAAGCTCTTCAACTTCGGGCAAATAACAGTAATCAGATTCAGATAATGGTTCCAATGCGTCTAGAAGAAGACTCTGCGAAATATGCACGCCGTCTAAGGGATTTTGATCATAACATTCAATTTGCCCTTTCAAACTGAATTGCCCACGTTTTTTTGACAAAACGGACACATACTGGTAAATACATCCATAAATCCGCATATTCTACAAAACTTTTGACGTTTATCAGGACATTCCACATAATGATGTCCAGATTTTCGACAGTTATAGCAAATGCCGATTTGTGGTCGTACGTATTTTTCCACAAGAGTACGAAATGTTCCCTGACTCGATCCTTCCATTGGGTTCGTAGTCTGATCCCTCATTTCTGCATCTTGATGCATGTTACCCTTGGTTGTTTCGCGCTGTTTAATGGGTTTTACTTTTGGATTCTGAAATATTTTTGAGTTATTCCCTTTCTGATTTCCATTTTTATTTGCACTCTCTTTCACTTCTGTCACCTCGTTCACCTGTAAATTTCGTGGTTTATAGCTATTTTCAGCTGGTCTATGATATAAATACCAATTATTTTCATCCACTATCCTGCCAAATTTTCTCAATTTTGATAGAGAACTTATATTTGCACCTGTCATCGCATTTTTATACTCATGTCGCATGTTACGCCAAATAATTTCGAACTTTCGTCGTTCTGAAATTGGTTTGGTCATGGAATGGTAAATCTTCTGCATTTCGTGAAAATAATCAATAAATTTTTCGCTTCGTCCTTGACGACGATTAGTTGCCTGGATTTCCAACTGAAAGTCTAAGTCGGGAGGCAAGAACTCACGCTTCAGTTCTCTTTTCAACTGAGACCAGGTTCTGAATTCTCTATTTTCATATCCCTCTAGGTACCAATCTTTTGCTCTGCCAGTGAACAAATGTATTGCAGACCGAAACAAAACTTTCTCGCTTACGTATTCTGCTCGGGCTCTCATCTTAACCTCTTTCAGAAACTCTGCTATTTTCCGACCCTCATCTCTACCGTCATATTTAATTTTCCATTCCGCTATTGGTATACGTCTAACTGTTATACTGCTAGATCTCCTTACTTTTCTACTCCTACGAGTTCGCGATCTAGAAGAACTTTCTGAGCTGGTTTCTCGCGACCACTCACTATGAGATCCTTTCGAATCATTTGAGCTTTCCGATTCCGATCTCGCTTTCCTCGATTTCCTCTTAGTTTTAGAATTATGAATCGTGCGAGATTTATGTATATTAACCGATTTATTCACTCGGTGTTTCCGCGTATCTTTCGTTGAATCTTCCGAGCCATCAGATAGTGAGCTTTCAGTGTGAGAGCTTTCGTTTCTTTTTAAATGTTTCCTAATGCCCTGTCTCGTATTCATTTGATTCGGTATTTCATGTAAACAAACTTTCGGTTTAGGCGGATTCATCGCTTCGGTTTTCATACTTGTGCTTAAATTTGAAAGCAATTTCTCTAGCTTTTTCTTATTGTAAATACGTTTTTCTACGTCATTCACCCTTTGATGCTGTCTCTCTAATTCTTTCTGACGTCTTGTTTTCTCTTGTTCAGATGTTTGAATAACGAAATCTTTGAAAGCCCTGAACAGATCGGGTAAATTCTCGGCTTCACCCTCTTCATATTCTGACAATTTTTCCAATATTTCCTCTGTACGCTTCGTTGAATTTTCTAGCTCTTCCTCCTTTTCCTGAATCAATTTGACCGTTCTATTTGCCTCTTCTGATTCCTCAGAAATAAGGCCTACAGCTCCTACACTTTGATTTAGATCATCTATTTCCGTTCTCACTTCTTGTAACTGCTTCGAAATTTCCTCTTCCACGTTACTCATTTCAGGGATCTCAGCTAACATTGGGAAATGGTTACAACAAATCTGATTTAATTCTTTTTCAAGTCTATTAATATCTGGGGCAAATTTCTGAGAGTCCGATGCTGAATTCAAACGTGCGATGCGGGATTTGTAATGAATCAGTTTTGTTTTAATTTTCTCTTTATTTCTAGTATCCATTTTAGGATTCTCTAGTAAGGAACCAATCGCTACGAGCTTCATCATTATTGTTTGTATTTCATCCTTGGTCGATCGCCAAGTTATCTGATAGAACGTGATTGGATTGCTATGCTCTCTCTCACGTTTCAACTGATCTTTCAGCTTACGCCGCTTGATACTCTCGTGTTCATTCGGATCATATAATATGTTCCGGATTAACAGTTCATGCTCTACTTCATCTACGCCTAAATGAGAAACCTCTAACTTCCGGTATAATGAATCAAAATTCATCTTGAAAATGAATGTACGAATGAATTGCACTAATAAATATTCTAGCAGTGTTTTAATAATTGTTATCCGTGTCACGAACCACTTGGAGAAACTCTATCAATGAACAAATTCGTCGATAATCGAATCAAGACCCGTTTACAATTCTTCTTCTAACCTATCAGCGAATTCGCGCTTATGAATGAATCACTATTTATGCAAATTTGGTGCTTTAAATTTCTTCTTCACAAACGTACGCGCACTAGTAAGTCACTTATCGGAACCATAGTTTAATTTTTTTTTTTAGAAGGATTTCAGGCAAATGCCGCCACGTGTACCACCAACAATGTTCGCTTTTTAACCTCTCCTACACTCCGGTGTAAAAAAATAATGCCAATTATTTTTTCCGAGTCTTGATTAGCTTTTCTCTTAGTGTAATCAGTCCAAATCTTTCGCTTTTTAAAATTAAAATTTTTAAATCTTATTTTCCGTGTACTTTTTTCCAGTCCGTGCGATAGTCGATGCTGCCAGGAAATGAATTCTTCTGGCAGTTCTTCTTTCATCTGCCCTGTACATTCTCTCTTTCTTTCGCTTTCCTCGGTCACTCCTCTCAACTTTTCCTTACTTTTCTCACTATTGTTTACTATTGTTCATTCTTATCCCCATCTCTATTTCCGCGTGACACTCATTCTCTTTTCCAGCTTTCATATGTTAGTGTAATGTTGTCTTAACCTAATCCCTAGCACTGGGTAAGTATTTTTATGGCATATTTTCTTACACACTAAATACAAATAATACAAAAATAACGAATAAACGACGCTAACGGTAACAAGTGGCGTCCGAAGTAACAGCCGAGTGCTTAAAATACGAATCTGCACATTGGATATTTTTTGTATCGGCGATAAAAAGATGAAGAAGATAGATACATGAACGATTGTTTTTGTAATGCATTCAATGATTGGAAACTAAGAGAGTGCATCCATTAACTCGATTTGTTTACTTTTGTTACATAGGACCTTTTCAAAAGTTAAGCGAAAATTCCTTCTCAATTTTCGCGACAAAATTGTTGGAGTAGATCATATGCTTCAGGTTTGCCCAGGAATTCTCGATGGGACGCAACTGGGGGACGTTGGGCGGATTCGCCGACTTGGGTACCACATCGATATTCAGCCGCTCCATCTCCTCTAACGATCGTTTCGACGCAACTTCCGGCAGGCACTTCGTACTATAAATTACCCCGTTCATGCCCAGTCCGGAGCTAAAGAAGAGCTGCTTTGACATTCGCTTCTCGCTGATTGTCAGCCACAGTAGCACCTCCTTGGGGAACTTGGTGTGTGAAATAAACTTCACTTCGGAGCTCACTTCCTTCGTGGGGAAGTAAAATACGAAGTGCCCTACCAGTCGTTGCCATCCAGGGTGAGATAGGTCTCGTCGTACATCACCACCGCCATGTCGCGATTCGCCGGGAAATCGACTTGACCATCTTATTCAGCCGCTGCCGCTACGTCATTGACTGCAGCTCCAAGACCAGTGGACGGGACTTCCGCTTCCTGACATGTATGTCCATGTTCACCAGGTACTTTTTCACTGTTTGCCCGGTTGTACCGACTTCCCGGTTAAGCGCACGCAGCGATGTAGCCACTTTTCCCTCGATCTTCCTCTTCAGCAACCATAGTAGCTTCTTGTCGTACAGGGCCGTCGGCCGTCCGGAACCGAGCTCTCTTTCGATGCTCTGATTGTTGTCCAATAGTGCCAAAATATTGTAGATACCGAAACGGGCGTATCCGGCGTCCACAAAGTGCCGCACAATGTCCGTTTTCAACTGATAGAGTCGTCAATTTTTTTCTGCTGTCTCATAGGTCACTATGATTGATGCTGCATGGTTAGTTTCGTCAGTGCGTGTGAAGGTAGACCCATGAAAAATCGGCAATTTTTGTCCATTTTTTTAATTCAAACGTTATGTCACCCATTTAAACTCGAGTCGACCGCGAGTAATCGGTTTCCTGCCTTAATAACCTTAGAATTAAAGAAAAATGTTTATATACACAGTAGAACCCCGATTATCCGCGAAAACGAGTTCCATAGTAGTTCTATAGAACTTTCTGAAATTTGTCAGTGATACACTGCACTTGCTCTTTTGTTTTCGTCATGGCTTCCACATTATCTGACCACTGGTGTACATCTGGGTCATACGGATGGAATCAAATTGGTTGTCAAAAAGAATCCAGTAGAAATGTCAAAAGAGATCCAATAATCAGGAGAGGAAAAAAGTGTTACTTTTGTTATAACGATCCACTACATAGAGAAAGTATTGTTATAAAACATACATTTTTTCATGAATTGGTCACCGGACCATGTGCGCTGAGCACCTCTTCTCCTCGTTCCTATCGGGTCGTTGTCGAGGACCATTTTCAATGGGCTATTCTAACGACGTGCCCAGCCCAACAGCCGGCTGATTTTCGCGGTGTGAACGATGAGTGGTTCTCCCAGCAATTGGTGCAGCTCATGGTTTGTTCGCCTTCTCCACATTCCGTCATCCATCTGCACTCCACCGTAGATGGTGCGCAACACCTTCCGTTCGAATACACTAAGAGCGCGCTGGTCCTCCGCGAGCATAACCCACGTCTCGTGGCCGTAGAGGACTACCAGTCTAATCAATGTTTTATAGACGGTTAACTTCGTTAAGCGGCGAATTTTACTCGACCGTAGCGTCTTCCGGAGTCCAAAGTAAGCACGATTTCCTGCCATAATGCGTCTTTGTATTTCTCTGCTGGTGTCATTATCGGCGGTCACCAGTGAGTCCAAGTACACGAATTCATACCGCAATCCAGCTTATCGCCGTTTTTGTAGATTGGACACACGATCCCTTCCATCCACTCCTTCGGTAAGCGCTCATCCTCCCAAATCTTGACGATTACCCAGTGCAGTGCTCTAACGAGTGCATCACCACCGTATTTTAGTAGCTCGCTCGGTAAATTGTCGATACCAGCAGCTTTATTGTTTTTCAGCCGTCTAATCTCTTTCTCTACTTCTTGGAGATCAGGGGCCGGAAAACGGTCATCGACTGCACGTGCTCTTAAATCTATCGTCGTACCGCTTCCATCCACTACTGCATCGCCGTTAAGATGTTGGTCATAATGTTGTTTCCACCTTCCATACGTGTGGCACCCATACATCCAGCTTTTTTTGGAATCCAATTTTCTGCAAATGGTCCCAAACGGTTTTATGGTATATACCCAGTTCCTGGCCAATCGAGCGTGTGCTCACATGCCGGTCTACTTGGATGATTTCCACGATTTAATCGGTTTCCACGACGATTGGCCTACCAGTACGGGGTGTATCTTATATAAGCTCGCTATCAAATAAGCCACTACACCAGAACGAAATCGATCAAACTAACGCTGTGCTGTGCGAATCGTTACAGTATCGGGTCCATAAACTACACGATTTTTTTCTGCCGCCTTCGTTGCAACTTTACCTCGCAGGTAGTAAATACGTAAAATATGGCGAATTTCTTGCTTGGTGGACTCCATCTTTGAAGTGCTATAACTTGAGACTGAAAAGGACAATCACAACACTGTCAAAACGACACTTGTAGCACAGATTGATTGTCGTCTTTAAATAGCCGTATAGTATGACCCGATGCGATAAGTACAACACAAGATATGTTTAAGTGTTGCCATATATTGACAATATACGACACTTCTTTTTCCCCAACCCAATATACTCAGAATGTGCACATTTTACACTAACGGGTTCAAGTAAATTTCAACAAGGTACCTACACCCATACCTCGCTATACGGCCGCTCTTTATACGGCTTTTCGTTGAACAAGATTGGAACCGATCCGATAGAGTTTGCATGAATTTGTATTGGAATAATTGATTCGTTATACGGCTTTTTTCTTAGCGACCCAGGAACGTATATAGGCCGTAAAGCGAGGTATGGGTGTATTAGCTTCTACACTGAGAGGAAATTTTAGTAATTATGACGAATTTTTTGGTACATGTTACCAATTCTCTACTCATTTTCTACCCTACTAATCATTGGTACATGTTACGAAAGCAAAAATGTAGGAAAAAATGTCAAACAAACTGCTATTTGTTGGTCCAACATTGGTGCAATATGAGTGAAAATGTTGCTTCTCATTTGTGATGATTACCTATCAGGGATTATGAAAATATTTTTTAATAATTATTTTTAATTCAAAAAATGTAATTGATTACATTTAACTCCACATACTTAAAATACATTATACTACTAACATATAACTTATTCTATAAATAGTATCAATTATTCTACAATATAAAAATGATCATTGTGAATAATAATAACAGTACTTAATAACATCAATTATTCTATGAGCAGCGTACAAGGGGAAAATTACTATCGCAGCCTCAACCACATCAATTTCATATGCATTTCCAAAGTCTCGAGTACTCCCTAAGAGACGAATGAACTCTCAGAGTTTAAAGTCTCTCTAATTCAATACCTTCCTTCGAGTACTCGAAAAAGTTTCCGTTCCTCTTCCTACTGCATCGCTCTGGTTTGCATTATTTAGAGACGGGGATAGCTGATTAACAGAGTGTCGGTAGCACAGCACGTTTCATTCGTATTTTGTTCTCTCGTGTCCCCATGAACAAAGGAAAAACATATGTTAATAATATTAAATATGTATACATGTAATGAAACATAACATCAACAAAATGCTCACCTCCGAATATCTTCGTCTCCAAAAGAGAAATGGCAATTGCAAAGTGCGCGCTTCACAGATGTTAGGTATGACAAAATAAAACAAGGTTACTAATGGTATGAAGTAACATATACGAATCCTTGGTAAGAACGTTCATTGCGTCTGACACCGGTTTTACGCGATTTTGATAATATTTACAAAAAATATGTATATTTTACCAATGTTTTGGCTACTAAAGATTTGGTAGCTGCTTTTACTAAACTATTTCTCCAGTGTAGAAAAAGTTTTGTTGGTTTGAATTCGGCGCCTGAAAATTGTTTAAATTCAATATACAAATGATTGATACATGGTCCACTCTGTCTGCACATGATATAGAGCCGATTCACCATGGTAAATGCTACATGGTCCGCTCTGACTGCATACTACACTGAGAGGAAAATTTAGTATATATGACCAATGTTTTGGTAAATATTACCAAATTATTCTCTAGTCATTTTCTACCCTACTAATCATTGGTACATCTTACGAAAAAAAATTGGTAGACACAAATGTAAAACAAAACTATGGTTTGTAAGTCCAGTGTTGGCTCAATTTCGGCTTTAGTAATGGCTGATTTGTTGGCCCCCCATTGGTTTAATATAATTTTTATTTAAAATATTTTTAGTTTTATTAATATTCTTATTCTATTCTTATTTTTATAAAATATTGAAAAGCTTTTCCAGCATGCTTTTAGCGAGCGAGTTGGGTATCACAGTACTCAAAAGTGTGCCTTTTCGGACATTTGCGAAATTTTTAAAATAATTGAGCATTTACCTATTTTTACTGGAAATCCCAATGGAAGCTGCATAGTGAAAAAAATCTTCCAGTTCAGTCACATGCGGATTGACCATTGTAGATCAAAATTCGTAGTACTTGTTCTTTAAATTTGATAGAATTCTCCACTCATCCACATGTTAGCTTAGAACCGCTGCACATTGGATGTGATTATTTCGATTTTCCAATACCTCCCCCCTAGAGTTCGATATCAGAAAAAATCTTCTTTACGGTGGAATCTGTCGTGGGCAATACCTTCGAAGAGATCGCAATTTTCTCCAGTGGACTGTTGTTTTCCGATCCTATGCTGATGTCCGAGGGGAACATGCCAGTAGGGGCAGTTGACTCGGTTTGGCGCTAGGCTTTATACGATTTTTTTTTCTGCCATGTCGACGATGGATTTGGATCTCTGCCTCCGCGCTGTCAATACGACCAGAATTAAGGATGTCACTGCTTGATGTGACGCTCCAAATTCGAGCGGAGGTAGCATGTACCGATCCAGTAACGAAGCGCCTTGAAGCAAATTTACCACGCAAACTGACCCTCCCCATCATCCTCAAACGCGGATTTTCTGTTGTTGAGCTCCGTAAAGTCGTGATTTGTGGAGGAAATTGTGTCACAAATGGGACACATATCGCTTTCCCTCCGATCCTTCGATGGAAGGATTAGTGGACTGCTGTCGGTGGTAGTGATGATGATGGTTTTCGCTGGGTGCCGTCGCCAAGTACTGTTGTAGAATTAATGTTGTCGGGACGATGTGTTTGAAATTGTGATACTTTCGCCGTAGCATATCGTTCATCAGCTAGTGGAGTTTTTGCTGTAGACAGTATATGGAATAACACCGACAATCCGCGCTGTTGCTGCTGCTTCCATCCGAGTCAATGTTGTCCGAATCGGTCGCTGTTGATTGCTCAGTGTAAAACGGTTGTTGTTGGTTTCCTTGCTGCTTACGGTACGATTGGCCCAACTGATATCCATCGTTTCCTGGAACAACGAATCGATCGAGAGGCGGTCAATTGCTGCTGTTGGTTGCGATCTTTGGATAATAGAATAAGGGGAAAAAACAAACAATAATCGGATCAATCAATTGTGCACGTCGACATCCGCCGTTTTTGGCCTCTGATGTTTAGTTTATCTAAACACTTACGGCTGCGTGAAACCGTTGTTATGGATTTCTACGATTTTAAGCTGAAAAAGGAAAATATTTAGGTAAAATGAATCATAATAAAACCAAATGTTTACCTCCGTATCGCTTCGCTTCCATTAGAGAAATGGCGGTTGCATACACACAGTTGCCAGAAATGAAATTACTCAAGGTTACAGATGCTATGAAGTAAAATGTACGAATCATTGGTAGGGGTGTACATTGCATCTGAGATTAGTTTAACAAAGTTTTTGTAATATTTACAAAAAAATGTGTACATTTTACAAATGTTTCGACTACTAACATATACCGCTCAGCTTTTGAGACGTGCAGACGTATATTCCCATTGCGCCTATCACAAGTGAAGCATTAACCGTTGATTTTTCTAATACTATACTGTGCCGCGTCGCGTGATCAGTGTTCCGCGATGAGGCGAGAAAACACGTTTCAAATAGACTATTCTCAGTTCGCCGTTAAGCCGTCGGTCGAAAAGCTTGTTGGATTTTGTTCTTCAGTTCTCGGATTGAAGATGGAAGACATCAAACGACTTCAGTGCCACAGAAGTGATGCATGTGCGTTCGTAAAAGTCAGTGAATTGGCGATCGCACAAAAAGTCGTCGATGAACATGACGGAAAGCACGAAGTGGAGTGTGAGGGGAAGAAACACACTCTTCGAATTACGCTGGAAGATGGTAGTGTAGAAGTACGTATTTACGATCTCCCGGAAGATGTATCCGAAAGGAAAGTCGTCGATTTTCTCACTGCGTTCGGTGAAGTAATCTAGATCAGAGAAGTATCGTGGGGCGAAAACAATGAATCCCAAGGTATACCGCTCGGCATTTGGTCCGCTCGTATGCTGGTAAAGCGAAATATAGATTCGTGGGTAACAATCGACGGAGAGCAAGCGTTTGTCGTGTATAAGGGACAGCTTCATTCCTGCCGCCACTGCAAAGAGCAAGCACACACTGGCATATCATGTATCCAGAACAAAAAGCGTATGTACCAGCAAAGCTACGCGAACGTGGCGAAGCAATCTGGACAGACTAATAGGTCAACCTCCAATCAACAACACAAGAAATCAGCTGGTGAGAGACCGACACAAACGAAGAAATCTACCGTTCCACCACTGACATCATCACAAGTGTTTCCGGAACTGCCGAGTGTTACGAACCAGAGTGAACCCTCGGGTTCAAAAACGCACACAAGTGGGCAGCCCGAAAGCACCTCATGTCCAAAACCGAATGCAAACAGCCAGCCTGTAGCCCAATCTCAACGAACCAAATTGCTAGCGCCACCGCAAGCTGTCGTAGCTGTGGACGATTTTTTCAAAAAATTTTTTTTCAATGGTAATGAAACAGATGACTCTACCACATCCAACAGCAGCAAATCGAACCGAGGACGACCGGCTGGTAAAAAACCTCGCCGGGAAGATACCGACGGTGAGAGTTTTGAAGTGATGCTAATCTAAATGGCTCCCACATCGTATAACATTTCGTCCATCAACATCGCTACCATCACGAACCTCACGAAACTGAACGCTTTACGAAACTTCGTCAACAGTCTGAGCCTTGAAATCGTGTGTCTGCAAGAAGTAGAGAACGAGTAGCTCTCTTTGCCTGGCTACGTCGTTTTCTTCAATGTAGACCATACGAAAAGGGGCACAGCTATTGCTCTAAAACAACATATACAAGTTACAAACGTTGAGAGAAGTCTGGACAGCCGACTGATTGCGCTGCGAGTGCAAGACACGACGATCTGCAATGTTTACGCTCCCTCCGGTTCTTCACAACGCGCCGTTCGAGATTTTTTTTTCCACGAAACGCTTCCCTACTACTTTCGTCATAACACCACGAATGTAATCTTGACCGGCGATTTCAATTGCGTGCTTCGAACATGCGATTCAAGCAGCCCGAATGCGAGTCCCGCTCTCAAAGCAGCCGTCCAGCAACTACTGCTGCACGACGTATGGGAGAAACTATGTCCCAGTGATAGTGGTTTCACGTACGTCTGTCGCAACGCCCAGTCGCGCCTAGACCCCATCTATGTCAGCAGCAGTCTGCGCGACCACTTGCGAGCAGCACACACCCATGTCTGCTCGTTCACCGACCACAAAGCGCTCACACTTCGTCTATGTCTTCCCCACCTTGGACAAGAACATGGTCGTGGATTTTGGTCCCTTCGACCATATCTTATGACTAACGAAAACGTTGCGGAATTCCAGTATAAGTGGCAATACTGGACCCGACAACGCAGAAATTACGGCTCTTGGATTGAGTGGTGGCTATGTTTCGCGAAACCCAAAATAAAGCGCTTCTTTAAGTGGAAAAGTCGATCCGTTTTCGATGAATTCCACAGTGAACATCAACGTCTGTACGGCGAACTACGACGTGCATACGACGGATACTACCAGCATCCAGAAATGTTGACCACCATCAACCGACTGAAAGGCGAAATACTAGCGCTCCAAAGGAGATTTTCTCACAATTTCATGAGAATCAACGAAACATACGTGGCGGGAGAACCCATATCGATATTCCAGTTGGGGAAAAGACGGAGAAAGAAAACCATAATCACACAGCTGCAGACAGAGCGGGAGCAAACAATAACAGAGTCGAGATCGATCGAGGACCACATGGTCACCTACATTTCGTCACTATACTCAGAGGAGGCGAGAGAGGCCGATGGGAACAGTTTCATATGTGAACGTGTTATTCCGCCAAACAACGAAGTCTGCATGAGCGACATTACGACAGCAGAAATATGGTCTGCGATAACCGAAAGCGCACCACAAAAATCTCCAGGCTGCGATGGAATACCGAGAGAGTTTTACCATCGCATGTTCGACGTCATCCACCGCGAGCTGAACCTTCTGCTGAACGAGGCGCTCAGCGGAAATATTCCTCCAGCGTTTGTGGAGGGTATCATCGTGCTGGTCAAGAAGAGGGGAGGCGACCATACGGCCCGATCATACCGATCTCACTGCTCAACAGCGATTATAAGCTGTTCTCCCGTATCCTCAAAACTAGGCTGGAGCGGGTGATGAGGGAACACCACGTGCTAAGCGAAGGTCAGAAATGCTCGAACTCAGAGCGGAACATTTTCCAAGCCACTCTTGCTCTGAAAGACCGCATAGCGAGTCTCCGTCATGACCGTCGTGCTGGGAAGCTCACATCTCGACCATGCGTTTGATCGGGTCCGGCATTCTTTTCTCTTCCAAATCATGCGTTCTCTCGGCTTCAACGACGATTTCATCTCTCTACTCTCGCACATCGTCAGTCGATCTGCGTCTCGACTGCTTATCAACGGACATCTCTCACGGTCGTTCGAGATTCAACGATCGGTACGACAGGGGGACCCGTTGTCAATGCACCTCTTCGTACTGTATCTCCATCCACTAGTGTGCAGACTCGAAAGTGTATGCGGGAACGATCTGCTGGTAGCGTATGCGGATGATATCAGCGTGATCGTCACATCGGCAGCGCAAATTGAAGCGATGCATGAACTCTTTACTCGCTTCGAAAATGCTGCTGGGGCAAAATTGAATTTGAGGAAAACTGTTGCTATCGATGTTGGGTTTTGCGAAAACGACATTTTCAACACCCAGTGGCTGCAAACAGCCGATGTAGTCAAAATATTGGGTGTAGTTTTCGCAAACTCGATAAAGCACATGACAACACTAAACTGGAATGCGCTGGTGGTGAAGTTTTCGCAACTAATGTGGCTGCACTCTCTGCGTATGCTGACGCTGCATCAAAAAGAGATCATGCCTCACACGTTCGGTACCTCTAGGATATGGTACCTCGCGTCCATTCTCCCACCGTTGAACGTACATATAGCGAAGATTACATCAACGATGGGAACATTTCTCTGGAGAGGGACTGTTGCCCGCGTCCCGATGATGCTGTTGGCTCGCTGCAAGGAAAAAGGCGGTCTGATGTTACAAAAGAAAATTTGAAAGAGATCGGATCCCTTCCTTATTACAGTTCCTTTCTTTTCCAAACAAATCCTCGACCACAAATTTCAGTAGATCTTCCTGACCTCAAACAAATCCTACAAAACTTATCCCAAATTCCACACCAAATCCTACAAAACCCCTCCGCCGATCAAATCCACAATCATTTCGTCATTCAAACCGAAACACCAAGGGTGGAACGAAATAATCCAGCAGATGACTGGCCACGCACGTGGCGAAATATTGCATCGAAGCATCTTACTTCAGAACAGCGTTCAAAACTGTACTTATGTGTGAACGAGAAAATTGAACATGGAAAATTATTTTTCGTGATGCGGCGTATAGATGACGAAAATTGTACACACTGCGACAGCCGAGTTGCAGAAACAGTAAATCACAAGTTTTGTACATGTGTTCGCGTCCAACTAGCTTGGACGGTACTTCAACAGATGATATCAGGCATCCTAGGCGGATGGAGGAGGCTTGATTTCGAGGAGCTGAAAAAACCTACCCTACCAGGAATTAACAGAAAGAAAACAGTGAAAATTCTTAAACTTTTCATTAATTATATTTGCTTTATCAATGATTCCAATGATCTAATTGATATAGATCAATTGAAGTTTCATCTACATATGCAATTTTGACGAATTAAAATGAAACAAGTAGAGCTACGTCCAGAATGCAAAGAAGAGAGCTGGACTACATACATACAAGGTACAGAACGCCCCAAACCGCGATGAGCGGCAACAATCGACGGCTAAAACTCGGGCACGGAAGCTCTACGAGAAGATGCTGACAAATGGCTGCTGTGTGATGGACGACGAAACGTATATAAAAGCCGATTTTAAGCAAATTCCGGGGTTGGAGTTTTTCACCGGCAAAAGCAAGTTCGATGTGGACGACAAATTTAAGAAGAAGAAAATGTCGAAGTTCGCCTCCAAATATCTCGTTTGGCAGACCATCTGCTCTTGCGGACTGAGGAGTGAGCCTTTCGTGACAAAGGGCACAGTAAATGGCGAGATCTACAAATCTGAGTGCCTCGAGAAGCGCCTTTTGCCGTTCTTGCAGCAGCACGATGAAGCTCCGAAACTGAGAAACTGGTACCGGATGACACTGTAAAGACTTTGATGGAGGGCATCAAGCGAAAATGCGTTCAATTTTACACTCAAGGCTCCATAGAATAACTTTTCTTTTGATTTTTGAAGTAAATATATGTATAAAACTACCCTAAAATTTTGGTTTGATTCGAAACATTATAGGAAAATTTACATGACATTTTCGGTGTCGCAATAATTTCGTGTTCGCCCCTTAGTTGCTTGGTAAAAGCTCATGATACAGATTTTCTTTCAGTCCCACCAGACCCAGCCATTACTTCCTTCAGGCAAAAACCTGCTTCGGAGTTCTTTTCACTTGTCAAGATTTTTTTGCCATTTCAATTTTGTCAATGATTTGCCATTCACATTTTGCTACAAATATGTATATTCGTTGCGTTTATGAAACGATTCGCAAATTGAAATACGATCCTTCAATTGTTTTGCGATTTGAAAAAAAATCCGATTGGGTTCCGGAATATGGGTTAGTATGTAGTCCATACAATGTAGCGTTTTTCGTGATGTTTCGTTTCTCATGAACGGTGGTTTTAGACATCTGTAGCAAATCTACTAATTTGTGTCGTGTATCGAGAATTAGGGCCCTATATAGAAATCGAGGCGATAAGAATTTTGCTCGTTAGCTCTATTATACTATTATAGAAATCGAGCAATTCGATAGCACCGAGCGATTGATAGCTATCGATGCAAGTGTTAGAACTTTTCGAGTAGTTTGGTTTGCTTTTTTGCATATCTTCAGAGAATTATTTTGTTTTGGTTTGCGTCCCTAATATTTTCCTTTGGGAAACATTTCAAAAACGCTTAAATATATGCAATTTTCAACACATGTTCGTTTGTTTTAATCAGTATTTGTTTTACGGTGCTGCCAAAATAGTCTATACAAGGTAAGTGTTCAATTCAGCATCATTTTTATTAATCATGTTATAATTTACAATGCAGAACTTACTTCCAGCGCATATTTCAGTGGCTGAAAATGAGTGGACAGACAAATCACCACCAGTGTATTGTCTGAGACCTATTGTATTGTGCCTGAGACCTGAGATGAGTATTGTCACTGAGAGCATCAATGCGTCTTAGTTCAGAATGGCAGAAAGTAAATGTTTCTTCTACGATACACATAACTTCATAAGTAAATTTTATCATATTCTTTGAATTACTATCAACCGAATTTCCTACTAAACTTCCTTTGATTTGCTAGCTGCATTTACTTATGTTTTCCTTCAATGCGATCAGCTAGATGTCCAATTAGAAGCAACTCACTGTACCAAATTTCCATATATCTGCAATCCTACCCCTTACCGTTGCGAACTACGATTTTTTTACATTCCATTAACTTTTTACACACCGTTTAGATACTGTCAAACTGTTGTGCCATCAAAACAAAACCCGACCGCAAATTTTTCGCAGAGTGCGTCTTAACGATTTTAATTTTTTTCTGAGCGCTTTCTTGTTGTTTCTAATTTTACCATGTAAGTACTCGTGCTTTTTAGCATACAACTCGTTAATTGTGTGCTGTGTCGGTCCGACCATTCAACAGATTTCGGGACTTTCTCCCCTCAGATACGCAGATCGATATGTTTGGCGCAACTACGGCCCCCCAAAATCCGATGAAGGATTTCGAGGTGACCTCCCCGCCGGACGATACCGTTTCGGCGATGGAATTCAGTCCGGCTACGCTGCAGCAGAATTTTCTAATCGCCGGCAGCTGGGATTGTAGCGTGCGCTGCTGGGAGGTGGAACAGAGTGGTAAAACGGTGGGAAAATCGATTAAAACCATGGGTGGCCCGGTGCTGGATGTTTGCTGGGCAGACGACGGGAGCAAGGTTTTCATCGCGTCCGCTGATAAGCAGGTTAGTGTTTCTTAGTTGTTTTTTTCTTGTACCGTTTTCGCTATTTATGCACGAATATAATATCGAATTTTGAAAGGTGAAATGCTGGGATCTAGCTTCCGATCAGATTGTCCAAGTGGCCCAGCATGAGGCTCCCATCAAAACATGCCACTGGGTCAAGGGAACCAATTACACTTGTCTGATGACGGGCTCGTGGGATAAGACGCTTAAATTCTGGGACACCCGGACGCCACAGCCCATGATGTCGATTCAGCTCCCAGAGCGATGCTATTGCGCTGATGTGGACTATCCGATGGCCGTCGTTGGAACGGCTGGCCGACATGTGTTGATATACTCACTGGAAAACAAACCAACCCAATTTAAGCAACAGGAAAGTCCGCTCAAATATCAGCACCGAACCGTTTCAATTTTCCGCGATAAGAAAAAGTCCCCAACAGGATATGCGCTGGGTTCGATTGAGGGTCGTGTGGCAATTCAGTACGTCAATCCACTCAATCCGAAGGATAATTTCACCTTCAAATGCCACCGTTCGAATGGTGCCACTGGATATCAGGATATATACGCAGTGAATGACATTGCTTTCCACCCGGTGCATGGAACACTCGCAACCGTTGGATCGGATGGAACATTCAGCTTCTGGGATAAAGATGCCCGGACAAAGCTAAAATCTTCGGATCCGATGGATCAATCTATCACCAAGTGTTGCTTCAACGCAAATGGACAGATCTTCGCATATACCGTTGGATATGATTGGTCGAAAGGACACGAATACAACAATCCCCAAAAGAAAACATACATTTTCCTGCGATCCTGCTACGAAGAGTTGAAACCACGGGCCACCAACTAAGTTTCCAAAATACTTGATCCCGGATAGTAACTACCACCACAAGTATATAACCAATAAAAACAATTTAAACACTGTTTAGCGCATAACGTTCTCCCAGATTTATTCCGGATAATTCAAAAGAAAACCTTCTCTACTTCCTCACAACAATCGATCAACTCTCTAGTGGTGACCACCATGCTTGTCCCCCTCGCTATGTCCATTGTGGGATGGATGAGCATGATAATCAATTCCCAGGGCATATTCGAGACCGATGGTAGCGACGAAGGCAGCGAATCCCAGCGGGAAACCCTTAAATAAAAACGTAACCAATCGGGTGCGATGGGTCGAGAACTGCTGCACGTTGTAGCGCCACACTTCGTTCCTCAGCCAGGGATCCTTAAGGCCACGGCGAGCGAGAGCCCGCTCGACTTCCACCAGCTCGGGAGCATCCGACACTTTGTAGATCGACGCGTCCGGTACTTTGTACGGGGGACCGTGGTGGTGATGGTCGTGTCCGCCCATGGTACTGTTCCGCTGATGGCAGTGATTCTCTGGAGAGGAGCAGAGAACGAAGAAAGATGTAAACAAAAACATACGTTCAAGGATTACATAATTTGATCATTTTAAAATAACTGCTTGTTGTGCAAAACACCATGATACAGGTAATATCGTATTATTTTACAGATTGGATAAATCAAATATATAAGAACTTGCGTAATAATAAAGAATACGCACAATATCAAGTTTCTAAACAATTTTCTAACAGCGATTCGCTAAGGTAAATTTTCTGAAAGACGAATAGCACAAATTTGACAGCAATATCAAATATCTCCGTGACTTATTGAGGGATAGAAAAGCAGAATAATTTTGAACTCGTGTGGAACCAAGTCATTGTAGTAAGGTGGAACGATATCATGTTGAGCTGTCGGTGGTTCGGTTTGATTCAGCTAATTTTTAGCCGGAATGACTGTTTCTGTGCCACTTTTTCCCGTCCATGAGTAAGGGAAGAGCTGTAATGCATGCAATGCAGACCATGAAACTGATTGCGCTCCCTTTCTGGAATAATAATTTGTTTGTATTGATTAAATTATTCATTGAATGGAACGATTTCCAGACCATTTCATTCATTCGTCGTAGACATCCAAAATATGTGAGCGGTGTAGGCGATCTGTTCATCTATGGCTTTCCAACAGCCCGTAGTTATTGTCGTTCTGGCAGCACGGTCTGGATGCCGTCAATTTCTTTTTGTTTCGCAATCTTCATCATTCCGATAGAAACGCTTCGAGGAACGTGTGTTCATCCAATGTGTATACTTTAAATAATACTTTAAATAAAAGCTAATAAACGTATGTAATTCGCGGAGTGTACTGTTATATTGGCACACAAGCGGAAGAATTGTAAAACGGTCATTGGGCCCTATTATAAAAATCGAATCGAGGATTCGATACAATCACTATCACTATCACACCGAATAAAATCTGGAATTATAGAAATCGAGGAAAACTCCTCGATTCGTTAGCAAGGTCGAATGTCCGCGGTTGTGATGAAATATTTTGAAACAAGTTTAAAATGTTCCACGAAGCGCTATAGTAAGGATGCTAAATCTTTTTTTGAGGCATCTGCTATGAAAATGTATTTCTAAAAATGTTAATATGGTTATGTTTTGGAGTAAATTGATATTCCCTCAAAGAATAAAGCTTATTGTTGTTATTCATGTAATGCAACATGAAATTCTCTTTTAGCGTCGATTTCTTGTTGTAGCGGCGTCAATAGCTTTATTGTATTGGGGTCACCACCTGTTGCTCTAAATTCTCGTTTGTTGTGTGTTGTGTGTTGTGTGTCTTTTTTTTACCCCTCCCCTTATGTCAATCCTCTAATCCTGCCTCCACAAAAACCTCGAGCAATGTCTACATTCGCTTTCATTGGTTCAACGAGTCGTTCAAACTGGTGGTGATTTGGTTTTTTTTCTTCCGCCACTCATTTTCAGCCACTGAAATATGCGCTGGAATAAATACTGCATTGTAAATCATAACATGATTAATATAAATATAGCTGGATTGAACACTTACCTTGTATAGTCTATTCTGGCAGCACAGTAAAACAAATATTGATCAAAACAAACAAACATGTGTTCAAAATTGCATATATTTAAGCGTTTCTGAAATGTTTCCTAAAGGAAAATATCAGCGACGTAAACCAAAACAAAATAATTCTCTGAAGATATGCAACAATTGAACCAAACAACTCAAAAAGTTTTGACACTTGCATCGTAGCTATCACTCGCTCGGTCCTATCGATTTGCTCGATTTCTATAATAGTAAAATAGAGCTTACGAGCAAAATTCTTATCGCCTCGATTTCTATAATAGGGCCCATTGTGTTTCTTTTTACTTCTCGAACAGCGAATTTGCTGGGTTTGATTTCAAGATGTGCCATCCGCTCATGAGCTGTTCATTCGAATCGCTTCATCATAGGGAGTGGATTCGGATAGGTTCGCAATAAAAAAAAAGACGGGTGGGTAATGTCGGGGACATAACCGGAGTGATGTAGGACTATACAAAGGGGACAGCTTTTGTTAAATATATATTTTAAATATATTGTTTTATTTTCTTCTCCTTCCTATCTACCTGAAAAATGGATTAGTTTACTGTTTACTCTTTATGAATATGTTGATGGTTCTGAAAAGAACCTTTGGTGTTGTGTTTTTGTTATCACTCGATATTCCCATCTTGTTCGGTTAAACCTTCCTGTTTAGCTATTGCGTTTGCCACTCGCCACTGCTTTCACAGTTGGAAAATTTCTTCCCATCCATCTTGTGACATGTTGTTCAGTAAATTACATTTAATGCGACGTGCCGGAGAAACACTTTTCCACTCACTGAAACTAATTGTTGCCTTGATGAGCGCCGAACCGAAGCTGCTCTGTTCTTGATGCGGGTTTTCTGATTGTCGTGAGCAGCTTTGCAAGCCAACTCGAGCACTCCGACGGCCGAAACTCTATAATCGCTGTTAGGTATACTGGTGCTTCGGCACCAATCCGTTCGGCCTAGTTACCCTTGCGGAGCAATCAGTGAATGCGACCAACAGTGAACTGGAGACCTGCACGGTTCGAGTGAGACTTTGCCTTTCCCTTAACTTGTCCTCCTTTGTTACGTCCACGATGCCGATGCCGTACAACCACACGGGTTTACGGTTCGAAAGAAAATTTGGGGTCCGCGTGTTTTATACTCTAGCGGTACACACTCACAGGATAGAGACAAATCGGCAGACTCAGCCAGAGGGACGAGTCCAACGAGACGAACGAATGAGCGTTAAAAGGGAGCGATGGCAAAAAAATACATTCATTACGATTTGTTCGCTCGTTGGATTCACATGCAGGCTAAAAAGGGTCCTTTTCAGGATCACAAAATTATCTTCAATCTAAAGAGTTTATTGTTTTGTTATCACTCGATATCCCCATCTTGTTCGGCTAAACCTTCCTGTTTAGCGATTTGTTGCCACTCGCCACAGCTTTCACAGTTGGAAAATTTCTTCCCATCCAGCTTTGTGACATGTTGTACAGTAAATTACATTCAATGCGACGTGCCGAAGCGCCACTCAGTGTCGCATTGAAGGCGATTTTAACCTGTAATTGAACATTTGCGATGACAGTGGTACAGTGTCGACTTTCAATGTAGGGTCATAATTTGGATCTCTATGTTTACAAAAATGTCCAACTAAATAAGTCGCATTACATGTCCGTCCAATTAGCTAAATGTCGAACTAATTGATAATTACTGTACTTTCAATCTGGAAACAATTTAAGAATTGGTGAAAATTGAATAATCAGGAAAGTCCCCAACTATCAATAAGCTCAGAACAACTGCCAAATTCACATACTCATCAGATCCTGGCAAACAAATTATGAAAAAATCAATTTGTGTTTTATTATTATTTTGGATAATGTTTTAGAAAGCATTGAACTGTATTTCATAAACTCTTTTTCGCCACCAAAGCAGTTTGTATAAAGAACAAACTTTTTTCTTCTGCTACCTGGTGCCGTTTTGCGATTGCGCTTGCCACTCGCTGCAACTGCCTGTTGTCTTGATGTCCACCGAACCGAATGTGTTCTGTTCCGAATGCGGGATTTCTTATCGTCGCGAGCAGCTTTGCCAACTAACTCGATCACTTCGGCGACCGAAACTATATAACGCCGGCTAGGTGGACTGGTGCACTGGTACTAACGCGCTCGGCCTAGCTACCCTTGCGGGGAACTCCAGATCAACACGGTTCGAGCCGGATTTTGCCTTTCCCTTCACTTTTCCTCCTTTACCATGTCCAGACATGGCTGCTTGGGTTGGTTTGTTGATGTGTTGTGATGCGAACCGATGTGGTGTACGGTTTGAATGAGAATGATCGTTACGGAAGGAAGAAAGGTATTGTATTATAGAGACTTTAAACTTTTGCAGTTCATTCGTCTCTAGCCTTGAGAAAGGCCCTTTGAAAACTCTACTCTACTCTACTCCAGCGCTACCACCACCGCCCTCTTACCTTGAGAAAGGCACTCGATCCCTCGCCGTCCAGCTCGTCCAGCAACGATGTTGTCCAGTCGGTGTCCACACAAAGAATGATCGTGTAGCGCCCGAGCGGTCCAAGGCACTTTCTTTAGGAAATAAATACAACTTTTTTCTCCAAGCTGTGAGTTCCGACTCTCCTATATTTGATCCATTTTCTTTTAACGAAGCATTCCTAATCTTAATTTCTACCGACTGAACTCCAGAGGCGGAGCTTGTTCATTCTTACCTTCTCTCTGTTTATCCTTCTAACGCTCTATCTCCATTCCTTCTCTTCCTCCTTACATTCATATTGGAAAATCCTTGGTTGGATTTTCCCCTATCTCTTTCCCGTTAAAATCATAAATTCTTATCGAAAATATTTACACGACCCGCCATAAAGATCGTTCGGGGAGATGTATTTATTTAGGCTGGGTATACAAAACCCGCCTGTTTTATTGGTCGCTGCAATCGTTACGGCAGCGGAGCGGGGATTTTTAAGCTGACTGGCTGACTCGAGAATTACGCATGTGTGAGACTGCGACCAATGTTTCGTTCATTTTTTTCTTTTTCCTTTCCAATCGTGCTTCATTCTATTTCGCTGCTGCTCTGGTTGCCCGTTTTGGTCGGTACGATTTGAGGAGCACAAAATGGACCAATCAAAAATGAGCACATAGAGCATTTGGACAATGCTTGATATTTCACAATTATTCAATTATTTATCTCAAGAAAAATGAAATGTTATTCGTTATGATAGATGCGTAGATATATTTCCTATCAATTGATGCAAAAACCTTTGCGATCTATTGAGAAATACTCGAGTTATAAGCGTTCCAAATCTTGCATTTTTTCCTACTTGTTCAGTGCCTAGATTTCCATTTCACCCCCTATATCTTCCGGTTAGACGTAGTCCTACGTCAAAAAACACACAGCTCATCAGATCATTACGGAGCTGTTGAGCTGAAGAGCTGCATAGCTGTAAAGCGCAAAAGTTTTTTTTCGTGTGTCCTTCTTGGTTCTTTAGCTTTAGCAGAGATGCCAGATAGGAAATGGTTTTAGTTTTGAAGATATTCAATCGTTCGTTACTTCATTTTCATTTTCTTATATCGCCACACAAAATACTAAACATTATTATATGCTTATAAATAAAATGATTATATTATATTGTTATTTAAACATGACACATAAATTTATTTCCGCGTGCTGAATCAAAAAAATTCAGAAAACCATCCGGCATAAATACTGATGATTGATAATGGTCTTTTTGTTACCTTTGTCATCGCGAATAATTATTTCTCATTGCGCCTATTAGTGGATTTATTTTTCTATCCTAGAATGCAAAAATATTTCTTGACAGTTTTATCAAAAAACCTTGTCTTGGGCAATATTTCTGTAGTCATTTCATTTGGCTACTGCTGGTTCTTATGTTGTTAAAGTTCAGCGTATTCTAAGCATTTTCTACGTTGGATTTTAGCATTCAGTATTTGTTGTACAGGAAAACCTGTTTTTGTGCGGTATATAAAAAATCAGCATATTTGACGAAGTTATCGTTAATTTTGGTTTTTTCGTTGATTTATATGCATTTCAGTGCGAAAAAAACATATTTGCGTCTAAGTTATCCGCTTTTTCAATCATTCCCATCCTTCCATCAAATGCTCTAAGTTGCGCATGACATGATTCCTAACAGCAACATGTTTCGACATGCAACTGAAAGCACAACACAGCCACGCGCAACAAAAAAGGCAAACTATCCCATCGAAAGCAAGGAATCAAAAGGAAATCGTACGGTGAATGGCGCGGATTTGAGTTATTTTCTTGGGGAAACTTGGGGCATATACATAAATTCAAGACCCATTTGGATGATATATGATGCATATAAGTGGCATATACACGCAAATGTGGAGGCGATATACGTATATGTCATATTTTATACTCATATAAAGCCGTATATAACGATATACGATGCTTTTCACACTGACATGCGATTTGACCTGGCAATGCTATATAAAATGAATAGAATGTGCGTATATAATACTGCATATCGCAATACTTGGATGATCGTTATACCGATTGTGGGAGATAAAAAGAAGATAATTAAATGAATAAAAATCAGATAATAAAAGTGATAAACACATATAAATTACGCGACCAAATGTGGTACATATATTTGCATGTTTCGTCTATTCTGAATCGTTGAAATTTGGGTTCTCCATAAATGAGAAGGGATGTGAGAGCATTAAGAGAGAGGAAAATAGTTATGAGAGCGTAAGAGATACGCATCGGTATGTCTTCATGTTCTGACTGAAGATCAGGACGATTATTCTCTTGAGTAATATTGAAGCAGATGGTCGCAAGAGTACGTGAACAGTGAATTGCAACGGGAAAAAGGAGTCAAGACATCGATATACTACTTAATCCATCAATTATATAGAAAGTCGTGTATTTGCATTTTATTTGATTTCGGATACGCATGATGGATTCGTTGATTGATATTTTATACGATTGTAATTTGATACAAATTTCTATGCGATCTGGCATGTGCAAAAGTTATACGATTTTATGCTTGCTGAGTACCCGGAGTGCGGTTTTATAAAAAAATTGCGTCATTTGTTGTTACTTGTGTCATTTTGTATTGGTAGTACTTAGTTGAGATAACTATGCCGGATAATACGCCTTGAATGAATTCTGGAATTGCAAGCTCCAGAATACGCGTGACCACGGTGATCAGAGAACATATGTGATTTGAATTTCTATGAACCAAACATACAAAAGTATTGCCCAATTAGAAGTTTTTTGACCAGCCCAACATTCTTCTTGTTTTAAAAATTTCTAACTTACGATTTAACAATGTTAAAGCTGAAAAACATTGAATATCAAAATAATTGTATTTATAAAGTTAAAATGTACTATCAGATTATACTAAATTTGCATTTAATTTAATACTTTGAAATACAGCCATTCCATGCCATACCGATATAGTGGTTCTCAGATTTCCATTAAAAGTGATAGTTTTGTTCTTTATCGCAAAATATTAAACCCGTTTTTTTTATTTTTTCGTTAGGGTGACCATTTCCATTTTAGGGTGGCACAAAAAATCAGTTTTTTCCACTTTTTCCCAAAAATGACTTTTTGCAAAAATTCATAACATTTGAGCCACTGAACCGATTGAGATGATCGACATATAAAATTACATATAAATATTGAACTTGCATTAAAATTGGATTTTATTTTCGAAATTGTTTATTGTAGTCGTTTTTTATTGTTTTCATGGTCTTGGTACCAAAGGCGCTATATATTTATATATTTTTTTCTAGAAAGCAGAAAGAATTTTCTACATAAAATATATCTAAATCAAAGATTTGTTTTTTTAGTTATTTTTTTTTCAAAGTTAAAAAGTTAATTAAGTTATGTAAAAAATCCTCAGCTTTCTAGAGAAAATATTAAAAAATATAGCGCTCTTAGTCCCGAGACCATGAAAACCATAAAAAGCAAATATGATCAAAAATAACGGAACAAAATTTAAGTTTTCTGAAACTGACGGAAATTTAAATACAAACATTTCTTGAATTTTCGATACCTTCGTCTCTCAGTTGCGTGTAGCGGAGACCTAACGTCACAAAGTAATAAGGAATTTCTGCACAAGAATAATCTTTGTTGGGTGAAATTCGGTTTCGGTCAAAAACGTAAATAAACAAAACCCGAGTCATGAAAACTTTTTCTCCTTTGATCTGAGAAATGTTTGCCTGCATGAGAAATAAAGCATGGGGAAAAAAATGCAAGAAATTTTGCACTTGAAAACTAAGTTTGATTGACTCCACACCACCCAAGTTGACTATAGTAATATGAATTTAGTGTATTGAACTACAAAAAAATGCTTTAAAAAATGAAACACTGAAAAAAAAATTAAAATGAAAAAATAAATTGCGCGCATTCTGCTATTTTAGTATCAACACCATAAACACCATTCACTACTTTAGCGGTCTGGCTTTCATTTTCGCTTTTTAAAAGAAAAAGTGTAAATTGTACCGAATTTCGACTTCAATTTTTAAAATTTACAACTAAATGAAACAAACAAAAATCGTAAAAAAAAAATTTTTTTTTGTAAAATTTCACCTTTACAATGAGCATAAACTTGAAATTGTATGATCGATATTACTCGAAATATTGATGACTAAAACCAGCTTCTTTTTCCACATCCTAATATAATCTAGACTTTTATTTTCATTCATTAGAACAACGCAAAATACACAAATTACAATTACACGAACTACAACATTTATTTCATTCAAAAAAAAAACATCAGTAACGATAGAATATACTTAAAAACATACTTCGGCCAACGATTGAGAAAAAGCATCAAATCATAGCAGCTAGGTATAATTTTGAATACAAATTTTGAAAGTTTGAATAAACTGAATTTTGCGTAACTTCGTCTCTCGGTTACATGTAGCAGGAATCTAACGTCACGAAGATTTCTGCAGATAAACTTTCTTGAGTGAAATTTTGTCTCGATCAAAAAATTAAATAAACAAAGCAAGAAAAATGCTCTTCTTATAGGAGAAACTTTTGACAGCATGGGGAAAAAAGGCGCAAAAAAACTGTTTTTCAAGCTAAATGCACTTGAAAAATAAATGTTAATGTCTCCGCATGACCTAGGTTTGTTTTAAATTACTTCGATTTTGTGAAATTAAAAAGTTACAGAGCGAGTTTAATAAAATTGGCATTTGACACTATTTCTTACTGTATGCATTGTACTTCCTTTTAGTGTGTAAAGTTGAAAACATAAACATAAATAGTGGCGCGAATCTTGCCTTTCTTCCCGTACTGACATCAGTAAAGCCTCCATGCAGGAGGTGGTAACAGTAAATAATGCACAATTACTTAGTTGTCTTTTGTGTTGCAGTGTAAATGCACATATTTTAAGGTTTATTTATAATATTCTTTTCCGCAAAAAGCACAATGAATCCAAACACGGGTGGAGCTCCTCCCGACTCGAATCAGTGGAAAAGACCCGACGAAATATTGCGGCTACGGAAGCTCAAACAAAAGCAAAAAGCTCTGCAGGCTCGTATCCAGAGACCATCCAGGGCGTGCGCCTCTGGGGCCAACTCCACCGTTGCTGAACAAGTAGAACCATGCGTTGAAAACCAGAAGCGGAAAAATCCCTTCTCAAAGTAAGTGTTTGCTGGTTTGCAATTGAATAGATTGGTACATGAATTTTCGTCAACTTATAGAAAAGAAAGTACTGCCAAGAAACAAAAGCCACTGGGGCCAGAAGAGGTGAATGAAGATAGCATTTTCAAGCTACTAAGTGAAACCACTTCGAAGCAAGTTCCGGCTATAGAAGCTCCAGTAATCGAGAATCTTCCGGAACCTCGATTTCTCATAGATCACCAGCAGTGTTTATTTCAACCACAAGATCCCCAAGAACCTGTGCCCAAACCAAGCAAGTGGTTCCCTATACACTGGAGTATTAAAAGTCGCTTACGGATCGTGTGTAAGTCAGTGCTTCCGGGTAACAATTTGCGAACCAATCAGGAAGCAAGCGGTCTGACGTCGTTCGTTCGTTGCATCGGAGTAAAGGATTCATCTGCCGGGCTAGACATTTCGCCTGGAGCGAGGTTTTATCAGAGCACACTCTACTGGCAGCATCCGCATCTTCCCTGGCTAAAGTTATTCCCGCGAAACTCCAAGGGCAACAATGGGATGGTCCTCGGTGAGCCGGAACGGGTTGCCCTCGGGAAGGAATGGGCGATCAGCTTCCGGAATCTTTTCCAGCTGGTTCGTGCCCGCCAGTGTCCGTACTTTTACGTCTGTGCGAACAGTTTTACGGTTCTGTTCCGTGCAGCCGGCATTGGCGGTCGAGTTGAAACGCACGCATTGCTTACGCCTACTTCACGCGGCATGCGAGCGGCTTTGAAGCAGGAGGACATCGAGTTTGTTATGCCTCTTAAGAAAGGGCAAGATAAGCCGGATTTGAATCGATCGGCAGAATCGGGCATCGGAGTTCACAACGGTAGCTTCTCGAATTCTTCCGAAGGTGCAATGACCGTAAGATGTGTTGGATTGTGTTCGAAAAAACAATTTAAATTTATTCCAATGTTCTATTCGCAGGCTTCTCAGGTTGACAATTGCTCAGAAAAGGATGATGATGACGACGACGAAGATGTGGAAGAGGAGAAGTGGTTGGAGAGTCTAGGGGTAGAAGCTGAGGAAATAAAAAAAATTAACTATCACCAGACGAGAAAACAGCAAAACCGCGAATGCGATGAAGATTACAGCGAGCTGTCCACAGTACTTATTGAAGGGATTGAATGCCAGGCTTTCTTCAATTTTCTTCTGAACGCCAAAAGTACAACGACCAGGGTGGGCCGCCTAGCTGGAGTTCCACCGACTTTATTGGCCCCGACGGCGTTCGTTGGTGCTACGCTGCAAACGCTCACTACCCGGTCCAGCAAGATCCGGATGGATGGTGAAGATTACCACAGCACGGAACTGCAGGGCGTTATATTGCCCCATGTGTTACCCTATCTCTGTGATTTGCTGACGGAAGCGAAGGACAATTTCAGTGCCACGCTGGTGAGTGTCCCCAACACTACGGCGTTTTGTAAAGTCTCCCAGAAACTCATTGACGATGCCGACAAGGAGAACGAAGCGACTGCGATTGGAGATCAGGTTCTTTGGAAGGAGAATCTGTCGGATAGTGGAATTTCCGATTATATCCTCGAAACCATGTGCCGAGCGAGCAAAGATTCGGTATGTGATGTTGAGCGAATCGTTTACAATAAGGAGGAAGGATATACGTGGAGTTGATCTGTAAATTGGGACTATCGTTAATAAATTGTACATTGTTTATAAAATATTCATATTGGGTCATTTTTGAACGATTTTTTTTAATTTTTTCGTATTTCTTTCGCCCTAACGGTTCTTTTATGTAGTGCGTTATCCGTGGAGGAGTGAAATGCACAAATAAATCGCAGCCAGCGAGAGGAGGGATATTTTCACAGCAAGCACTGTGATCTTTGACTTTAAGAACCATCTTCGACGGTGTGCAGAAGGATGGCGTATGAGGGCGAAGGATGAACCACGAGCCAGAAAGTGATCAAAGCTGGAAGCAGTCTTCCGTGTTTCACAAAAAACACTGCGTCCGGGATAAACATGTCCACGCTGCTGTTCGCAATTTTGTGTTTGAATACAAACATGATTTTTTCGTACCTATGTTTGAAAATGTGACATGTTTGTATTCGTTGTATGTTTGGACATACGATGTTTAATCCCAATGTTTCACATGATGTTCGAACATGGTGTACAGTTTCTCTTGCAATTTCACCCCAAGCACCGGCAGTGCGTAGAGTAGAAGAAGCGAATCGGACACCACACCACCACCACTCAACGCGTGGTGTGTTGGTATGTGGACATGGAGAAAATGCTTTTCTATCATGACAATGGATACTTCGTCTAAAATATTGGGCAAATTAAATAAACCTCTTTATCTGTTCTGAACAAAATAAACGTCGATTGATATCAGAGTTTTTCACAATTGATATCATTATTTAGTGCACGCAACAATTTATATATTGAATTCATGTAACATTCGCTATTATTAGCTATTTGAAGAAGTACTAAAATTGAATAGAGCGTGGCGGAGATGTTTAGTTAACCACAACAAATTTTGATTACAATATTTCTATAACTTCAATCGAATATAAGGTACCACAATTATTCAGCAGTGACATGTTAGGCGTGACGCTAATCACTCGACCACGGAGCAACCATTTTGGCTGGATCTTTGAATACAAATGGCCAATACTGCTTGTTCGCGACGAACGCGACCCGAGCTATAAAACGAGCGAAGAAGAGGAGAAGAAAGGATGATGCAATCGCATGCACACATAGCATATGCAGTGAAGTGTAAGTGTAGCTTTTAGTTTTTTCCTTCAATCAGTTTGTGATAACATCGAAAAATTAATAGTTTGTGTTAGCCGCTGAAATTTCTCTGCTGGTTCTGCTATGTGCCGCTGAAGGATGCATATAAGACTAATTTTTGGGTATTTATTTTTTTGGTCAGCATTTGTACGACGTCGCCCGCTGTGCAGTCGGTTCCCCAGACTTTAATTGCCCACATGCACGCAAAAAAAATCTCATAGAAAGCTTTTTTCTATTCAGAGAATGTTTCTCTGCACGAATCCAAGGATTATTTAATCAGACTTGCAAAATATGTATGAACTCATGGCCTCTCAGCTCATGTAATTTTTGTAATGCGAATTAAATTTCAAGTTCGTTTCTGTGAAAAAGTATTCTACGAAGAAATGCTTTGGGATGAATAATTTCTTTCCGTGTATGAAAACGAAACGAAACGAAAGCAATGAATACTGCGACATCGGGTGATATGTTTGTACATGATGTTCTTGAATTATAAACATCGAGTTTGTTTTCACATGTCTATGTTTGTGTATCATTGTTCGTGTTGGGGATAGACACTCAACACTAGCGAGAATCATGTTCGAATTCAAACAAAAACATGGAGTTTTCACATTGCGTGGACATGTGTAAGTGTTTTCCAGAAGACTGGCTGGAAGAATACGCTGGGTGTTATAATGATGTTTTATATTTGATTCAGTGTATCATTCACACCCTGTTTGTTTACCTTGTCACACACACATACATGCATTATCGTAGGCAAGACGCGAGATGGAAAATGAAAGGTGGGAAGATTTTTTAAATCTGTGACGTCACAGATTTTGTTTATGTATGTTACTTTTCTTATAATAGTCCACTACATAGGAAAAGTGTTGTTATTAAAAGTAAAAATTGACGGCGCCAGTGGTTGTATGGTTAGCGTAACAGCCTCACAATCCGATCGGCCTGGGTTCAATCCCAGCTGGCGTCGTTGGGATTTTCTGAGGCGAAAAATCTCTGGTTACGTCTTCCTTCGGAGCGGAAGTAAAAGAAGTTGGCCCGGCTCATGAGTTGTTGAGTCTGATAGGTAGGAACAGGTGGAGTCGCCTCCCTGATGTCGGTGATTGGCACTAAAAGTGGTGGAAATAGGCCGACGAAAAATAAGCGAAGATAAAAAAAAAAAAAAAAAAAGGAGGTTCTCAAATGGGGATCAACACTAGGGTAGGAGCCTACCTGTTGGTCTCAAATGTTCCTATCTCACGCCTCCACGAAGATCATATGACGACATTTTTAGATCGGGCGTGAACTGGAAACACACACCTGGTCTTGGCTCCGAGAACGGGTGTCGAAAGTGGCTAAGTGAGGGGGTGCGAGCGAGTCAGAGCGCTATATCTCTCCCGGGGAAGGCCTCCCGGGTCATGGAGGCCTTGCCAACCCGCTGTCTCCCGGGCAAAGGAGATACACCCAGAAAATGGAGCTACGTTCACGAAGAATACTCAGAATGCGATCGCCCGAGGAGGGTCCCCGAACTGGAGCTGGTCCTGGAACGGGCGTAAGAGCGAGCGGCCAGCGGCTGGAGGGCGATGTGCAAGAGCGGGCCACCAGCCGGGTTCAACCCGAAGAGCTACCGCCACACGGAAACAGCAGCCATCGACATCACCAACGAAACGCTGCGCCTACGAGGCGTGTTGCGACTGTCAGACGACAGTCGTCCACACTTGTGGGTACTACTAGGCGACGGATCATGTGGACACATGAAATGAATGAATTCGTGATCCGCGCCTATTACATCTGCACTGCTTTTGAGACGGACATGAGCGGTCGCCCTCGAATACTCGCAATGTTCGAGGAAGCGTATCTAGAGTTCGTCGGGAGGCTTGACCAAAACGCGATGAACGCGAGGCGTAGAGCGATTGTACGCAACAATATGCTCTCCCAAACGCAAGTCGACGAGATCAAGCAGCAGGTGCAGAGAGAACTAAGCTCCAGAACAAGCAGAGCAAGCGATGTGTCGAGACGAAGTTCAGTACGGCTGAGCAATTCATTCGCGAGTGGGGCACGCGAATCAGCACCAGTGGAGGCCACAGTACAACAACCCCCTGAGCCGGAAGATCCACAGCCAGATCAACAACTACTACGCGATCTGGTCTTCCATTACGACGAGGCGATCTCACAGTTCCGCGACACGGACCCTTTGTCGCGCCCCAGGATCCCGAAGTTGCAGCATTCCCGCAGGCTGACAAGTGCAGTAAAGCTCATGAACGAGCACGTTCTTCCGCTGCACTTGGTTGATGCTGAGAACATGGAGGAGCTGCAACTGAAAGTTTACTGTGCTGCTGTGGCGACCGCCAAAAGTTTAGGATACCGTATTAGGCCAAGAGGCGGACTGCTCCAACATCTCCGTGAAAGGCGTGAGTCTCCATGGCGAAGGAGATTGGAGCAACGGATCCTAAACAAGCGCGCCGCAATTGGAAGACTGATGGCGTACAAAAGAGGCAGCAGATCGGCGAAATTATGTCGCCAAGTTGCTGTGATCGTGCGGCCTACTGAACTTCGCCAGCTGGGAGCTCACCAGCTGACGGAAAAACTCGACACACTGGTACAGCAATTGAGCGTCCTAACTAAACGGCTGAAACGTTACTCTGACTCTGCAAAGCGCCAGGAACAAAATCGGATGTTCAGAGATAACGAAAAAGCGTTCTACGACCACATTAGCGACGAGAAGCCCGACTACCGCGAAGGTTTGCCAGATATTAGCGATGTGACGAACTTCTGGGCTGGTATTTGGGAGACCCCAGTAGAACATCGCGACGGGCAAATGTGGTTAAGACGGGAGGAGGAGAGTTGTGGTGAAATTGGAGAGATGCCAGCTATCATCGTCGGAGAGAACGATGTCCGCGAAGCCTCGCGGTACCTGAGGAACTGGGCAGCACCGGGCCCCGATGGTGTCCAGAACTTTTGGCACAAGAAGCTGACCGTCGCACATCCAAAGATAGCTGAGTGCTTCAACAAGGTGCTACGTGACCCACACAACCTTCCTGAATTCGCCACCCGTGGCGTCACCTTCCTCCTCCCGAAAGACAGCAACACATTGAACCCATCAAAGTACAGACCGATAACGTGCCTATCGAGTCTGTACAAAATACTGAGCAGCATAATTACCGCCAAAGTTTCTGCTCACTGCGAACAGCATCACATCATCGCAGAAGAGCAGAAAGGATGCAGGAAAAATACGCATGGCTGCAAAAACCAGGCCATCATCGACGCAGCCATAGTCGGCCAGGCGGTATATAACCAGCGGAACCTAAGTATGGCCTACATCGATTACAGGAAGGCTTATGACTCCATACCTCACTCGTTTCTCGTCCGGGTATTGGAGCTCTACAAAATTGATCCCGTCGTCGTTATGTTCCTGCAGCATGCGATGAGGCAGTGGAGCACGTCTCTGCACCTTAGTGATGGGGAAAATGTGTTGCAGTCTAGAACGCTGCAGATAAAGAGGGGGATATTCCAAGGCGACTCTTTCAGCCCGCTTTGGTTTTGTCTGGCACTGAACCCCCTCAGTAGGACGCTCAATAGAAACGGTCATGGCTATAAAATAAGGTATGGCGACGGCGCCCACGAAGAAGTGACCCATACCTTTTACATGGACGATCTCAAGGTCTACGCTGATTCACGTCAGCGTCTAGGTGTAGCTATCCGGGTTGTCGAAGACATAAGCAGGGACATCTGTATGGAGTTCGGCCTCGACAAGTGTCGCTGTGTCCACCTGCTGAAAGGACAACTTACCGAATCCGGAGGCTACGAGGTCTATGACGGCGAGTTTATAAGAGACATGGTTCGTGGCGAATCCTATAAATATCTTGGATTCCGACAGCTCACCGGGATTCGCCACTCCGACATCAAGACGGAGCTGCGAGACAAATTCTTGAGTCGAGTGAACTGTGTCCTGAGGACTTTCCTCAACGCGGGGAACAAGGTACGCGCGATCAACACATTCGCGGTTCCCCTGCTGACCTTCAGTTTTGGTGTAGTCAAATGGAGCAAAACTAACCTAGAGGACCTTGAGAGGAGGATGAGGAAAGCATTCAAAGAGGCCGGAATGCACCATCCTCAATCGGCACTGGAGAGAGTTTCACTACCACGCAAAGAAGGGGGACTTGGAATCGTCGACATTTCTGCACTGTGTGTTGCTCAGGTACGACAACTGCGCGAGTACTTCGCAGAACGCGCCAACCAAAACGCGCTATACCGGGCTGTCTGCGCCGCCGACAGAGGATACAGCGCTCTGCACTTGGCGCAAGCGGAGTACCAACTCAACTGCAATCTGCAGACAGTGGAGGAGAAGATTGCAGCTTGGAAGCAGAAGGCAGTGCATGGTGCCCACCCCCATCAACTGGACCGGCCACACGTCGACAAGGCCGCATCTAATCTGTGGCTAACGCGTGGTGAACTCTCTTCAGTAGTAGAAGCCGACATGATAGCCATCCAGGACAGGATAATGCCGACGAGAAACTGCAGGCGGTACGTCTGGCATCAAGACGTTGATGACATTTGCCGGATGTGCCATCAACCAGGTGAAAACATAGAGCACATTATGGGAGGCTGTCCCGTTTTGGCCAACGCAGCCTACACCGAGCGCCACAACAACGTGGCCCGTATTGTTCATCGACAACTGGCGCTCCAATGTGCTCTACTGGAAGACAACGTACCAAACTACCGGTACCTGCCTGCACCTGTCCTGGAAAATGACCGTTTCAAGCTGTACTGGGATCGCACTGTTCTGACCGACCTCTCGATCCACCACAACCGCCCAGATATAATGGTTTACGACAAGAGCGACCGCAAAGTCACCATCATCGATGTCGCTATTCCACTGAACCAGAATCTGGAGGAGACCCACGGTCGCAAAATCTGCAAGTACCGACCATTGGCCGTGGAGCTCAAGGAACTGTGGGGGCTAAGGGAGGTCCCAAGAATTGTTCCAGTCGTTCTCTCTGGAACTGGAATTATCCCGAAGACACTTCTGGAAGCGCTAAAGGTGTTGAACATCGAGAAGGAATTGGCCGGCATCCAAAAGTCGGTCATCCTTAGCACCTGCGCGATTGTCCGACAATTCCTCGGTCAGGACTAAAACAGCACGAGCATGCAGATACGTGCATTCCGCAGAGCCTAGTCCCCCTTTGGCATTCAGAAGCCCGGGGGCAGGTGAAAATTCTGGCTAGGTTCGCCTAGTTAAGAAGTGAGATAAGTCTGCCGAAAAAAAAAAGTAAAAATAAACAAATGAAATGAACTACTTTTTTCCTAAATTAATGCTAGCGTTCAAAATCACAAGGGCCCGACATTTTAACAGAAACTGAAATTTCAGTTTTTTTGAAGTGTTCTAAACATAATTTCAATTAAATTTTACTTCTCGTTACGTCGACCAAAAACGTAAACGAACAAAGTCAGAGTCATACAATCTTTTGTTCCTTTGACGGATAAACATTTGACAGTGCATGGGAAAAAAGGTTGCAAGTTTTTTTCACGTAAAATCAACTTTAAAAATAATTTTAATTGACTTCGTATGACTTAGATTGAGACGAAAAGTTTTCCGCTTGCGTCTTAGTTTTAGACGACTGGCGTTTTCAGCACCCTAATTGTGAAAAAAGTAATTACAATTGCTGACAAAAGTCAAACTTCCATGAAGTTGCTCTAGAATCCAAACATAGTAGACATTAAAAATTAAATTAAGCATTTTATAACATTTTATGATATTTTTTGTTTTTTTTTGTTCAGAATTCGAAAAATATGATTTGGAAATCTGTAATTAGCTTCTGTACATCCTCTTTCAACGTTATTCGTTTGCACATTCAGTTTTGTACCATTTGAGTAACTGACTGGTATGCCTGATATGTGAACTTCCTATCTTCCTGGCTACTAACACAATCAAAGTTCAACACGACTAAAACCTGTGAATCTTCCCACCTTCTATCCTTCATCTCGGGCAAGACGGGTCTATGATACTAGGTGTTTTGTGGACCTTTGTAAAGCTAGAAAGACTGCGTCAGTTGAGCTTAAGGCTAAGGCTGAGGTGACACTGGATCAGAGTACGCACGAAAACTTGATTGTGCGATAACTGACGAAAAGAAACAAACAATGTTGTTCGATAAAAGCTGACGAATTCGAACGAAGCAAGTGGGAAGCAATGTACCATACCAATACAATTCTATGTGGTTGTTTACTTCTCACGATTATATGCGTTTCGTGCAGCCTTATTTTCGTAAGAAGCTGCAGGCAGTATCACCGTGGCCTAAGGGTAAGATGACATTGGCTTGGAGTACGCACGAAAATTTGATTGTACAAAGAGAAACAAGGCAATTTAGGCAATCTTAGGCGGCTGTGACACTGGATGCGGAAAAGTGGTCTTACGAATTGTATGCAATAGTAAAAGAAAACAGCCATATTGAGTTGTATTGGTGTGGTCACATTGCTTCCCCCTTGCTTCGTACGAATTCCTCAGCTTCTATCGAACAAAATTGTTTGTTTCTCTTCGTACAATCAAATTTTCGTGCGTACTCCTATCCAAGGTAACCTCAGCCTAAGGTTTGATTGAACGAAGCAAGAAGGAAGCAATAGGGCTCTTGCTACACATACATGCGGAGCATCTGTTGGGCAAACATCGCTTGTTTACGTTTGTAATTTCTTTGCAGCAGCAGTGGATTTATTATCTTGTTCTTGATTTAAATATAGATGTGGTATTCCTACTAGCGCGAAATTGTTAACAGCACTAACATAAACTTTGTGAAACAGTTAAGTAAGCTATTTCTTGAACAAGAGTTTTTGTGTGACGCATATTAGTTTATTTTATTAGCACTCATTTCGCATATCAGTTTATTTTCTGTTATTTCTAATATTTAGATCGAAATTGACGGAAAAAAGGATTATCAACATGTTTGGATCAAGATCAAAGTTATAGAGGCTCGAGCTCACGTTCGAATGCTTCCTTGTATTTTCCATGAATTGGTCAACTGATGGATTTTCTCCGTTTCCGATCAATTTTCTTATAACCATATTTCACTTCTCCGCAGAGCATTCAGGTACCCGGAAATCATATCTGAGGGTCGGTTGATCTTTCTGGTTGAATATGATCTTAATTTCAACATAATCATCTGCTTTTTTGGCGAAACTTACCACCGATTAAGAATATCTGCAAACGATTACTCATTTAGTTTATTCTTCACGAGACCAGCATTTCAGGGCAAAGGCACGAAGCCTAAATGGGAGCACACTTCACACAATCCGGCTATACAATTTGCATTGTTTCTGTGAAACTTTTTGAATAATCAATCTGCTTCCATTGATATGGATCATAGCCATGACAGAAATTTCTATTTTTCTCCGTGTATATGGCTTTGACGCTAACAGTAAATATTTTTATGTAAAGAGACATATATTCGCATGTTATTAATGTAGTGTAGCGCGTAATTTCTACAACTATTTCGCTGAAATAATTATTTAAACAAAACTCAATCTTGTCGATCCATATAAATCCAATGCAGCGAACTCCTTTGCCTGCCCAACAGATCACTAATACATATGCACGCTGCAAGCGCCCTATACGCGTTGACGGCATTGAGCTACGTATTACGAAATGGGGGAGTAGGCATGACAATATGGGTTTGCAGAAGAAATAAACACACTTTTAAAATTAAAATTATGAATGAAAATTATTTTCCCAAATCAAATTAGTACTCCAAGTAAATCAAAATCACTTTTGCTTGCAAGTAGTGAAAAAATATCATACAAAAATTGTGTCTAAAGATTATTTTATATTATAATGATATGTTTTGGAGAGAATATCTGAAAGTTCATAGAAAATAGCTTAAATTAGGGTCAGAACAACGTACTTCTAGTAGGTAAATAACTCCAAGAAAAAAACTTCATACAAATTTCAGCAATTTAAAACTGCCTCAGGGCCGACTAATCTGATAGAGAATAGTTGGCCTCATACAAACTAATGTCGTATCCAGATTTTTTTTTTCCAAATATATATTTTTATCAAGGCTCCTATGGAGTTAGCCTGACGGGGCCGGAGTTCAATATTTTAACAGTTTTTCTTATTATCTATGTTAGTAATATGTAACCTATTACTCGCGGTCGGTTCGAGGTTAGTATTACAAGTGTTCTCATAATTGGGATGTTGCTGTCTCCAATGCTCTGTACGTGTGCCCGACACGGGATACTTCCTATTGGGATGCAGCTGACCATTAATCAGCAACGCCCCCCTAGTATGTACCCCATATCTAGCGTGGTGCGTCTTCTCGACTCGAGAAATCCAGGATAGAATGGTCACTAGCCGGCGCAATCATCAGCTCGTGTAGAGTTGTCATGAGCGCTACAACCTGTATCCAGATGTCGACACCATTCCGCCGTCAACGCGAATAGAAGGTTCACATACCAGGCATACCGTTTACTCAAATGGTACAAAATTGAATGTGTCAAGGAACGTTGAAAGAGGATATGCAGAATCTAATGGCCACCTTACACGATCAAAAGGATTGACAATAAGTGTCTTCAATATCGTGACAGCTAGGCTTTCGGCATCCGATCTTACCTCAATCAATATTTTGCCACCTTACACGGTCAATATCGCCCTCAACCCGAGACAACGAAAGTATCCGCGATGGCTAGTGGCGACATTCGAGTTTGGGATCCAAACTATTCTCTATCAGATTAGAAGGCTGAAAGGCAATTTTCAATTGGTAAAATTTGAATGAAAATATCTACTTGGTATTATTTAATTAGTTGAAGCGCGTAGTCCTAACTCTAATTTATCGTATTTCCTATGAGTTTTCAGATATTCCTACGAAAATTTATTATTATAATATAACGTCAATTTCAGACACATTTTTTGTATGGGATTTTCTCACCACTTGCAGAAAAAAAAACTAATTAGCATTCACATAGAATACTAATTAGATTCCGAAAAGTTAATTTTCATTCATAATTTACACTTTGAAACTCGTTTTTCCTTCTCAAAAACACATCATAATACTCGCTTCACAAATACAGACTGATCCTTTCAGTTTCAGAGATGCCAGATTATTTTAGTTTGCGAAAATATAATATTATATTATCTGCAAACAAATGTTTTTATTCCATAAATAAGACTATGACAGTAGAACCCCGATTATCCGCGAGCGGGTGATCCGCCGTGCGGATTATTCGCGACTGCGAGTTCAATAGTAAATCAATAGGGCTTTCCGGAATTTGTTAGTGAGTGGTAGGCCCATGATCTTTCATTGTGGTCATGGCTTTTACATTATTTAGCCACTAGTATACACGACCTCATAGATGGATAGTTTAATGATTTCTGTATTGATAAAACATAGTTTTTGTGTTGAAACATCATCCCGACTATTCGCGGATAATCGGGATTCTACTGTAACCTGAACTAACACGTGATGTTTTTTCACCTGTGATTTTCCCAGATCTTAAAGAATGACCGAGTGCAATGTTAAAAAATTCCTAAGACGTTGTTAATTTTCATTCACTCTCTCACCATCACATTGTCAGTTTACTTTGAGGTTTTGATTTGTATCGCGAAAAGTACTGTATTTTGCTATTTTAGGTACAGTAATTTACATTTAATGCGACATTTTTCTAATTGGACAGACCTGTATGCGACACGTTTAGTTAGACATTTTTGTAAACATCGAGTTCGGGCCCAAATTATGGCCCCACATTGAAATTCGCCGCCAGACGTCGACGCTGTTCCACTCTCATCTTCAATGTCCAATTACAGGTCAAATTGCCTCCAATGCGACACTGAGTGGTTCCTCGGAATGTCGCATTAAATGTAAATTACTGTATCAGTTTTCCAAACCAAAAGCTTTCATTTATGATTCCTACAATTTCAGAAGTTTATAAATTTTAATTGCAATCGCAAAAAAGACTAACAAACATTAAATGTCCGCTTCCAAATCTGGCAACTCAGTCTGGAAGTCCGTGAGGTAAAACGTCATCATCATGCATCCATATGAAATGTCACGATATTGATGCCCGAAAATCAGAAAATCCGGATTTCTGCGTTGTCGGCCATGTTCAGCTGTCATTATGCTCTCAAATGTCATCATATTGTCAATAAATTTGACCGTGTAAGGTCCGCTTTACAGGCGTTGTTAGCGATTTCAGTGCAATTCAACGAGTGATAACAAACAATAATGTGCGATTCACATAGCACGTTACGGAGAAGAACGTCTACGTTCCGTCAACGTCTCCACCAATTCACACATGCAGTCAATGCTTCCACCAGCACCGTCACGTCAAATGCCAAACGAATGATTTATATAATTTTATTCATGGTGTCGCCACCTACAACAATTTTAAATTGCAATGCCCTCTTTCAAAACAGCATGCCTAGAATCAGTTCTAAATTTTGAAAAATTCAATGAGAATCATTGAATTCAATTATTTAAATGCTTAAACCCCGTAGTCCGACCCTTATGCAATAATAATAATAAATAGAATAATTCTTTCAACTAGTCGCGAATGATTTTCACTCCGAAATTTGGAGCTAAGAGATATGTTGGCATGAAAAGTACAGTAAGTTGCTTATAAAGCGATATGCTGAGGCACCACTCAGTGTCGCATTGGAGTCGGTTTTGACAGGAATTGGACATTTGCGACTGGTGGCGACTTTCAATGTGGGGCCATAATTTGGGCCCCGAACTTAATGTTTACAAAAATGTCCAACTAGAGGTAAAAATGTCTAATTAAACGTGTTGCATCACAGATCTGTTCAATTAGCTTAATGTCGATGTAGATGTAAATTACTGTATAACCAAATCAAAACAAAAGCCGAGACACAAAGCCCAGACAAAAACCAAACGAGCCGTCCGTCTCCGTCAATTAAGTGCGATTCACATACAACATCCACATCACGTTCACGTTCCGTCCCGTCACGTTGCGTCAATTATCTTTCCAAGCAGTTCTTATGGAAACATTCACATACACCGGCAACGGCAACTTCGACTTGCCGTTGCTGGTGTATGTGAATGCTTCAACAGTAATTGCATGGAAGAATAATTGACGCACCGTGACGTGACGGAACGTGAACGTGACGTGGATGTTGTATGTGAATCGCACTTTATTCTTTTCTACAAACCCTGCCGGTCGTTTTCGTTGAACGTATGCTGACGGGTCGTTACGTTGCTGGTGTATGTGAATGTTTTCATGAGAATTGCATGGTAGAATCATTGACGTATCGTGACGTGACGGGACGTGAACGTGACGTGTATGTTGTATGTGAATCGCACTTAATACGTCTTTGAAACGAAATGCTGATATTTGAATTGCTGTTTAGTAGTTAGTTTCAGATTCGCATCGTGCAACGTATTATGTCCAATGTACAAACGCGGCAGTCAAAACGTCCAATGTAACATTTTTCGTTCCTAGGCTTCAAATTTAAGCTCAAATCACTGAACAACAGTTACGATTGGTTTTACAGAGTTATTCTTGACTGCTAGTGGTGAAAGTAGCGATAGAGATCGATACTTTTCAATACAATTCGCAGATAAATATTCGGGTCTTCAACTTCGTTTTTCTCGAGTTGACGAAAATGTTACATTGGACCTTTTCAAAAGTTACGCGAGAATTTTATGTTTAAAATATTTTGCTGATTTTTGTTTATTCCATTCAGTTGCGAGTTACAGGGTGTCAACAATGGAGGTCAATTAAGAGAAATCTCGGTATACATTTTACACTTTTTCTTTTATAAAAGCAACAATGCAAGCCAGGTCGCTGAAATTGGGAATGGTGTTATTGGTGCTGATACTGTAACAGTAAAATATGGGCAATATTTGTTTAATTTATTTTTTTAGCAGACTTATCTCACTTCTTAACTAGGCGAACCTAGCCAGAATATTCACCTGCGCCCGGGCTTCTTAATACCAAAGGAGACTAGGCTCTGCGGAATGCACGTATCTGCATGTTCGTGTTGTTTTAGTCCAGGATGACCGACTTTTGGATGCCGGCCAATTCCTTCTCGATGTTCAACACCTTTAGCGCATCCAGAAGTATCTTCGGGACAATTCCAGTTTTAGAGAGAACGACTGGAACAATTCTTGACACCTCCCTTAGCCCCCACAATTCCATGAGCTCCACGGCCAATAGTCGGTACTTGCAGATTTTACGACCGTAGTTCTCCTCCAGATTCTGGTTCAGTGGAATAGCGACATCGATGATGGTGACTTTGCGGTCGCTCTTGTCGTAAACCATTATATCTAGGCGGTTGTGGTGGATCGAGAGGTCGGTCAGAACAGTGCGACCCCAGTACAACTTGAAACGGTCATTTTCCAGGACAGGTGCAGGCAGGTACCGGTAGTTTGGTACGTTGTCTTCCAGTAGAGCACATTGGAGCGCCAGTTGTCGATGAACAATACGGGCCACGTTGTTGTGGCGCTCGGTGTAGGCTGCGTTGGCCAAAACGGGACAGCCTCCCATAATGTGCTCTATGTTTTCACCTGGTTGATGGCACATCCGGCAAATGTCATCAACGTCTTGATGCCAGACGTACCGCCTGCAGTTTCTCGTCGGCATTATCCTGTCCTGGATGGCTATCATGTCGGCTTCTACTACTGAAGAGAGTTCACCACGCGTTAGCCACAGATTAGATGCGGCCTTGTCGACGTGTGGCCGGTCCAGTTAATGGGGATGGGCACCATGCACTGCCTTCTGCTTTCAAGCTGCAATCTTCTCCTTCACTGTCTGCAGATTGCAGTTGAGTTGGTACTCCGCTTGCGCCAAGTGCAGAGCGCTGTATCCTCTGTCGGCGGCGCAGACACCCCGGTATAGCGCGTTTTGGTTGGCGCGTTCTGCGAAGTACTCGCGCAGTTGTCGTACCTGGGCAACACACAGTGCAGATATGTCGACTATTCCAAGTCCCCCTTCTTTGCGTGGCAGTGAAACTCTCTCCAGTGCCGATTGAGGATGGTGCATTCCGACCTCTTTAAATGCTTTCCTCATCCTCCTCTCAAGATCTTCCAGGTCAGTTTTGCTCCATTTGACTACACCAAAACTGAAGGTCAGCAGGGGATCCGCGAATGTGTTCATCGCGCGTACCTTGTTCCACGCGTTGAGGAAAGTCCTTAGAACACAGTTCACTCGATATCGGAGTGGCGAATCCCGGTGAGCTGTAGGAATCCAAGGTATTTGTAGGATTCGCCACGAACCATGTCTTGTATAAACTTGCTGTCATAGACCTCGTAGCCTCCGGATTCGGTGAGTTGTCCTTTCAGCAGATGGACACAGCGGCACTTGTCGAGGCCAAACTCCATGCAGATGTCCCTGCTTATATCTTCGACAACTCGGATAGCTACACCTAGACGCTGACGTGAATCAGCGTAGACCTTTAGATCGTCCATGTAGAAGGTATGGGTCACTTCTTCGTGGGCGCCGTCGCCATACCGCTGGTTATATACCGCCTGGTCGACTATGGCTGCGTCGATGATGGCCTAGTCTTTGCAGCCATGCGTATTTTTCCTGCATCCTTTCCGCTCTTCTGCGATGATGTGATGCTGTTCGCAGTGAGCAAAAACTTTGGCGGTAATGATGCTGCTCAGTATTTTGTACAGACTCGATAGGCTGTTATCGTTATCGACTCGTTATCGGTCTGTACTTTGATGGGTTCAATGTGTTGCTGTCTTTCGGGAGGAGGAAAGTGGCGAATTCAGGGAGGTTGTGTGGATCACGTAGCAACTTGTTGAAGCACTCAGCTATCTTGGGATGTGCGACGGTCAGCTTCGTGTGGCAGAAGTTCTGAACACCATCGGGGTCCGGTGCTGCCCAGTTCCTTAGGTACGGTGAGTCTTCGCGGACATCGTTCTCTCCGACGATGATAGCTGGCATCTCTCCAATTTCACCACAACTCTCCTCCTCCCGTCTTAACCACATTTGCCCTTCGCGACTGGGGTTTCCCAAATACCAGCCCAGAAGTTCGTCACATCGCTAATATCTGGCAAACCTTCGCGGTAGTCGGGCTTCTCGTCGCTAATGTGGTCGTAGAACGCTTTTTCGTTATCTCTGAACTTCCGATTTTGCTCCTGGCGCTTTGCAGAGTCAGAGTAACGTTTCAGCCGTTTAGTTAGGACGCTCAATTGCTGTACCAGTATGTCGAGTTTTTCCGTCAGCTGGTGAGCTCCCAGCTGGCGAAGTCCAGTAGGCCGCATGATTACAGCAACTTGGCGACATAGTTTCGTCGATCTGCTGCCTCTTTTATACGCCATCAGCCTTCCAATTGCGGCGCGCTTGTTTAGGATCCGTTGCTCCAATATCCTTCGCCATGGAGGCTCACGCCTTTCAGGGAGATGTTGGAGCAGTCCGCCTCTTGGTCTTACACGGTATCCAAAACTTTTGTGAACAGTAAACTTTCAGTTGCAGCTCCTCCATGTAAACTTTCGGTTGCAGCTCCTCTATGTTCTCCGCATCAACCAAGTGCAGCGGAAGAACGTGCTCGTTCATGAGCTTTACTGCACTTGTCAGCCTGCGGGAATGCTGCAACTTCGGGATCCTAGGGCGCGACAAAGGATCTGTGTCGCGGAATTGTGAGATCGCCTCGTCGTAGTGGAAGACCAGATCGCGTAGTAGTTGTTGATCTGGCTGTGGGTCTTCCGACTCAGGGGGATGTTGTACTGTGGTCTCCACTGGTGCTGATTCGCGTGCCCCACTCGCGAATGAATCGCTCAGCCGTACTGAACTTCGTCTCGACACATCGCTTGCTCTGTTGTTCCTGGAGCTTATTTCCCTCTGCACCTGCTGCTTGATCTCATCGATTTGCGTTTGGGAGAGCATGTTGTTGCGTACTATCGCTCTATGCCTCGCGTTCATCGCGTTCTGATCAAGCCTACCGACGAACTCTGGATACGCTTCCTCGAACATTGTTAGTATTCAAGGGCGACCGCTCATGTCCGTCTCCAAAGCAGTGCAGGCGCGGATCACAAATTTATTCATATCATGTGTCCACATGATCCGTCGCCTAGTGGTACCCACAAGTGTGGACGACTGTCGTCTGGCAGTCGCAACACGGCTCGTAGGCGCAGCGTTTCGTGGGCGATGTCGATGGCTGCTGTTTCCGTGTGGCGGTAGCTCTTCGGTTTGAACCCGGTTGGAGGCCCGCTCTTGCACCTCGCCCTCCAACCGCTGGCCGCTCGCTCAGGTGATTGCATTATTCATTTCATGGGTGTATCTCCTTTGCCCGGGAGACAACGGGGCGGCAAGGTATACTAGAGTCCCACCTTGCCAGAGGAACTTTTCGGGGCGCCGCCCCTAACATGGAGATCAGACGCACCCCTAAGCCTCCATTGACTCGGGAGGCCTACCCCGAGAGAGATATAGCGCTCTGACTTGATCGCACCCCCTCACTTAGCCACTTTCGACACCCGTTCTCGGAGCCAATACCAGGTGTGTGTTTCCAGTTCACACCCGATTTAAAATTGTCGTCATATGATCTTCGTGGAGGCGTAAAATAGGAACATTTGAGACCAACAGGCAAGCTCCTACCCTAGTGTTGATCCCCATTTGAGAACCTAATTTTTAATATATTTTTTTAATTTTTAAAATTTTTTAAAATTTTTTTGGTGAAATACGCTAAATTTTGATCTCTGCAGTCAACAAATGGACCGTTTGAAGCTGACGATTGACAAGAAACGTCCAGAATTAGCTAACAGAGGGGGTGCTGTGTTCCATCAGAACAACGCATTCCAAGAGCTTGATTGGAATATTTTAATGCATCCACCATCAGTCTTCGGAAAGCAACGCGGTGCTGATGTGCAGCTTTTTGTTTTGCACCCAGTTGAACTCTCACTCCTTGCGCACATTTGCGCCCGGACGAATCAACGCGCACCGAAACCAATGTTTTGTTTTCAACACCGTTCGTACATTCTTTCTGCACCGTATCCTTTCACCGGTGTATATGCCCAATTTTAAGTCGCGCTCGAATCTTGTTTGTCTGCTTTGCTTTTGACGTAGAACTACGTCTTTCATTAAGGGTGCCAAATCAGAAAACAGGTCACGTTTTTATGAAATAAAGTTAACGTTAATAACTATTTTTGCCGCGAACGGATTTTGGTGATTTACATAGTAAACGAATCGGAAATTCCCTAAGATTTGTTTAATATGCTATACATTAGAATCTCCTGGTTTGTTAATGGTTAAAATACATGAAAACTTTAAGCGTTTCCATTTTCACATACATTTGATCTGTCCATTTGTGTGCTTTCCCGAACAGAGCTGTGAATAACGAGCAACTTATCGACGAGCAGCGAAGGAGAAATCGTAGGATTTAAAGTCTCCGTGAACGAAGGAAAAGAAGAACGATGAAGGGGAATACTTGCCTAGAGTATTGGCGATCTAACGCAAAACGTAAACGATCGGTGAGACATCTGGATTTTGTTTTTGAACTAAGAAAATGATGCTAATGTAACCTAAAACTCAAAAACAAATCACGTATATTTTACTTCCGGGCTTTCCAAGGTAGTTCTCTCATGCAGAAATCGTACATTTTTCTACTTGTGTTTGATTGTGCTCTCGAATTTCCTTCTTTAATTCAACCATTGTCAACATTTTTATAGTTTTCACTACTGAAAGAGGTAAATAAATAACATGTTATATATAAAATTGCGCAGAATTAAATTTCTTACAAACTCATCGCAATCAAATAATCTTTTATGATTATAACATTGTAATTTATGGAAAGAACTACAAACCTTCCATAAGCTCACATGGCAAAATTTAAAACCATCATCACTTTCACCGCAGCGCCGCCTAGGTGTAGATTTGTACGTTAGATCGCCAATTCGCGTTGACGGCGGAATGGTGTCGACATCTAGATACGATATTAGTTTGTATGAGGCTAACTATTCTCTATCAGATTAGTCGGGTCTAAGACAGTTTTAATTTGTTAAAATATGTATGAAATTTTTTTCTTTGCGTTATTTGCCCACTATAAATACGTTTGTCTGACCCCAGTTTCAATTATTTTCTATGAATTTACAGATATTCTCACCAAAACTTACCATTATAATATAACATTATCTTTAGACACAATTTTTGTATGATATTTCTTCACTACTCGCAAGCAAAAGTGATTTTCATTTACATAGAGTACTAAATTGATTTGGAAAAAATAATTTTCATTCATAATTTTGATTTTAAAAGTGTATTTTTTTCTTCGACAAATCCATATTATTATGCCTACTCCCCCATTTCGTAATACGAAGCTCAATGCCGTCAACGCGGATAAACAGTGGATCTCGCTGAGGCAAACTTTCATTCGGCATCGGACTGTTGAGCAATCCAGTTCACTTTGCTTTTGCTGCGCTTCGATCTAAGATTGGACCCCACCAGTGGTAATCCAACTTAGATATCGTCGTGTGGTTTTTTCGGTTCGTTTTTGGCGTTATTCGTATCGTGTATTTTTCTTTCCGCGTCATAAATTGGACGCTTCGCGTAGTGTGTGATGAGTAAGAAGAAGAGGAAGGCTGCCTCGAGCACTGCAAAGAGCGAACGCATTGCCAGGGGCAATCAAATTTCGAGGCAAGCGACATCTAGTGAAGCACGCGATGTTGATGCAGTGAAAAGCGCTCGCACTGAACCAAGCCTTCGCGAGTGACACCGCATCGAACAACAGCGAAGTAGGCGACTTCGGCGTGTCAGTCGAAAATGTAAGCGCCGTTACCCAGGCTGTAACCAAAATCAAGCTCTCCCCACTGGTGGTGAAGGCGGTCGCTATTGACAAACTCATCAGAGAATTCGCATCGATGGGTTTTACAGCAGATTCGAGCTGTGTGACATAATTCAGTTTTTTTCCTAGCAGTTAACATTGTTTATTTTGTTTTGTTGGTGTCTTTGAAATTGCATGAATGCATTAAACTGACGTTATGGCGAAGCAGGCATTAAGGTTGTTTGCCGAAAAATCATTTGGGGAATACCAAGCATCTTGAATGTCGTACTGGAATGTTATAAGTTATTTGGGTACGCGTGTCAGTCGCAAAACTGCCATTAACTAGGATTGCGCTAATCTAGATCATAATAAAGCAATGCTACTATTTTCGAGGTTGTTGATATTAACAAAAAGAGTTTATTTCGCTTGTTTAGATACCAAGAAAGTAAATGTCGTTCTGGAATGTTGTATGTGATTAGGTTTAGTTTGCCAGTAGAAAAAATTTCTCCACTAAGGGTTGCAGCTGTGCTTATCTCGAGCATGAGAAAGTAATGCAACTTTTTTCGAGGCCAGTGATATAAACAGAATCGTTTCTTTTGAGAATAACGTAACATGATGAGAAGTGTTTATATTCCTAGTAGTTAGATATATTGATGTAGTTATGAGATGTGGAATAATGGTGCTGGTGCAACATGTATATAATCAACTGTAGCCGAGTCTATGTCAATTGCGAAAAAGGCCACCGGAATAGCGTTCAACGTAAATTTTCAATACATTGACATGAAATTAATTGCGACATATGATCAGCTAGTGTATTGTTCTGCGAGGGCAAGAATGAATCATCAATCAACTATCGTCAACTTATTCTACAATGAAAAAACATTTCAGAGATTATTCTACTAAGCAGTTGTTTCTAAAATTTCACAGCACTATAGAATAATATCCGAAGCTATAAACAAGCGACTTATAAAAAATAACAGCTTAGTTCTACGTCAACAATGCGGTCGTATCTTGGACACAACCTCCTATAATTTTTTTCTGTTGAGGCGGTGCGTATGGGGACGCGCTGTTGTTTGTATGCTTAGCTTAGAACGAGCGAAGACAAAACGGGCGCTAGAATTTTATACGTGCGTGTGTATAGAATGAGGCTTGCACCACACAAGTGAGGTATCTGTATTCTGCGCCGTGCTGATTTTGGATTCACTTGTTCTGGATTTCGGTGCGTTTCGTATCAAAAGAGTATACGAGTTTTCTTTGAGCGCGCGCTGATGAAAATTGAACTCGAGCGCAACGCAGCGCATGTTTAGACTATATGTACCACCAGACCTATAGTGTATAGTCCAGACCTAGCACCAAGCGATTACCAACTTTTTCTCGCATTGAAAAATTTCCAGAACGATAAGAAATTGGGATCAAGAGAAGATTGTAAAAATCTATTGCTAGAGTTTTTCGCCAATGAGGATTTTGGATTTTAGAGCTTCATGGAAGTTTATCTCTTGTCCGCAATTGTAATCACTTTTTTCACAATTAGACTCTTGCTACACGCAGCTGAGGGTATCGAAAATTCAAAATATCGTAATTCTTTGTCGGTTTCAATAGCTATACGCTATCGATTTGAATTGTTTTCAATTTCTAGAAAGAAATTGAATACGGAAAAACCTTGGATAATGAGAACAACAAAGCACGACAACCGTATGTTCATTTAAGTTATACATTGATCTTGTTTTTTTTATCTTTCTAATTAACTTGAAAGAAATAAATGTTGTAATTTATGTAATTCGTATTTTTAGCTCTTGATTGAACGAAAAAGTTCAAATAATATAATTCTAGAGTTAACATTTGACTAGAAGTAAAATTGAATTGTAATTAAGTTTAGAACACTTCAATAATACTGAAATTTCTGTTTTTGCTAAAATGTCAGTTAGGCTCTTATGATTATTATGATAGCAATAATTTAAGAAAAGGAAAACTAGTCTGGTATTGTTTATTTCATCTGGTATTTTTACTTTTTATAACAAATTTTTTTCTAAGCACTGGACTACTATAAGAAAACTAATAGCTGATTTACACATTGACCAGTAATTGGCGCCAGTTACTAGAACGTCAACGGCACGCCATATTTACATCACCAGTTGACTGGTGCTGTGCGTTTATACACATTTTCAGCAACTGGCTTGGCTGTCACTTTATCCTCGATGACGAATGACAGTGGCGACATCTGGTGGCGATTACCATTTTGGGAGGCAAATTTATCTTTATCGGTTGTGTAGGCCCGGGGGCAGTTTTAAATTGTCAAAATTTGAATAAAAAATTTTACTTCTTGTTAATTTACTAATTAAAACACGTCGTACTAAACCTTCATCAGCTGTTTTTATATAAATTTCCTGATATTTCCATGATTTCATTGTCTATTATCATTTTCGCTTCACAAATCGAACACATGAAGCACAATGCCGTCAACGCGAATGGAGATTCTTCCATGTATACGTTGAGGGAATTGAATTTGATGTTCCTTGTACCGTCAAACCATCCAGTGTTGGCAAATGTACAGATTTATCCGGAAAGGTATATTTTTTCAGTTTTTTTTTGTTTTGTTCTGTACAGTAAGAACACAGATTTTCTCATAAACATAGCACCGATAGGAACTGTTTTTAAACGGTTTTATTTAGCTTGCCCTGTAATTTGTATGTGTGTATGTTTGTAAACTCCAAGATGGCTGCCGCTACAAAATGGCGGATTACATGTTCTCCCAAACTCCTTCAATATGGATATCAAATGAAAGGGCTTGACTAGTAGGACACAATTATTCATGAGGAATCCAAATCCAAAATGGCCGCCACCACAAAATGATGGATTACATATTTTCTCAAAACTCCATCAATATGAGTATCAAATGAAAGGGCTTGACTACACTGAGAGAAATAATTAGTCAATATAACGAATTTTTTGGTAAATACTACCAATCTATAGTCATTTTCGACCGTTCTAATAAACACATATGTCAAGCAGAACCATGATTCGGAAGCCCAATATCGGCTACATTTTCTCGCCGAAAATGCACGTATCAGAATTATATCCTTATTATACCTCCGTATTGCCTTATGGGAACAATGAAAATGGTTAATACGCGCTTTTCTCACCAATTTTCAGATATGACAATATCCAAGCTTACTAATGTTATCGAGTAAAATATACTAATCTCTGGTAGGGATGCGGGTTTGTTGACAATATGTACAAAAAATTTGTACATTCTACTAATTTTGCATTACCAAATGTATTTAGTAGTTTTCGACCGAGGATTTTTCTAAGGGTAGTAGAACACAGTTATTCATGAGAAATGCAAATCCAAAATGGTTGCCACCACAAAATGGTGGATTACATATTTTCTTTAAACCCGATCAATGTGGGTATCAAATGAAAGAGATTGATAGTTATTTATGAAAAATGCGAATCAAAAATGGCCGCCACCACAAAATGGCGGATTACATATTTTCTTAAACCCGATCAATATGGATATCAAATGAAAGGGATTGACTAGTAGAACACATTTATTTATGAAAAATGCGAATCAAAAATGGCCGCCACCACAAAATGACTGATTACACGTTGTCTCAAAACCCCATCAATATGGGTATCAGATAAAAGAGCTTAACTAGTAGAACACAGTTATACATGAGAAATGCAAATCCAAGATGGCGACCACTACAAAATGGCAGATTACACATTTTATCAGAACCCCATCAATATGTATATCAAATGAAAGGGATTGACTAGTAGAAGACAGTAATTTATGAAAAATGCAAATCCAAAATGACCGCAGTCCCCTAACAACTAATTACTTTTTAAATGGTTTCATTCAGCTTGACCTGTTTGTATGTATGTTTGAATGTTTGTAGGGTTGTCCCATATTAATAGAAAATTGCCCCGTTCCTATTGACTGATTGATCTGAAATATGGAACATACTTTTAATACTACTGCCATTATCAAACTACGTATTCTATGACCTTGAAAAATTTATTTTGGCCTTCGCTAAAAATGGCTGAATGACTTGGCATGAAGAACACGAAACATAATAAACAACATAAAATCAAAAAGGTCGCCGCCACTAAATGGTCGACTATCTATTTTTCGCAATTCCCTCAATATCGGTATCGAATAAAATGATTTGACTAATAGAATAAAATACATCATGAGAATATTCCGAAGAAAATTAGGTAAGAAATAAACGTTGGATTTCCACTATCCACAGTTAGTTGTTTCATCATGTACCCCACGATGTTATTTTAGTCTCATCATTGCCCTAGATCAATGAAAGAATGGATGTGATAATTACTAACAGCTACTTGTCAAATTATTTTCTAGCTCTTAGTACATTAAACCGTTTAACTTAAAAAGGTTTTTTTTACTTATTTTATTTCCTAGTTTCTCTACATTAAAACCATTTAAAAAAATTGTGTTTTTTCAATTTTTGTTTCTTACCTAACTTTCTTCGGAATATTTCGATGGTGTACTGTATTCTATTAGTGAAATCATTTCATTTGATACTAATATTGAGGGGATTGCAAAAAATACATAGTGGAACATTTTATGGCGGTGACCTTTTCGAAATTATGTTGTTCATAGTGTAGTGTATTCTCCAAGTCAAGCCATTCAGCCATTTTTTAGCGGCGACCAAATCAAATTTTCGATGAACATGGAATACGCAGTTTTATAATGACAGTAGAATTAAAAGTATGTTTCGATGTTGGTTGGGATTTTTCATGATCTACTGTGTTCTACCAGTCGAGCATCTTCATTTGATACCCATATTGATGGGCTTTGAGAAAAACATGGCGCCATTTTATGATGGCGGTCATTTTGGATTTGCATTTTTCATAATTTTCCATAAATTTCTGAAAATATGTAATCCACCATTTTGTAGTGGCCGCCATTTTAGATTTGCATTTTTCATAAATAACTGTATTCTACTAGTCAAGCCCTTTCATTTGATACCCATATTAAAAGGGTTTTGAGAAAATATGGGAACCACCGTTTTATGGTGGCGGCCATTCTGGATTTGCATTTCTCATGAATAACTGTGTTCTACTAGTCAAGCCCTTTCATTTGATACCCATATTGATGGGGTTCTGAGAAAATATGTAATCCGCCATTTTGTAGTGGCCGCCATCTTGGATTTGCATTTTTCATGAATAACTGTGTTCTACTAGTCAAGCCCTTTCATTTGATACTCATATTAAAAGGGTTTTGAGAAAATATGTGATCCGTCAATTTGTGGTGGCGGCCATTTCGGATTTGCATTTCTCATGAATAATTGTGTTCTACTAGTCAAGCCCTTTCATTTGATACCCATATTGATAGGGTTTTGAGAAAATATGTGATCCGCCATTTTGTGGTGGCGGCCATTTTGGATTTGTATTTTTCAAGTTAGAGGCCAATTACTTGTTCGACACTGGTACAAGTAACTTGAACAGAGTGTCTGTTCTCTGTTCACTGGATACTTCAACTAGAGCGCTGACTGGCATCGTCTAAATCAGCCTTTAACATACAGAAACAAAATCAGTGACGTCACAGATTAAAAAATCTTCAACCTTACTTTTTCCATTTCGGTATAGCGCACTGTCGTCCGTCCAAAGTAAGAGCCCCCGCAGACTGCAGACTGATTTGTCGACCGATAGTTCGGTCGGTTTCTTCATCAGTACACCTCTCCGTATGCATATGCGCACATTACACCGATTCAGTTGGGTTGGTTTATGCATCAGTAGGCCGATCCGACCAAACTGTCGGCTGAAAAAAAGTCTGTAGTGTGCGGGGGCTCTAAATAGAATACCAGGTATGTTATGGGCACCTTACACGATCAAACTGATTGACAATAAGTGTCTTCAATATCGTGACAGCTAGGCTTTCGACATCCGATCTAACCTCAATCAATATTTTGCCACCTTACACGGTCAATATCGCCCTCAACCCGAGACAACGAAAATATCCGCGATGGCTAGTGGTGACATTCGAGTTTGGGATCCAAACTATTCTCCATCAGATTAGAAGGCTAAATTGCAATTTTCAATTGGTTAAATTTGAATGAAAATATCTACTTGGTATTATTTAATTAGTTGAAGCACGTAGTCGTAACACTAACTTAACCTATTTTCTATGAATTTTCAGATATTCCTACTAAAATTTATTATTATTATATAACGTCAGTTTCAGATACAATTTTTGTATGGGATTTTCTCACCACTTGCAGAAAAAAAGTGATTTGCATTCACATAGAATACTAATTTGATTTGGAAAAGTTAATTTTCATTCATAATTTACACTTTAAAACTCGTTTTTCCTTCTCAAAAACACATCATAATACTCGCTTCACAAATACATACTGATCCTTTCAGTTTCAGGGATGCCAAATTATTTTAGATTGTGAAAATATATGCAAATTATATTATCTGCAAGCAAATGTTTTTATTCGATAAATAAGACTATGACAGTAGAACCCCGATTATCTGTATCTGTATCTGTACCCCGATTATCTGTATCTGTATCTATTTCTGTATTGATAAAACATAGTTTCTATGTTTAAAAATCATCCCGACTATTCACGGATAATCGGGATTCTACTGTAACTTGAATTAACACGAGATGTTTTTTCACCTGTGATTTACCCAGATCTTCTCATTCTCCAAATTTTATAGCGGAGTGTGAAGAAACACACAACTTAGACTAAAGTGGCTGCCCCGCTCGCTAGCGCAAAGAATGACCGAGTTCAATGTTAAAAACAGGAAGTGGGTTATATCTATGGTATAACCGCAAGGGTGACGTAGGACTATCGTTGATTTAGAGATCATTTGTATGAAGTTGAATCTGAATTCATTCTGAATGAATGAATATTTGGAGAACTTCGAAAACGAGAGCGTTACGTTGGAGGCACAAGGTTTTATGCATCCAATATTGGATACGGAAATATCCTACTGATGGGGAAGAATAATCTTCAGAAGCTATCCTGTTGATTGCGATTGATTGAAAAATCACAAAACCTAATGTATTTGGTCACAGTATTACATGGATAGAAAACATTAAAATAAACTCTTTCATATGAATGTAATTTTAAATTCCCAGAGGAACTGGCAGATTATTTTCAGTAACGATTATATATTTCCACATTTTCCTTGATACTGGAAGCCCACCAGTGGTTAATGCTAACTCGATAACCATCTGTTAATAGCACTTGATTGAAACATATTTGGTTACAGTGTTACATGGACAGAAAACATTCAAATAAACTCTTTCACATGAATGTATTTTTAAATTCCTAGAGGAACTGGCAGATTATTTTCCGGATCTTTCTCGATCCAAACGGAAAGAATTCCGTGCGTGTATGTGTGTGTGTGTAGCGGCTGCTTCGAGATCTTCCCGGGGAACCGTTTGTAGCATCACTCTCCTCCTGATGGATTCCCTTCTGGCCTAAGGTGCACAAACAGGCTCTTGGTGACACCGTTCATCCGCGCTTTCATGATAAATGAAGAGCTTCACCACAACAGCGACAACATGCTCCAATCGCTGTTCAATTAGAACTGAGTGGATTTCCGAGCGGCGCTCGCTTATATACCGATTGGTGATTTCAATAGCCTATTTTGAAAGCAAATTTAAGACTATTGAAACAAGTTTTTGGATCAGAAAGTAACAAGTATAGAACGCGTAGACATTTTATCTTTCGAATGAAGTGTTTATCATACCATTTCGTTCAGTTGTTTAGGAGCTATTAGCACTCAAAATCTCGGTCTTCGGCGTAACGCTTTCGTTTTCGAAACTTTGATTTTACACCCCGGTATAGAAATGAAAGACGTAGTCCTACGTCAAAACATTCCTAAGACGTTGTTAATTTTCATTCACTCTCTCACCATCACATTGTCAGTTACTTTGAGGTTTTGATTTGTATCGCGAAAAGTACTGTATTTTGCTATTTTAGGTACAGTAATTTACATTTGGTGCGACATTTTTCTAATTGGACAGACCTGTATGCGACACGTTTAGTTAGACATTTTTGTAAACATCGAGATCGGGCCCAAATTATGGCCCCACATTGACATTCGCCGCCAGACGTCGACGCTGTACCACTCTCATCTTCAATGTCCAATTACAGGTCAAATCGCCTCCAATGCGACACTGAGTGGTTCTCCGGCATGTCGCATTAAATGTAAATTACTATATCAGTTTTCCAAACCAAAAGCTTTCATTTATGATTCCTACAATTTCAGAAGTTTATAAATTTTAATTGCAATCGCAAAAAAGACTAACAAACATTAAATGTCCGCTTCCAAATCTGGCAACTCAGTCTGGAAGTCCGTGAGGTAAAACGTCAACATCATGCATCCATATGAAATGTCACGATATTGATGCCCGAAAATCAGAAAATCCGGATTTCTGCGTTGTCGGCCATGTTCAGCTGTCATTATGCTCTCAAATGTCATCATATTGTCAATAAATTTGACCGTGTAAGGTCCGCTTTACATCGCCGGTGCCGGTGCCGGTGAAGAATGTAACCCCAAGGCGCCTAGAAGTATATCCTAAGGTGAGGCCGTTTCGTCACTAAGTTGGTTAGGGGAGCGGTATATGAAACCAGTACGGAAGATAGCAGAAGGGAAATTATTTGCTTGAAGCGTGAAAGAGACAGACTGATCAGGAGTGAGCTTCGGCACTAGCGTATTGTGTTTTGTTTACAAACAAAACACAGTAGACTTCCAAGATGACTGAAGAGTACTTTTAGCAAGTTGGCCCACCTTAGGATATACCAAGACGGGTCTATGGTACTAGGTGAGGCCGTTTCGTCACTAAGTTGGTTAGGGGAGCGGTATATGAAAACAGCACGGTAGAAAGTAGAAGGGGAATTATTTGCTTGTAGCGTGAAAGAGACAGACTGATCAGGAGCGAGCTGCGGCAATAGCGTATTGTGTTTTGTTTACAAACAAAACACAGTAGACTTCCAAGATGGCTGAAGAGTGGTTTTAGCAAGTTGGCCCACCTTAGTATATACTTCTAGGCGCCTTGGGATATACTTCTAGGCGCCTTGTGTAACCCAATGAGTACATATCGAGGTGGAAGTATATCTGTATTTGCAAGCAAATTATTTAATTAACTGTATTTGCAAGTCGTAATTATTTGCATTCAATATGGAATGTATATGAAAGAAACAAAACAATGTTGAAAGTACTCACGGTTGCATGATAATTTGAGCCTAATACTTATGACAGACATACAACTGTACTAGCGTTGTACTTCGAAAATTGTATGTCTGTCACCATGTACAGCGCTAGAACCATGCAAGCAACTCTGTACAATCGCTGTACCTGTACCGACCTATCTTACCGCTGTACATGGTTACAGTTGTACTGTGCGAAGCGCCATAGACGGTTGGTGGTGGGTAGCATGAACAAACCGAATCGAAGTACTTGTTAAACGTTCTTTTCATTGATTTTCTCATAAGTTAATAACTCATATTGGAGGCTTTTTTTGTAGTGTTTGATAGTTTATACGTTAAATAAAAACCTTTTTCATTGAAATATGTGGTGAAAATTGGGAAAATTTCTTATTGTCAGTTTGACATACGGTACAATGTACAACCAAAGTATGTCTGTCATGGTACGATGGTACCTGTACAACGCTGTACACGTACAACGCAAGTACAGCTGTATGCCTGTCCCCGGTATAAGTTCTCATGAAATCATTCAACAGTTTGTTTTTTAACAGATAACAATTGTATCGTGGCTTATTTCGATTATTTATGTTATAAAAAGGTCCAGAGAGCAGTCGTATGCTTAGTTCTCGAAAGCAGTAACATTTTCGGTAAAATTTTGAATAATTGGCGATTATTATCTCACATCATACACACCAACACTGAGAGCCTTCTAAACATCCACTTCATAACGTTAAAATAATGAAACTTCGTTTGTTCCTATGAACGTGGGGGAGTGAAAATGGCACATGGAAATATCGCTTTTATCCGTCTTTTTCGACGTGATTTCACAAATATTCACTGCACGCTATCACATTAGCCTTATATTCAGCGGGAGCTCTAAAAAAATGTACGTTTTTGATTGATAAATTCATTTCTGAAATTAGAATTTTAACATGAATGCAGTGGTCAATCAAAGATAAACACAATGACTTACGTCACTATTTGAAAAATAATTATGGCATTGCATGCTATGTCGCTCGAAACTCTACCATCTTCATTACCTTTTTTCCAGTACATTGAATGTAACCCGAGACGGTCGGATCTGATTGAAGTGCGATTTACATACAACATCCACGTCACGTTCACGTCACGTCGCGTAACGTTGCGTCAATTACTCTCCCATGCAATTGTTATGGAAGCATTCACATACACCATCAACGGCAAGTCGAAGTTTCCGTTGCCGGTGTATGTGAATGTTTTCATGAGAATTGCATGGGAGAATAATTGACGTAACGTGACGTGACGTGAACGTGACGTGAATGTTGTATGTGAATCGCACTTGAATGGGGGAGTGTCTAGTGAACGGCTTTGGTGACATTGGCTCGGAGTACGAACGAAAATTTGATTGTACGAAGAGAAACAAACAATTTTGTTCGATAGAAGCTGACGAATTCCACACCAATACAACTCAATGTGGTTGTTTACTTTCACTATTGCATACAATTCGACCACTGCATTCATTGTCACCGCCGCCTTAAGCGGACCTTACACGGTCAAATTTATTGACAATATGATGACATTTGAGAGCATAATGACAGCTGAACATGGCCGACAACGCAGAAATCCGGATTTTCTGATTTTCGGGCATCAATATCGTGACATTTCATATGGATGCATGATGATGACGTTTTACCTCACGGACTTCCAGACTGAGTTGCCAGATTTGCAAGCGGACATTTAATGTTTGTTAGTCTTTTTTGCGATTGTAATTAAAATTTATAAACTTCTGAAATTGTAGGAATCATAAATGAAAGCTTTTGGTTTGGAAAACTGATACAGTAATTTACATTTAATGCGACATGCCGAGGATCCACTCAGTGTCGCATTGGAGGCGATTTGAAGATGAGAGTGGTACAGCGTCGACGTCTGGCGGCGAATTTCAATGTGGGGCCATAATTTGGGCCCGAACTCGATGTTTACAAAAAATGTCTAACTAAACGTGTCACATACAGGTCTGTCCAATTAGAAAAATGTCGCATTAAATGTAAATTACTGTACCTAAAATAGCAAAATACAGTACTTTTCGCGATACAAATCAAAACCTCAAAGTAAACTGACAATGTGATGGTGAGAGAGTGAATGAAAATTAACAACGTCTTAGGATTTTTTTAACATTGAACTCGGTCATTCTTTGCGCTAGCAAGCGGGGCAGCCACTTTAGTCTAAGTTGTGTGTTTCTTCACACTCCGCTATAAAATTTGGAAAATGAGAAGATCTGGGAAAATCACAGGTGAAAAAAACATCACGTGTTAATTCAAGTTACAGTAGAATCCCGATTATCCGCGAATAGTCGGGATGATGTTTAAACATAGAAACTATGTTTTATCAATACAGAAATAGATACAGATACAGATAATCGGGGTACAGATACAGATACAGATAATCGGGGTTCTACTGTCATAGTCTTATTTATCGAATAAAAACATTTGCTTGCAGATAATATAATTTGCATATATTTTCGCAATCTAAAATAATCTGGCATCCCTGAAACTGAAAGGATCAGTCTGTATTTGTGAAGCGAGTATTATGATGTGTTTTTGAGAAGGAAAAACGAGTTTTAAAGTGTTAATTATGAATGAAAATTAACTTTTCCAAATCAAATTAGTATGCTATGTGAATGCAAATCACTTTTTTTCTGCAAGTGGTGAGAAAATCTCATACAAAAATTGTATCTGAAACTGACGTTATATAATAATAATAAATTTTAGTAGGAATATCTGAAAATTCATAGAAAACAGGTAAAGTTAGAGTTAGGACCACGCGCTTCAACTAATTAAATAATACCAAGTAGATATTTTCATTCAAATTTAACCAATTGAAAATTGCTTTTTAGCCTTCTAATCTGATGGAGAATAGTTTGAATCCCAAACTCGAATGTCGCCACTAGCCATCGCGGATATTTTCGTTGTCTCGGGTTGAGGGCGATATTGACCGTGTAAAGGCCCATTTATACGTTGCTAGTAGCTGACTTGTCAATGAGCAGCTACTGACCCGGTGAACTCGCTTGACAATTGGTTTATTCGCCTTGTCCGTTCACACAGTGTGAGCTGTTGGCGAGAAACTAGATATGACGGCACGGGTTTACCAGGGATGCCAGGCGATTTTTCAAAAGTCCATCAAATAGTCAGAAACAGCAATCAGGTCCGAATTTGTCAGATGATTGATCCGAAATCTATTTCTCTATTGGCAGTTTTCTTCTTAGGTTTTCAGTTGAATGTATCATTACACAATTTTATAGCGAAACAGAAGCTGATCGTGATTAAAAATACATACTTTGTGCTGAATTTCTTTGAACTGAAGGTACTATCCGAAAAAACAGAAAGAAAAAAGGGATTCGGGCCAGGAATTGGATGCAAAGAAAAGGAACAACAAATACAATATTGAAAGAACTCTGCGATGAGGATCCCCGAGATTACAAAGCAGTGTTGAGAATAACACCTGAACAGGTGGAAAAACTATTGGGTTTAATTGCTCCACAAATACAACGCCAAGATACACTCATGAGGGATGCTGTACCTGCAAGAGTGAAATTAGAAATGACATTGATGTGCCTTTTTTCTGGAATATCGTTCAGATTGTTATTGATATTTTTTTAGAATCTCGAAAGCATCCATAGCTAAGATAATTCCGGAGGTATGTGATGCTATAAATGGCAGTCTGAAAGATTTTTTTAAATTTTTTTTTTTTTTTATTTATTTCGCCTTGCCAGCAGCTTCGTATACCAATTTGTGAAATGAAAATGATAGTAGATTTGCAGTTGGAATAAATATTCATCAAAAATTAAAATAATGAATGAAAATGTACTTTTTTAAATCGAGTAAGTATTCTGTTTCTTAGAACAATACTTTTTTTTGCAAGTTATGAGTGAATTTTGAATGAAAATTGTGCCTGATAATGATTCTATATTAGAGATTCTCAAGAAAACTATCTCAAAAAGAAAGCGTGCCCCGCCAGCGTGCAAAACGAAATAACAACGATTTCATTTAGAAACTATGAGGGTTTTATTTGTTTTTCCAATAATTCTCAAGTCTTTAAATATCTTCGCATATTTTCAAATATCTTAAAAATAGAGACATTTCTTTATATTTGGCATCCATGATTCGAACGCTAAATTCTGTTTTTGACGTTTTGAGGGATGCGAGTGCAAGTAAATTCAAAAAACTTTGAAGTAGCTCGCACGCCGGATTACACATGACACTAACTGGCATGATGTGTTCACACGGTGTGAGTAGCTCCACTGCAGTAACTGACTAGACCGACTCGTATGCTTACTCGCACCGTCTGAACCCGGCTTAAGGTGGCAAAATATTGATTGAGGTTAGATCGGATGTCGAAAGCCTAGCTGTCACGATATTGAAGACACTTATTGTCAATCAGTTTGATCGTGTAAGGTGCCCATTATGTGTGATTCGCCGGTCGTTTTCATTGAACGTATGATGACGGGTCGTTACGTTGCCGGTGTATGTGAATGTTTTCATAAGGATTGCATGGTAGAATAACTGACGTAACGTAACGTGACGGGACGTGCTCGTGACGTGAATGTCGTATGTGAATCGCACTTTAAGCGCCACTCCCGAAGGAGGCCGTTCACCACTGTTTCTGTGCCCAGCTGAGACTCTGCCAAAGGGCAGGTTTTTTCTTTGAACCCCCAAACAAGAGAAGTTTCAAGTTCGACCGTCCCAAGCACTGTGGGAGTAGTGATCCCCGATAATCGTTCGATTAATCGATTAATCGAATACTTCCTACAGAAATCGATTATTAATCGAACGAATACTGCGCAACCAATAATCGAAGCGAACGAATAATTTACGTCGATTAATCGATACAAACCCAGAGAAAAAAAAAGTAAGGCCGCTGTAGTTTTATCCTGAAAATCAATCATTATCTTTGACGCTCCCCTAAACTGGTAAATGAAGCCCAATGCCGTCAACGCGACAAAGCTTAATTTATTTACAAGTTTAGGTAAGAGTAAGAGATAATACAGTAGAACCTCGATTTTCCGCGAGCGGATGATCCGCGACTACGAGTTCCTTAGTAAATCTATAAACCTTCCCGAAATTTGTCAGTGAGTGGTAGACTCATGCTCTTTTGTTTTGGTCATGGCTTTCACATTATCTGATCACTGATGTACACGACCATACAGATAGATAGTTCAATATTTTCTGTATTGATAAAACATGGTTTTCATGCTAAAAATATCTTTTTTCAATGCTTGCACCTCACTTTTAGCCCTTTATTGCGTTATCCGCGTTTTTCGTTATACGCGGTGATCTACCCCGACTATTCCGCGGATAATCGGGGTTCTACTGTAATTGATTTTCAGGCAGAATGAACACTTTTTTGATTCCAGAATGCTTTCTCGCAAATGAGAAAATCAGTCTAACAAATTATTTCTCTCAGTGTGACGATTAATCGATTAATCGATTATTTGAGGCGATTAATCGTATCGAATAACAAACTGATGAAAAGTATTCGATTAGCTGATGAACGATTAATTTCAAAAATCGGGGATCACTATGTGGGAGACACAGATCGATAAAACAGATCACCAATTTGCCTGTGTTATCATCACAGCTCATACGATCCCCGATTCCCTCTCACGCTTGGGAAACCAGACCAACATAAAGTCACCAAAAAGACCAACGGGGGAAAGCACGGCTCGCTAACCGTGATCCTTTCACCTAACCAGCTTCAGATTAAGAATAAAATAAAATGAACTTCGAATACTTCAAGGAAATTTTTATCTAACAATTTTAAAATGTTCGTTATAGTTCAACAAATTTACATTTACATTTTTGTTTGCAAATTTTATACATTATGTTTTTCCATTCTAACCCTATCTCTCTATTATTTTCCTTAATTCATTAAATTCCTTTAATTCCTTTAAATATTCCACTTTTTACTAATCACTCTATCGTCATTTATCATCTTTATCTAAACTCCACTATCAATTTAGGCTCACTAAATCTTTCTAAATCCTCACTATTCTATTAATCTCCATCCATACTAATTTCTCGGGTGTGCCGTTCATTATTCGTGCTTGTCCGTTGTTCATTCCGTCATATCACTATTAATCTTTGATGTACATTTGTGGGTGCTGGTTGTGGGCGTGTACCATCATAATTCATTAATTTCATTCAATAAATAATATATATCGCAACCAGCGGAAAATTAGCATCGCTGAGACCTAGGATTTTTTGTATTTGTAGAATTCGATTCATCACGTACGTGAAAATTTCACTTTCCATATATGATCATATGGTTTCACAACTTGCGATTCGAACCGGCTACTCTTATCATGGCAGACCGGACGATCAACTCACTCGGCTACGATCGCTACTCATAGATTTTCACGACCGTACCGGCACTAATTTCGACATGCGCATGGAATTAGTAAGTTTTCGTTTGTTACTCACGACCTTTTTTGAGAGCGATGTCCAAAATAATTTCGATGCTGCGTCTGGCTTGTATCAGTGGAGCCTTCTCCCGCTGTCGCTCTGATTAGCAGAATTGCTTCCACCGCCGAGGACGTTGCTAATCTTGAATCAACCGGGTTTCCTCCAGTTTAAGCTGGTAGTTGTCGCTGTTGCTGCTCCCTGCTCTTTTAAAATATTCTCAGTTTGTTCGATGTCGTAAAGTTTTTCAAATATTGTGCTCTATTGCTTGTTTGAAAATTAAGAAAACTTGACACACTTGAAGCTGATCTGGCGACAAATACGATTGGCGATCTAACGCAAAACGTAAACGATCGTTGAGACATCTGGATTTTGTTTTTGAACTAAGAAAATTATGCAAAGGTAACCTAAAACTCGAAAACAAATCACATATATTTTACTTCCGGGCTTTCCAAGGTAGTTCTCACATGCAGGAATCGTGCATTTTTCTACTTGTGTTTGATTGTGCTCTCGAATTTCCTTCTTTAATTCAACCATTGTCAATATTTTTATAGTTTTCACTACCGAAAGAGGTAAATAAATAACATGTTATATATAAAATTGCGCAGAATTAAATTTCTGACAAAATCATTGCAATCAAATAATCTTTTATGATTATAACATTGTAATTTATGGAAAAAACTACAAACCTTCCATAAGCTCACATGGCAAAATTTAAAACCATCATCACTTTCACAGCAGCGCCGCCTAGGTGTAGATTTGTACGTTAGACCGCCAATTGACGAATTTACGTTGGATTTACAACCAGATGGCGCAGCGAGTAAAATGAGGATGTTTTGTTTTTTTTGACGTAGGACTACGTCTTTCATTTCTATACCGGGGTGTAAAATCAAAGTTTCGAAAACGAAAGCGTTACGCCGGAGACCGAGATTTTGAGCGTTAATAGCTCCTAAACAACTGAACGAAATGGTATGATAAACACTTCATTCGAAAGATAAAATGTCTACGCGTTATATACTTGTTACTTTTTGATCCAAAAACTTGTTTCAATAGTCTTAAAATTGCTTTCAAAACAGGCTATTGAAATCACCAATCGGTATATAAGCGAGCGGCGCTCGGAAATCCACTCAGTTCTAATTGAACAGCGATTGGAGCATGTTGTCGCTGTTGCGGTGAAGCTCTTTATTTATCATGAAAGCGCGGATGAACGGTGTCACCAAGAGCCTGTTTGTGCACCCTAGGCCAGAAGGGAATCTATCAGGAGGAGAGTGATGCCACAAACGGTTCCCTGGGAAGACATCGCTACACACACATACACGCGCGGCTATTAACAGGTGGTTATCGAGTTGGCATTAACCACTGGTGGGCTTCTAGTATCGAGGAAAATGTGGAAATATCTAATCGTTACTTAAAATAATCTGCCAGTTCCTTTGGGAATTTTCAAAATATATTCATGTGAAAGAGTTTAATTGAATGTTTTCTATCCATGTAACACTGTGACCAAATATGTTTCAATCAAGTGCTATTAACAGGTGGTTATCGAGTTGGCATTAACCACTGGTGGGCTTCCAGTATCGAGGAAAATGTGGAAATATCTAATCGTTACTGAAAATAATCTGCCAGTTCCTTTGGGAATTTTCAAAATATATTCATGTGAAAGAGTTTAATTGAATGTTTTCTATCCATGTTACACTGTGACCAAATATGTTTCAATCAAGTGCTATTAACAGGTGGTTATCGAGTTGGCATTAACCAATGGTGGGCTTCCAGTATCGAGGAAAATGTGGAAATAACTAATCGTTACTGAAAATAATCTGCCAGTTCCTCTGGGAATATTCAAAATATATTCATGTGAAAGAGTTTAATTGAATGTTTTCTATCCATGTTACACTGTGACCAAATATGTTCCAATCAAGTGCTATTAACAGGTGGTTATCGAGTTGGCATTAACCACTGGTGGGCTTCCAGTATCGAGGAAAATGTGGAAATATCTAATCGTTACTGAAAATAATCTGCCAGTTCCTTTGGGAATTTTCAAAATATATTCATGTGAAAGAGTTTAATTGAATGTTTTCTATCCATGTAACACTGTGACCAAATACATTTGGTTTTGTGGTTTTTCAATCAATCGCAATTAACAGGATAGCTTCAGAAGATTATTCTTCCACATCAGTAGGATATTTCCGTATCCAATATTGTATGCGCCCGCAATCGATTATTGCTCAGTCGCCGAAAGTTCCGAGCTCAGAGAGTTCATTCCCCTCTAGTTTGCCTTCCAAATTGCCATCGTAAACCACACCTTCTCTCGATTCAATCACACACAAAAAGCATACTTAAGCGATATTCTGGTGGTGAGACACATTCATTTTTCGTGAGGACATCGACAAGACAACATCGTTGCCTAACGTGCTGGAGGAGGTGGACGGCGAAGGATCGACACATACACGCGCAGAACTCTTTCCGTTAGGATGCCATTCAGCATCGAGAAAGTTCCGGAAAGATCTAATCATTGCTGGAAAATAATCTGCCAGTTCCTTTGGGAATTTTCAAAATATATTCATGTGAAAGAGTTTAATTGAATGTTTTCTATCCATGTTACACTGTGACCAAATATGTTTCAACCAAGTGCTATTAACAGGTGGTTATCGAGTTGGCATTAACCACTGGTGGGCTTCCAGTATCGAGGAAAATGTGGAAATATCTAATCGTTACTGAAAATAATCTGCCAGTTCCTCTGGGAATTTTCAAAATATATTCATGTGAAAGAGTTTAATTGAATGTTTTCTATCCATGTTACACTGTGACCAAATATGTTTCAATCAAGTGCTATTAACAGGTGGTTATCGAGTTGGCATTAACCACTGGTGGGCTTCCAGTATCGAGGAAAATGTGGAAATATCTAATCGTTACTGAAAATAATCTGCCAGTTCCTTTGGGAATTTTCAAAATATATTCATGTGAAAGAATTTAATTGAATGTTTTCTATCCATGTAACACTGTGACCAAATATGTTTCAATCAAGTGCTATTAACAGGTGGTTATCGAGTTGGCATTAACCACTGGTGGGCTTCTTCCAGTATCGAGGAAAATGTGGAAATAACTAATCGTTACTGAAAATAATCTGCCAGTTCCTCTGGGAATTTTCAAAATATATTCATGTGAAAGAGTTTAATTGAATGTTTTCTATCCATGTTACACTGTGACCATATATGTTTCAATCAAGTGCTATTAACAGGTGGTTATCGAATTGGCATTAACCACTGGTGGGCTTCCAGTATCGAGGAAAATGTGGGAATATCTAATCGTTACTGAAAATAATCTGCCAGTTCCTTTGGGAATTTTCAAAATATATTCATGTGAAAGAGTTTAATTGAATGTTTTCTATCCATGTAACACTGTGACCAAATACATTTGGTTTTGTGGTTTTTCAATCAATCGCAATTAACAGGATAGCTTCAGAAGATTATTCTTCCCCATCAGTAGGATATTTCCGTATCCAATATTGTATGCGCCCGCAATCGATTATTGCTCAGTCGCCGAAAGTTCCGAGCTCAGAGAGTTCATTCCCCTCTAGTTTGCCTTCCAAATTGCCATTGTAAACCACACCTTCTCTCGATTTAATCACACACAAAAAGCATACTTAAGCGATATTCTGGTGGTGAGACACATTCATTTTTCGTGAGGACATCGACAAGACAACATCGTTGCCTAACGTGCTGGAGGAGGTGGACGGCGAAGGATCGACACATACACGCGCAGAACTCTTTTCGTTAGGATGCCATTCAGCATCGAGAAAGTTCCGGAAAGATCTAATCATTGCTGGAAAATAATCTGCCAGTTCCTTTGGGAATTTTCAAAATATATTCATGTGAAAGAGTTTAATTGAATGTTTTCTATCCATGTAACACTGTGACCAAATATGTTTCAATCAAGTGCTATTAACAGGTGGTTATCGAGTTGGTATTAACCACTGGTGGGCTTCCAGTATCGAGGAAAATGTGGAAATAACTAATCGTTACTGAAATTAATCTGCCAGTTCCTCTGGGAATTTTCAAAATATATTCATGTGAAAGAGTTTAATTGAATGTTTTCTATCCATGTAACACTGTGACCAAATATGTTTCAATCAAGTGCTATTAACAGGTGGTTATCGAGTTGGCATTAACCACTGGTGGGCTTCCAGTATCGAGGAAAATGTGGAAATATCTAATCGTTACTGAAAATAATCTGCCAGTTCCTCTGGGAATTTTCAAAATATATTCATGTGAAAGAATTTAATTGAATGTTTTCTATCCATGTAACACTGTGACCAAATATGTTTCAATCAAGTGCTATTAACAGGTGGTTATCGAGTTGGAATTAACCACTGGTGGGCTTCCAGTATCGAGGAAAATGTGGAAATAACTAATCGTTACTGAAAATAATCTGCCAGTTCCTCTGGGAATTTTCAAAATATATTCATGTGAAAGAGTTTAATTGAATGTTTTCTATCCATGTAACACTGTGACCAAATACATTTGGTTTTGTGGTTTTTCAATCAATCGCAATCAACAGGATAGCTTCTGAAGATTATTCTTCAGATTAGGATATTTCCGTATCCAATATTGGATGCATAAAACCTTGTGCCTCCAACGTAACGCTCTCGTTTTCGAAGTTCTCCAAATATTCATTCATTCAGAATGAATTCAGATTCAACTTCATACAAATGATCTCTATATCAACGAGAGTCCTACGTCACCCTTGCGGTTATACCATAGATATAACCCACTTCCTGTTTTTTTTGGTATGAAATTCGTTCAAATTTTCTAGAAAAATCAGAATTTATCTTCGAATTTCCCGGTTTCGCGTATTCTTTCCACGCTGAAAAGGTTAGAAAATCATCATTTTACAATGTGCTATGTATATTACGAGGAATGGCTTGTTATAAGTATTGTAACTTAATTTTTTTCCAAATAAGTAAACGATGAATAGGGTGTTTTGCGCTGCAAAACAAATCCTTCTCGTATTGGCCCCTACATAATCAATGATATCAGCCAATTTGATATGATATCGATTTCATCGCAATTATCCATAGTATCAATAACCGGTATGCATTATCAAACTTAAAGTTTTCGAAGATTATCTATGACTTTGGTCAAATCGCGTGTTGAAACCATCGTAATTATTCAAAACTCCAACTTTCTTACCATATACTGACGACATTCAATGGCTGAAATGAATCTAAATTGAAATAAAATGAATAATCACCACCGAATTTTGCTTTTCAGTGCGTAAAATAAACAAACACCCTCACTTTCGTGGTTCTGAGCTCTAATGTAGATGTCGCATGAGCTGATTCAGCTTTGCGTAAATTCGTCAATAGTGCATCGGATTTTCATTACATTATGTTATCTTTTATGAATTGCCGATCTAACGTACAAATCTACACCCAGACGGCGCTGCGGTGAAAGTGATGATAGTTTTAAATTTTGCAGTGTGAGTTTATGGGAGGTTTTTAGTTCTTTCCATAAATAACAATGTTATAATCATAAAAGATTATTTGATTGCGATAAGTTTGGAAGAAATTTAGTTCTGCGCAATTTGATATATTTATATATATTTTATATATTTCTTACCTCTTTCAGTAGTGAAAACTGAAATATTGACAATGGATGAATCAAAAAAGGAAATTCGAGAGCACAATCAAAAACAAGTTGAAAAATGCATGGTTCCTGCATGTGAGAACTACCCTGGAAAGCACGGAAGTAAAATATACGTGATTTGTTTTTGAGTTTTAGGTTACATTATCATCATTTTCTTAGTTCAAAAATGAAATCCAGATGTCTCACCAATCGTTCACGTTTTGCGTTAGATCGCCAATATCATAGTGATCCCTTTTTGTTTTATTTTCACAAAATATCGAAATGTAACATCCCACGATGTCGGAACAACAGCAGAACTGAAAGTGACGAAGGAATCAGGATAAATTTTCATCGATTTCTAATAGAGTTGATATGGAAAACCCGTTGTGATGCATTCAATCGATGATCTTCAAATTGCTTTTTGGTTTTTTCTTGCCTTTATACGGCGGCTCGACTGCGAAGGAGTATATTTATATAATATTTCCATTTTCAGACAACCCTATGGCTCGATGAGTGGCACCCGGATCGAGTCCAACTCGAATTATGAAAACATATCCTACAAATTATCACTTCATCGATTCAAGATGCACGAATACGGTTTTCCGGATAAACTGACACGAATGATCAAAGCGACGATGGACCGAGTAATGTGTGTGGTTCGAGTACCGAGGATCCTCTCGAGTCCCTTCGAATCTCGGAGAGGGCTACGGCAAGGTGACGGGCTTTCCTGCTTGCTATTTAATATCGCTTTAGCAGGTGTGATCAGAAGAGCGGGGATAGACACGAGTGGCACGATTTTCCGAAAGTCAGTCCAGCTTTACGGCTTCGCAGACGGCATTGACATTGTGACACGAAACTTTGAGATGATGAAGGAAACCTACATCAGACTGAAGACTGAGGCCAGTAGGATTGGACTTAGCATCAATACGTCGAAGACAAAATACATGCGAGGAAGAGGCTCCAAGGAGACAAATGTTAGCCTCCCACCAAGAATCCAGATTGACGGTGACGAAATCGAAGTGGTAGATGAATTCGTGTACTTGGGCTCACTGGTAACCGCCGATAATGACACCAGCAGAGAAATACAAAGACGCACTTTGGACTCCGGAAGACGCTACGGTCGAGTAAAATTCGCCGCATCACGAAGTTAACCGTCTATAAAACACTGATTAGACCGGTAGTCCTCTACGGCCACGAGACGTGGGTTATGCTCGCGGAGGACCAGCGCGCCCTTAGTGTATTCGAACGGAAGGTGTTGCACACCACTACGGTGGAGTGCAGATGGATGACGGAATGTGGAGAAGCTGCACCAATTGCTGGTAGAACCACCCATCGTTCATTCCGCGAAAATCGGCCGGCTGCGTTAGGCTGGGTACGTCGTTAGAATGTCGGACGATAGCCCAGTGAAAATGGTCCTCGACAACAACCTGATAGGAACGAGGAGAAGAGGTGCGCAGCGGGCAAGATGGCTCGACCAAGTAGAAGCCGACTTGTGGATCCTACACAGACTGCATGGCTGGCGACAAACAGCTATGGACCGAGGTGAATGGAGACGACTTTTGTGTACAGCACAGGCCACTGGGGCCTTTTGCTGATTGAGAAAGTAAGTAAGTCGATTCAAGATGGATATGACCATGCGGAAGAAATGGCTTCGATTCTTCGGACAGGATCTAAGCAGCAATACTAAAAACATGTACATTTGCTCGCTTCACTTCAATCCAGATTGTTTCATGCATATCGATGGCTTACAAGAACAATATCGTCGAAAACTGATACCAACAGGTAAATTTAAACAAATCCAGATTATACACTTAAGCTACAGAGAGCTTCAGGAAGCTAAAATCCAAATTACCGAACTACAATTTACTCTATGTTTTGATTAGGTTTTGAATCTAAATAGATTATCTTTACGCTGCAATGAATAAATATATACATTAAGCTAAAATACAATAGATATAAACTCATTTAAACAAATTTATTATACCGCTCCATGATAACCCGTCACAGGCTCACTACTGCTGATGCACTAGTCAGTCCAGACTAGAGATGTGCCATCCGCTCATGAGCTGTTCCGAAGAATCGACTCTTTGAAGTGAGTTGACGCGGAACAGCTCGCAAAAAAAAATCAAACAGCTCTTCAGCTCACTTTGATGATGATGAAGGAGAGAAAAGAGCTGTAGAATTGAAGAGAGTGTGTGAGCTGTAAGATTCAAATGAACTGACAGTCTCTCGCTCTTCGTGTTAAGACATCAGTTTAGTTTCATTTGTCCCTCGTCTTTTCAACTGTTATATTCGCGTTGACGGCATTGAGCTTTGTTTACCAGTTTAGGGGGCGCCAAAAATAATAATTGGCTCTCAGGCAGAATGAACACGTTTTTAAAATTCAAATTATTAATGAAAATTAACTTCTGTGTATCAAATGAGTATTCTATTTCAATGAAAAACACTTTGTTTGCAGGCGGTGCAAAAATCTCATAAGATTTTTTTTTTTTAAGAAAACTTTCTATTGTAATGTAAAGCCTCAGTAAAAATGTGGGAAATGTTGTACTCGCTGAGTCAGTTGTAAATAATAGTCTGGAATACGTGTTTCAAGTAATTAATAATATGGTGTGAAAAATTTCATTTGAATTTTAACATTTTCAAACTGGCTTCGTGGCTATCGAGTTTGGGACCCAAATTGAAAGTCGGCACTGACAACTGAGCTGAAGAGCTGTTCATAAAGAACAGCTCATTTAGATGAGCTGATATGATCAGAGCTGTTCATCATGATGAGCTGATTTGCACACCTCTAGTCCAGACTACCTTTCCATACACGTACCCTGACTCCGTATTCTGTTTACTACATCGTACGTCATTTTTTACGGTGCCAGCAAGACGCTTGGAAATATACTGCCAGGTGAGCCAAAACATCAAAACCACTTTGCAGTCATCTTGAAAGTTTTCTGTATGTGTTGTACGCTTGTGCGTGGATTGTGAACTCGATTCAATAGACAGATTACGTTGCAAACGTTTCGTCTTCTTCTATATGCAAAACGTTTATCTTCAAATAAAGTGCAAGTAGCAGCTGAATATCACTGAAAAAATTCAGAGAAAAACACAGAATTTCATACGTTATTGATAGCCTCTCTCTCTTTCTCTCTTGCTTCAAGTAATAAAGCTCTTCTGTTTTCCGCCATACTATTTTCATATACCGCCTCCCCTTGCCAACTGAGTGACCAAACGACTACACCTTGTACCATATTCATCTTGGATACGGGAATTGATTCCCATGTTTACATTTAGCTAGGTACTGCTTCGATGTGAAAACACTGTTCTCAAAAAGTTGTTCAATTAAAAACAATTTAATTGAAATGCTATCTGAATATACCTGAAGCCTCTTAAAAACTAAAAAGTGAAGTGAAGTATCTGAATATATAACGATTTTTTCGAACCTCATAGTGTGGTACTGTGCGACGTGGACAAATTCCACAATCGAGCGAAATTTCACCGAAAAAGCTATTGTTTCGAAAGACTGAGAGAATGATGCTGTTTGTTTTTTGGCTAAAGTTTCGAGATTTTTAAAGTGTTTCAGCTTAAGGTGAAGGTGGAATGGAGTCGTAAATGGCTGCCATAATGGCGCTCACTTCTCTTACCTGCCTACCTCACTCCTCGCCCGATATGCAGAAAAATCAATAACTTTGCGAAACAGAGTGTAGAAAATGATCGTATTCGCACCATCAAGTAATATCAACCAAACTCTGATCGATTACTCAAAAGATATTAAAATATATTTTCATCTGCCGTCGCAATGTATAATGAATAACGTCTGAAAACTCGAGCTAGTGCTCTGAAAGTTAAATTTTCAATTTTCCGCAATGGTTTTGTTTGTATTGGTGAAAGCATCATTATTTTTTCGACAATGATGAAAATCAATAAAATTAAATTATGTTGATATCAATACAATTATTATTTTTTACGTTTTATGGGTCAATAATGTAAGTTTTAGCAACTTTAACATCGGTTGAGAAAATTGTTTTGCAAACTTGGAACACTGCCTCGGCTGCCTCTGCTGTCAAAAATAGTGAACGGAAAAGTATTACATTCAATCAAAATGCCTCGACCAACGAAGAGAAGGGTTGTAGCTCTCCAACGTGAACATGCGAAAAAAATGCGATTAATGAAGGATAATATTAAGGATTTATCAACATCGAGTTACTGTGCGGAAGAACTTGTTCATACCGAATATTTGCCATCGACAGGTATGTATATAAAAATATTGCACTGAATAATTTAAGAGTTCTATGTTTTTCAAGATTCAATTGAAATTGAATTGCAATTTACAATTGTTCATCGGAACACATCGTTCATACATTTTACTTCAGTACTGAATTGTTATTTTTTTTTTCAAATGTATTCTAAAGCGGACCTTACACGGTCAACTTTATTGACAATATGATGACATTTGGGAGCATAATGACAGCTGAACATGGCCGACGACGCAGAAATCCGGATTTTCTGATTTTCGAGCATCAATATCGTAACATTTCATATGAATGCATGATGTTGACGTTTTACCTCACGGACTTCCAGACTGAGTTGCCAGATATGCAAGCGCACATTTAATTTTTGTTAGTCTTTTTTGCGATTGCAATTAAAATTTATAAACTACTGAAATTGTAGGAATCATAAATGGAAGCTTTTGGTTTGGAAAACCGATACTTTGAATAGCAAAATACGGTACTTTTCACGATACAAATCAAAACTTCAAAGTAAACTGACAATGTGATGGTGAGAGAGTGGATGAAACTTAACAACGTTTTAGGAATTTTTTAACGTTGAACTCGGTCATTCTTTGCGCTAGTGAGCAGGTTGTGTGTTTCTTCGAACACCGCTATAAAATTTGGAGAATGAGAAGATCTGGGAAAATCACAGACGAAAAAACATCATGTTTTAATTCAAGCTACAGTAGAATCCCGATTATCCGCGGAATAGTAGGGCAAACTCACCGCGATTAAAGAAAATCGCGGATGACCCATTAAAGGATAAAAAGATGCAAACACGAAAAGAGATGTTTCAACATAAAAACTATGTTCTATCAATACAGAAATCAATCAACTATCCATCTATAAGGTCGTGTACACCAGTGGCTAAATAATGTAAAAGCCATGACCACAACAAAAGAGCATGGGCCTACCACTCACTAACAAATTCCAGAAAGGCCTATTGATTTACTATGGAACTCGCAGTCACTAATAATCCGCAGGGCGGATCACCCGCTCGCGGATAATCGGGGTTCTACTGTCATAGTCTCATTTATGGAATAAAAACATTTGCTTGCAGATAAAATAACATAGCATATATTTTCGCAAACTAAAATAATCTGGCATCTCTGAAACTGAAAGGAACAGTCTGTATTTGTGAAACGAGTATTATGATGTATTTTTGAGAAGAAAAACCGAATTCTAAAGTGTAAATTATGAATGAAAATTAACTTTTACGAATCAAATTAGTATTCTATGTGAATGCAAATCACTTTTTTTCTGCAAGTGATGAAAAAATCCCATACAAAAATTGTGTCTGAAATTGACGTTATATTATAATAATACTGTTTAGTAGGAATATCTGAAAATTCAGAGGAAGTAGGTTAAGTTAAGGTTAGGACTACGCGCTTCAACTAATTGAATAATACCAAGTAGATATTTTCATTCAAATTTTACCAATTGAAAATTGCCTTTTAGCCTTCTAATCTGATAGAGAATAGTTTGGATCCCAAACTCGAATGTCGCCACTAGCCATCGCGGATGTTTTCGTTGTCTCGGGTTGAGGGCGATATTGACCGTGTAAGGTGGAAAAATATTGATTGAGGTTAGATCAGATGTTGAAAGCCTAGCTGTCACGATATTGAAGACACTTATTGTCAATCCGGTTGATCGTGTAAGGTGCCCATAAGGCGCGTGCCAGTGAAGCGCCACACAGTGAAGTCGCGGTTGCTATAGTATCACTTCTTTTTCGCACCGCAGGTTGCTAAATGCGATTGCTATTACTAGAAGAAATGACGAGTGTCAGTTAATTCTCTTTTCGTCGCGTTCATTTTTTTTGGTAGATAAATACACTTATACACTTCCGAAATAATATTTCAGAGCAAAATCACAAAAAAACGAAAACAAGACGAATGAAACCCACAACAGATGTTTGACGTTTGTTGAAAATAGCAACACTTGGCTCGGTTGCTATCGCGTTGCCAAATTTGTTAACTCACTATTTCCCACACCTGAACCGCAACCACCAGTGGGGTTGCTGCGTTATGGTGAGGGTTGTCAAAATGTCTAACAACGCATTGGTGCGGATGCCCTTAGGGTCAAACATCTGTTGTGGGTTTCATTCGTCTTATGTCCGTTTTTCGTGATTTTGCTCTGAAGTATTATTTCGCAAGTGTATATACATTACATTTTTCTACCAAAAAATAAACGCGACGAAAAGAGAATCAACTGACACTTGTCATTTCTTCTAGTAATAGCAATCGTATTTAGCAACCTGCGGTGCGAAAAAGAAGTGATACTATAGCAACCGCGATAGCAACGACGGGTGCGCAAATCGACGATTTAATAAATTGGCAACGGCTAAAACTCGAGACTAGAAACCTTCAATAGTAACGCATTGGTGCGGATGCCCTAAGGAGGGCCAATATGCTAAAACCACTCTGCAGCCATCTTGAAATTTTACTGTGTTTTGTTTGTAAACAGAACATAATACGCTTATGCCCATGCTCGTTCGTGATCAGCCTGTCTCTGTCATGCTTCAAGCAAATAATTCCCCTTCTGCTTTCTTCCGCACTGTTTTCATATACCGCTCCTCTAACCAACTTAGTGACGAAACGGCCTTACCAAATACCATAAACCCGTCTTGATTTTACCTATACTACCACAATAACTTCGTTCCACCTTCACCTTAAAGCATTATCAAATCGTGAGTATTTCCAACATTTCCTTTTTGTTTCCATATGAGAATCATATACAATTTCATTATAAATTCCAATTCCAATAAAAATATGCTTCACTCACTATTCTGCCTCGATATTAATCATTTGCAAGTGTTCTCCAGAATTGGCTGATAGGAAGAAGGGCTATCTGCAAAGGTGCATTACCTGCTGAAATTCAAAGAAACTCCGCTTCTGATAGAGTTTATTAGTGTGCATTACTGAAACCTATTGTGTTGCCGCGCACGTATATTCCATTACCCAGGCGTAATTTCTACAGAGAGATCAGTTTACTTAAACTCACTACAGAAATCAGTTGCCACTACGCTCGTTGTTTGATTTTTCTTGAAGTCACAGCATATTTCCACGAGTAAATATGTCAAAACATATGGCCAGGGTATATCAGCGCCTATACCGTAAGCGAAAAGCAGAGCTGAAAGCAATTAACGGAGGACCCCCAAAGAAACCACCAAAAACTAGTGCTGAAAGAATGAAATGTTACCGAGAGAGGAAGAAGTTGGAAGGTAAGTAATTTGACACGATTCCAATTGTTTGTTTCAAAGATATTCAAACTCAGTATGCAATGAATATCCTAACATCGTGATCCTACGTCGATCATGTGGTCGTATCTCGGACACAATCCTGTAACTTGAGATACGTGATCTTCCATTAAAATACATCCAATCTAACATCAATGTTGGATTGTATTATGTTCCAATGTTATACCCAGACCCCGTGATGGAGAAATTTTTATATCGAACAATTCAATTTCGTCATTGCTGCAAATACGATGGAATTGTTTTCATTGTTTTTGCTATTGTCATTCGCGATGACAGTGGTACAGTGTCTGATGGCGACTTTCAATTTGGGGCCACAATTTGGGTCGCAAACTCGATAGTAGAATATTTAAAGGCACGATGCCGTTAGGCAAGCCGCAAATTGAGACGCATATAGCGTGAGTAACTTGGCGCGATATAGCGCCTGTTTTTGTGGCTAATGAAAACAGATAGAAAAAATGTCAAAAAAGAGTCAACTTTCTCCGCTCGATTTGCGGCACGTGGTGGGGAGCTCAACCGGGAGATCTCATAACGCTTTATAAAACAACTATTCTATCTATTCTGGAGTATGGCTCTTTCTGCTTTCTCTCAGCAGCTAAAAGTCACCTTCTAAAATTGGAACGAATTCAATATCATTGTCTGCGTATAGCTCTCGGCTGTATGCACTCAACGCATAACATGAGTCTTGAGGTTCTAGCAGGAGTAACTCCTCTACAGAACCGATTCTGGGAACTTTCTCTCAGAATACTGGTGAAATGCGGTATCACGAACACACTTGTGATTGAAAACTTTGATAAAATGCTTCATCTAAATATACAATCTCGGTTTATGAGAATTTATCATCACTATATTTCATCAGATATTTGTCTTCCATCGTTTACTCCAGACCGTGCTCACTTCACCATCAGCAGTTCCTCAATTGAATACGATCTGTCGATGAAACAAGCAATACTTGGGATTTCAGATCAGCTTCGACCAACTTTCATTCCCCGTATTTTTAACCGAAAGTACCAAAAAATCAATTGCATGAAAAGATACTTCACTGATGGGTCTCGCCTCAATGGATCCACTGGCTTCGGTGTTTTCAATGAAAATTCAAGCGCCTTCCGTAACCTGCAGGAACCTTGTTCCGTTTATGTTGCTGAGCTGGCAGCAATCGACTTCGCATTGGGGATGATCTCCAACAAGCCTGCAGACCATTACTTCATTTTCTCGGATAGTCTCAGTTCGCTTGAGGCTCTCCAGTCGATGAAAACTAGTAGGCACCCATCTTATTTCCTCACAAAAGTGAGACAGCAGATGAGTGCACTGATCGAAAGATCTTATAAGTTAACCTTTGTTTGGGTCCCCTCTCATTGCTCAATTCCTGGCAATGAGAAGGCGGACACTCTCGCAAAGGTGGGTGCCCAGGAAGGCGAATTGTTTGATAGACAGATTTCATACGATGAATTTTTCCAATTACTGCGTCAGAGTTCCCTCTTGAGTTGACAAACCGATTGGGACACTGGAAGTCTTGGGCGGTGGTTATATTCAATTATTCCAAAGGTTTCTTCGAGAGCGTGGTTCAAAGGTTTGGACTTAAGTCGTGACTTCATTCGTGTAATGAGTAGATTTATGTCCAACCACTACTCGCTAGATGTGCATCTCCACAGAATAAATCTTGTTCAAAGCAACGTCTGTCGGTGTGGAAACGGTTACGATGACATCGATCACGCAGTTTGGCAATGTACGGATAATTACGCAGCCAGAGAGTACCTTTTGAATGCCCTTGAAGTCCAAGGAAGACAACCCTATGTTCCTGTTAGAGACGTGTTGGGAACTCGCGACATCTGCTATATGCAGTTGATCTATATGTTTGTGAAACGGTCTAGTATAAGTATTTAATGCTTTTGTGTTTTTCTTTTTCGTTATTAGTTTGTTTGTCTTGTCCCCCCATCTCAACGTCGCCCACCCTCGACAGCTAGTCGAACACCAGATGCTATCCCTGGTCATTATGCACAATGCTACAGTGCGTGCGGCAACCCTCGGTTGAGACAACGATACCTCATATCCATATCCCCAACCTGACCCGTCCCACACAAATGGTGCCCTTTTAACCTCGAGTAAACCGCGAGTATTCGGTCGAATCCTATTAAACATAGAAATTAGTTGAAACTTTGTATAAACAAACCTTGAATTAGCGGCTCCGCAAAGCTTATGCGATTGAGCCTTACAAATAAATGAACTGGATAAAAAAAAAACAGATAGAACGGCGCAAATTGGCCAGATGACGCGAGATGCTGGAGCGCTCGTGAGACACGACTCGCGCGACGCTGTGGCTGAACCACAGTTTCTCGTGCTGGTCATGCCGGTTGTGGTAGTTGTGTTGGTATACCACTGTATGGCTGTACTGGTCGGGTGATTGTGTTAGTAAATAAATATATCGCGCAACTCTGTGTTAATCAGTCATTGTATGCGAGTGGCATGTTATTTACACCAAACTGCGACTCAATATGCGCTCCACCACGCTACGTTTGTGGCACGTATGAGTCGTGTTGGTAGTCTCGCGTTCGCTTACGAGCGCTAAACGCTTCTCAATTTGCGCCTAGCCTTACTGAAGCGATTTAAAATGTTAATATTTGAACGAAGATTTCTACATCACGTTTTTTTATTACTTGATACATGCATTACTGACTACATTTCCGATATTTTTAATACAACTTCATTGTAATATAAAATTGTCTTCAAACACAATTTTCTTATGAGATTTTTTCACCACCTGCAAAAAAAGTGTTTTTCATTCAAACAGAATACTAATTTGATACGGAGATGTTGATTTTAGGAAGTAGAAGGGCCCAAGCCTGGAGGCACGGACGTAAGTTTGACGTAGGACTGTGATTGTTTGGAACAATTGTTTTTTATGTAATTTTTTTTTCATTGTTCAGAAATCTGCTATTTTGACTCTTTTGAATATCCAAATGGTTTGTTATATGAACTCATATTCGTCAAACGGGTTGCAACGCACAAAAAACAAAATGATCTTTCTAGCTTTCCTGTCAGAAGCTCAACTGTTCAACTGTCTAACTGAAAATGATTAATGAATAGCAGTGTGACACATAATAGAACGGAATAACATACGAAGTATATGTGGATCGATAAACGAAAAAAATATCGTCATATTTACATTAAATATAAAGAAAAAACAAGAAATGTTGAAAATACTTACGATTTCGCGATATTTTGAGGCAAAATACACATGAAATCATAAAACTGCTTAATTTTTAATGGATAAAGCTAGTTTTTCAATTCTTCACAATGAAGACAAATTTACGCAAATATTTGAGAACTTTTTTCGCCAACCAATCAAAACGAAGCGAGGGATCACTTGCGAAAGAGCAAAAAAAGATAGAACTTTCCAAGCTTTTGCTGCGAAAAATTACGAATTCACGGTACACTGACAGTTGCCTATGCCCACATCAAATAGTTGGAACAAGTCAATCAAGATGGGTGCAACAAGATATGAAAATTTTGCTCATCTTCACATCGATGGAAGCTATATTCAAACTTGCTGCAGGATTGTTAATAATTTTCCGAATTTCTATTTATACTTTACTGAATTTTCTAATATTGAGTTGTATGGAGTTCGAGATATACTTAAACTCACATTTGTGAGTAATATGAATTTGTTCCACCAATCTCATACAACTTGTTTTCGTTGTAAGGAGGATAGTTTGACAGATTCGTATGATTTCGTAATTCAATGTGAATGACTTTAGCGAAAACATTTCGTAAGAACCAATTTCACACCTGAAAAATTCGTCATTGGGAGTAGTAGCTTTTTCGTTGAAACAATGTTCGTTTGCAGACTATGGGTTTCATCCCCGTACACACTACACGGTGGAAACGGAATGAAGTGCACGTCATTGAACTACGTTCACGAGTTAGTGAAACGTCAAAGATAATAATGGGTTTTCAGGCAGAATGAACACCTTTCAAATACAAATTATGAATGAAAATTATCATCTCCGTATCATCAAAGTGAAGGGAAAACATTGTTTTTTTCAAGTGGTAACATAATCTCTTACAAAAATTGTGTCTGGAGATAATTTTAAATTATAATGACAAGTTTTAATAGAAAACTAATTTCGTTTCCAGATGTCGACACTGTACCGTTGTTGTCGCGGATACATTTGCGTTTCCACCGTGAAGTGTATTCGGGAATAAGGCCCAATGAATTTCTATGGAATTGCGGTCATCTTACTAACCCATTCCACCATCTACCCTTATTTCCACAGATTGACTGAATGTCCAATAGAAAGAATTATTTCACACAATTTTATGTTACATGCAACATTCACTGGAACCAAGCTGAAAGAAAGAATTCATAATATTAGGCTGTTAAAAAAGTCCTGCGGTATTTTTTTAAATTTTCATTTGTTCATAAAATTAGTTACAATCATCTGTTTTAAGTCAAATATGCGCCGTTTTGTTCGATGACTTATTCCCAACGAGATGCCAACTTCATAATACCCCTGTTGTATAAGCTCGTTTCCTTATTGGCAAAAAACTCGGATAGCCAATTTTCACAGGCCTCTTTTGTGGCTAACTTCTGACTACCTAGCTCGTTCGCCATGGACAAAAACAGGCGGTAGTCACTTGGTGCAAGGTCCGGACTATACGGCGGATGCAAAAGAACCTCCCATCCGAGCTCCCGGAGCTTCTGGCGCGTCATCAAAGAAGTGTGTGGCCTGGCGTTGTCCTGATGGAAGACAATGCGGCCTCTGTTTATCAAAGATGGCCTCTTCTTCATGAGTGCTACCTTCAAGCGGTCCAGTTGTTGGCAGTACAGGTCCGAATTGAGCGTTTGGCCATAGGCCAATAGATTATTCCTTGACAATCCCACCAAACACACAGCAGAACCTTCCTGGCCGTTAATGAGGGCTTGGCCACCGTTTGAGCCGCTTCAGCGGGCTTCGACCACGACCGTTTGCGCTTCACGTTGTCGTAAGTGACCCATTTTTCATCGCCAGTCACCATCCGCTTCAGAAAAGGGTCGATTTTGTTGCGAATCAGCAGCGATTCACATGCGTCGATACGGTCAATGATGTTTTTTTGCGTCAACGTGTGTGGCATCCATACATCGAGCTTCTTTGTGAATCCAAGCTTCTTCAAATGGTTAATAACGGCTCTTGGCCGATGCTACGGCTGCTACTATGCCGGTCTTTCTCGGCTAATTCAGCGATTTTGTCGCAATTTTCGACGACAGGCCTTCCGGAGCGTGGCGCATCTTCGACGACCTCTACACCAGAACGAAAACGTTGAAACCATCGTTGCGCGGTGGAAATGGAAACTGTATCGGGTCCATAAACTGCACAAATTTTATTGGCAGCTTGAGATGCATTTTGCCTTTGTCATAGTAGTACTGTAAAATATGTCGGATTTTCTCTTTATTTTGCTCCATATTTGCGACACTATAACTCACGAACGACTTAACCAAACAAAACACTGTCAAGGACTATATTATAGCGCGCAAAAGTACCTTTCCAACAAGCTATAGTATGACTCGATACAATGAATACAACTAGAACTACGCGCTTACAACGACACCTCGCGGAAATACTGCAGGACTTTTTTGACAGCTTAATACATGATATACCTTTGCATTCGCTCGCATAACATTCCTTTTTTATTCGTTAAATTGCTCACTTGTTTTACTATTTCCATTGTTGATGTCCCTGGTGAAAGAATTGCTGGATTAATTTTCCGTCTAATGGAGTATATTATAACATACATCGTAAAAACGGTTCTGCGTAAAATGCCCCTATCTAGAATCAAAGACGTTGTTTTACGTCAAAACATGTTCATTCCATCTGAAAATGAATTACTATCTTTGACGCTCCCCGAAATCGTGAAATGAAGCTCAATGCGTCAACGCGAATTGCTTGTGCCTGTACCCAAGGTGAATCTATGGTACAAGGTGCGGACTTTTGGCCACTATGTTGGTACCCGTCCACCAACATTGTGGTGTATGAAAACAGAACTGACGAAGCGAATAAAGCTAAAGGCTGATTTAGACGATGCCAGTCAGCGCTCTAGTTGAAGTATCCAGTGAACAGAGAACAGACACTCTGTTCATGTTACTTTTACCAGTATCGAACAAGTAATTGGCGTCTAACTTGAACAGAGTGTCTGTTCTCTATTCACTGGATACTTCAACTAGAGCGCTGACTGGCATCGTCTAAATCAGCCTTAAGCTCACAAGATGGTTGCAAACTAAGACAAGACGTGACAACTGGCTTCTTACTCTTCTTTCTACATTTTCGTTGATCAAGTGCTAGATAACAGGGAAGCGAGATATGAAGGTTGCCAAATATTATAAAATTTCAGAAGATTATTTTCCCATGAGAGAAACATGTGTGCTTCGTATCATGTATTTTCTGAGTTGTACCTTTTTTTGTATTAATTATTCAGCCGAATGTCGCATATGTTAAACAATTTTAATATTTCTTATATTGGCATGCAAAAAAATAATGAAATGTGGAGAGAGCAAAGAAAAATTGAAAACGTAGAATTGATAGCACGAGTATGATGTGTTGAAATACATGAGTTAAATTTATGGTTCATTTTATGTATCAAGAGACTATGGGCCTTATTCCCGTATACACTTCACGATGAAAACGAAATGATCGACACGTCATTGAACTTCTTTTTACGAGTTAAACAAGCGTCGGAGATAATGATGGTTTTTTAGGTAGAACGAACATTTTTCAAATAGAAATTATGAATAAATATTAACTTCCCCGTATCAAATTAGCATTCAATGTGAATGGAAAACTTTGTTTTCTTCTTGTGGTAAAATAATCTCACAAAAATTTTATCTGAAAATAATTTGACATTATAATGATTAGTTTTAGTGGGAATATCAGAAAGTGTATAGAAAATAGGTTAAGTTAGGGTAAGAAAGACGTGCTTCAAGTGGATAAATAACGCCAAGAAAAAAAAATTGTTCAGATTTTAGCAATTTAAAACTGCCTTCCAGTGTTTGCCAAATGATCCACTCATTGAAAAAATCGCTTTCGTTCGTTCAAATATGATTGTTGGAAGAGTAAATTTCGGATCTCTACTGAGCGAATCCACCTTTGTTCGAGATGGAAAATGCTAAAAGCTGAAAGCATTTATTCAGCCGAAATTTAACTACCGTTAATTACAATGATTACTTACATCTAGTTTAACCTCCAATTTTTCTCCTATCCAACAAATGTGTAATTGTAGATGTTCCTAGAACCTATCAATTCAGTAAGGCATAATGTAATCGAATTCATTTTTAAATTCAGTGCCACTTACGACTTCAAGAAATTGTTACGAAACTATAAACTTCAATAATTGCGCATAAATATAATAGAAACTGGAAACTAATTACATATTTGATAAAAAATATTTTTCGCATTACATTCATCATTGAAAAAAAACAGAGCATGTCACGAACTAAAATGTTCAATTTTTTCTCTGATTTCTTGTTTTATCCGAATTAGTATTCTATTATTCTTGAAATGTAGAGGAGCTTAATGGGAGTTTATCTGTTGTCTGCATATCTAAATACTTTTGACGTAGGACTACGTCTTTCATTTCTATACCGGGGTGTAAAATCAAAGTTTCGAAAACGAAAGCGTTACGCCGGAGACCGAGATTTTGAGCGTTAATAGCTCCTAAACAACTGAACGAAATGGTATGATAAACACTTCATTCGAAAGATAAAATGTCTACGCGTTATATACTTGTTACTTTTTGATCCAAAAACTTGTTTCAATAGTCTTAAAATTGCTTTCAAAACAGGCTATTGAAATCACCAATCGGTATATAAGCGAGCGGCGCTCGGAAATCCACTCAGTTCTAATTGAACAGCGATTGGAGCATGTTGTCGCTGTTGCGGTGAAGCTCTTTATTTATCATGAAAGCGCGGATGAACGGTGTCACCAAGAGCCTGTTTGTGCACCCTAGGCCAGAAGGGAATCTATCAGGAGGAGAGTGATGCCACAAACGGTTCCCTGGGAAGACATCGCTACACACACATACACGCGCGGCTATTAACAGGTGGTTATCGAGTTGGCATTAACCACTGGTGGGCTTCCAGTATCGAGGAAAATGTGGAAATATCTAATCGTTACTGAAAATAATCTGCCAGTTCCTTTGGGAATTTTCAAAATATATTCATGTGAAAGAGTTTAATTGAATGTTTTCTATCCATGTAACACTGTGACCAAATATGTTTCAATCAAGTGCTATTAACAGGTGGTTATCGAGTTGGCATTAACCACTGGTGGGCTTCCAGTATCGAGGAAAATGTGGAAATATCTAATCGTTACTGAAAATAATCTGCCAGTTCCTTTGGGAATTTTCAAAATATATTCATGTGAAAGAGTTTAATTGAATGTTTTCTATCCATGTTACACTGTGACCAAATATGTTTCAATCAAGTGCTATTAACAGGTGGTTATCGAGTTGGCATTAACCACTGGTGGGCTTCCAGTATCGAGGAAAATGTGGAAATAACTAATCGTTACTGAAAATAATCTGCCAGTTCCTTTGGGAATTTTCAAAATATATTCATGTGAAAGAGTTTAATTGAATGTTTTCTATCCATGTAACACTGTGACCAAATACATTTGGTTTTGTGGTTTTTCAAACAATCGCAATTAACAGGATAGCTTCAGAAGATTATTCTTCCCCATCAGTAGGATATTTCCGTATCCAATATTGTATGCGCCCGCAATCGATTATTGCTCAGTCGCCGAAAGTTCCGAGCTCAGAGAGTTCATTCCCCTCTAGTTTGCCTTCCAAATTGCCATCGTAAACCACACCTTCTCTCGATTCAATCACACACAAAAAGCATACTTAAGCGATATTCTGGTGGTGAGACACATTCATTTTTCGTGAGGACATCGACAAGACAACATCGTTGCCTAACGTGCTGGAGGAGGTGGACGGCGAAGGATCGACACATACACGCGCAGAACTCTTTCCGTTAGGATGCCATTCAGCATCGGGAAAGTTCCGGAAAGATCTAATCATTGCTGGAAAATAATCTGCCAGTTCCTCTGGGAATTTTCAAAATATATTCATGTGAAAGAGTTTAATTGAATGTTTTCTATCCATGTTACACTGTGACCAAATATGTTTCAATCAAGTGCTATTAACAGGTGGTTATCGAGTTGGCATTAACCACTGGTGGGCTTCCAGTATCGAGGAAAATGTGGAAATATCTAATCGTTACTGAAAATAATCTGCCAGTTCCTTTGGGAATTTTCAAAATATATTCATGTGAAAGAGTTTAATTGAATGTTTTCTATCCATGTAACACTGTGACCAAATACATTTGGTTTTGTGGTTTTTCAATCAATCGCAATTAACAGGATAGCTTCAGAAGATTTATCTTCTCCATCAGTAGGATATTTCCGTATCCAATATTGTATGCGCCCGCAATCGATTATTGCTCAGTCGCCGAAAGTTCCGAGCTCAGAGAGTTCATTCCCCTCTAGTTTGCCTTCCAAATTGCCATCGTAAACCACACCTTCTCTCGATTCAATCACACACAAAAAGCATACTTAAGCGATATTCTGGTGGTGAGACACATTCATTTTTCGTGAGGACATCGACAAAACAACATCGTTGCCTAACGTGCTGGAGGAGGTGGACGGCGAAGGATCGACACATACACGCGCAGAACTCTTTCCGTTAGGATGCCACTCAGCATCGGGAAAGTTCCGGAAAGATCTAATCATTGCTGGAAAATAATCTGCCAGTTCCTCTGGGAATTTTCAAAATATATTCATGTGAAAGAGTTTAATTGAATGTTTTCTATCCATGTTACACTGTGACTAGAGGTGTGCAATCCAGCTCATCATGATGAACAGCTCAGATCAGCTCAGTTGTCAGAGTCGACATCTGGTGGCGACTTTCAATTTGGGTCCCAAACTCGATAGTGTAATCTTTATCAGATTAGAAGACGAAGCCAGTTTAAAATGTTAAAATTTAAATGAATTTTTGTCTATACATTTCCGATATTTTTACTGAGACTTTTCATTATAATATAAAATTGTCTTCAAGAAGAATTTTTTGAGATTTTTTCACCGCCTACAAACAAAGTGTTTTAGACTAATTTAATACACAGACTTTAATTTTCATTCATAATTTGAATTTTAAAAACGTGCTCATTCTGCCTGAAAGTCAATTATTATTTTTGGCGCCCCCTAAAACAAAGCCCAATTCCGTCAACCCGAATATAACAGTTGAAAAGACAAGGAACAAATGAAACTGAACTGATATCATAACACGGAGAGCGAGAGACGGTCAGTTCATTTGAATATTACAGCTCACACACTCTCTTCAATTCTACAGCTCTTTTCTCTCCTTCATCATCATCAAAGTGAGCTGAAGAGCTGTTTGATTTTTTTTGCGAGCTGTTCCGCGTCAACTCACTTCAAAGAGTCGATTCTTCGGAACAGCTCATGAGCGGATGGCACATCTCTAACTGTGACCAAATATGTTTCAATCAAGTGCTATTAACAGGTGGTTATCGAGTTGGCATTAACCACTGGTGGGTTTCCAGTATCGAGGAAAATGTGGAAATATCTAATCGTTACTGAAAATAATCTGCCAGTTCCTTTGGGAATTTTCAAAATATATTCATGTGAAAGAGTTTAATTGAATGTTTTGTATCCATGTAACACTGTGACCAAATACATTTGGTTTTGTGGTTTTTCAATCAATCGCAATTAACAGGATAGCTTCAGAAGATTATTCTTCCCCATCAGTAGGATATTTCCGTATCCAATATTGTATGCGCCCGCAATCAGGATAGCTTCTGAAGATTATTCTTCCCCATCAGTAGGATATTTCCGTATCCAATATTGGATGCATAAAACCTTGTGGCTCCAACGTAACGCTCTCGTTTTCGAAGTTCTCCAAATATTCATTCATTCAGAATGAATTCAGATTCAACTTCAAACAAATGATCTCTAAATCAACGATAGTTCTACGTCACCCTTGCGGTTATACCATAGATATAACCCACTTCCTGTTTTTTTTCATAATTAGGGTGCTGAACACTTCATTCTTCTAAAATTTGAACGCAAAAGGAGAACTTTTCGTCTCAATTTAAGGCATTCAGTATAAAAAAAAATAAAAAAAAATTGCAACTTTCCTATGATTTGTTACATGTTTTTCCGATCAATGGAACAAACGATTTTGTGACTTGGACTTTGTTCATTTTTGTTTTCGGTCGAGCCAGAAATTACCCAAGAAAGATTATCCGTCTGCAGAATTTTTACATTACATTGTGACATTAAATTCTTGCTACAAGCAGCTGGGAGACGAAAGTATCGAACATGCAGGAAATGTTTATTCGAAATATTGAAATTCTTTGTCGGTTGAATAGTTATATCTAATTGCCGCGATTTGAATCGTTTTTTCTTTCTGAAAAGAAATTGAATACGGAAAAACTTTGGAATATAAGAAAAACAGCCGAAGAATGTTCATTAAAGTCGTATGCATTGATATTGATTTTTTTTTGCCTTTTGAATGTACTTGAATGAAATGCTATTAATGCTAAAATAAATGCTGTAGTTTGTGTAATTTGTATTTTTAGCTGTTTTAATGAAATTCGACGAGAAGTAAAATTTAATTGTAATTAAGTTTAGAACACCTCAATAATACTGAATTTTCAATTTCTGCTAAAATGTCAGTTGGTCTCATATTATTTTGAACCCTTGTATCAATCTAAGGGAAAAGACTAGTTCGTTTATTTCATCCGATTAATTTTACTTTTAATAACAATACTTTTCCTATATACTGGACTATTATAAGGAAAGTGACACATAAACAAAATCTGTGACGTCACCGATTTGAAAGTCTTCTCACCATACATTTTCATATCAGATTTGGGGAGCAAATTCAGATCTGCTTGACAACGAGCAATGCTGTTTGCAAAAGTGCGCTATTTGCAGAAGTTAACGAAATACAGCATTTCATCGTGTATATTGGTGAAAATCTAATGTGCTGCCGTACTTATTCCACTTAAAAGTAATTCCCCATCAATAAGTATTAGATTAGTATTGAAATTCCGGCAGAAATCGAGTTTTGCTGCATTTGTTGCTTGGTTTTACGTTTGATGAATCACCGCTGAGTGCGGATCAAGTGAGAGTCCAGTATTTTCTTTCGCGCGTTAGTATGTCAAAACATATGGCCAGACAATATGTGCGCCGATACCGTAAGCGCCAAGCGGAACTGAAAGCTGCAATTAAGGCGGAAAACCCCCCAAAGAAACAGCCTAAAACTAATGCCGAAAGAGCAAGAAATTACCGAGACAGGAAGAGGTTGGCTAGAAACAACGTTGGCTCTTCTGCATGGAGTGCTGGAGAAGGGTCTTCGAAACAAGGTAGGTTATTCAATACGAGTCCGATAGCTAATCCGTTCAACCAGCGAGCAGTCAACAGAATTCCTTAATGCTCAATTCGAAATCCGACAGTAAAATCATTTCGGCGGGTCGATAGTTTATGAAAGATGTCACGCACTGCGATTTCGTTCGCAACTTAAAATCCACATGGACTGCTTCCAGACGTCTGGTGGAGAGTCCTTTTGTATTTACGCATTACCCGCGTACATTGTCATGATTATATGCGTTACCGATAATTGGTTCATATAATGTTTGTTTTTTTTTCAAGAAATGTGGAATGTGGTGATATAACAAATATATAACTGTCTATGAGCGCAGTGTGTTTCAACTGAAATAAATCCGGATGGCAGCGTAGTTGCTGTTAAATCAAGTGGAAAAGGCAGTGCGTGTAATGGAAACTAATTGCAACTGTTATGACAGCAATAGAAATCACGAATCACTGTTTTTGTAGCGATACTTTTGTTTGTATATGCTTCAATCTGAATTTGTATTATAATTAAGGTTGAACTGAAATTCAGAACCCCGTATCAGTGCTTACATTTCAATGACCTCTTCTATGCTAGCCGTTCCCTTTTCTGACTTTGGCCTCAATTACCTACTGAATGTTGGTAACATTCAAAATTCTAATCCATTCTATTACCGGCAAGTTAGTTTTGAATGTTTAAGGTTGAGGCTTGTAACAAGAGTAATATAATTGATTACAATTTGATTAATAGAAAAAAAGTCTTCTACACGTGAATTCCGCTTTTGACAATACATTCCCCGGAGGCTTCTTTGATGCCATAATCAGTAAATGATTCGGTATCAAATCTTCAGTCTGCTCAGAGTTAAGTTAGTCAGCGACTTCTACTGTTTAGCATATCCTCAGATCCCCAACAACTACTCGCAAGCAAGGTAGTGGAAGATCAGCCAAATTCATGGACGCAAAAGGACTTTATTTTTTTTCTTGTGCCTTCTACAACAAGGATTCACTGAGCCAACGGGACGCCACAAAAAGTTCTTCTGTTCCGTTGATAAAACTTTTTCCGGAAAATGGTTTGTTTTGCACGACGAAAGGTGCTTCCCTCTTTCGAAGACGCACATTCCCGGAAATGATCGAAACTGGGCCTGATCACGGAATGATATGTATGTAAGGTTACATGCACTTCATTTCGTTTTCACCGTGAAGTGACGTTCGTGATCAGGCCCACTATTTCATATATAGTTCTACTGCCTCTTTCTAAGCCATGCCCTCTGGTTTGGCTATCAATGGAATTTTTGGAGAAAGTTTTGATCCCGTTTCAACGAAAACATCATGTAGATGTGCAGAAAAAAACGTAATCGTTCCTGAATACCCATTTGATCCCAGTTGTACCAAAAAATGCAACCCGACAAATCTGTCTCAGTGTCGTTTCTTCGCTCCGCTCTAATGTTTAGCTCCTTTGCGTACACAAATAATTGGATAGCCACAAATTGCAAACAGATGATTTGTAGAATCAAGTGATGCATTCGCAATGTCGACACGAAGGCAATCGAAAACATTGGAAAAATTGGTGGCAATATTGTTGTCACTTCACGGCTAGCACAAAATGTTGGTGGCAATATAGCTGCCACCTGCCCGTCTAGCGCAGGTTTTTTTATATTTGAATTTTTGATGTTATTTTCAACAAAAACAACTAATAAAACTCATGATCAGACTGCACAGTTCCTAAACACTTTATATGTAATGAAAACTTCAACAAATTGTTTGTTTTTCAATGATTTTTCGGGAAATTTGCTCTTGCTGCTCTAAATTGGGAGTTGTTAACACGCTTAACACGGTTTCATGATCACTCAAACGAATGATCGAATCAAACAATTCATTCAAGTTTCCCTTGATTTTATTTGACGTTTTACATGCCGGACCAGTTAAAACGCGTATGTCGATAACTGGTCTTCCCTTTTCGCCCAGTTAGCGAATGTTTACTGTACCACATAAGATTAGAAGCGATAATTTATTGTTAAAGAAGAGAAAAAAATAAAATCGTTGGTGGCAATAAAGGTAAAAGGGTACGGAAGCTTCGTCGAACAACCGATTACGGACCGTTTTTAAGTGTTCACCAATTATTTTTGGTTTCAACAATGGAAAATCCGGTTGCCACCAGTTATTCGCTCTCGCAGAATTTGTCCCGCTTCTTGGAAATTCGTTCAACTGTCACTGAGAATTTCAGCCGTAGGTCAATGAATTTTCGTACGCGGGCGATGTAGGAAGTTGGCGATAAACTGTAGGCATCTTCTAGGTGCACAGCTCGAATCATAAGGGACGTGAAGAGGGCAATTTAAAACGGACCTAAATAGAGTCCAGGCCTAGGTAGATGAACGTGCATACAATGCCAGTCGAGGTACCGGAAGTGCGGCCATGGTTGGCTTGAATGAAAGTGTCTGGTGGTTCTTGCAGAACTGGTATTCATCTGCGATCGGCTTTCACGATACTACGTAAATTCGGGATAGCGTAACGCCTATGTGCCTAAGTCGCAATGACATACGTGAGGAATTATGGACTTCCAGACTCACGTTTACATGTTTATTTGCAAAGTAAATAAAAAGTAATGAATTCAATCGAATTCGAGAATAAATTCATAGGTTCCAATAACTAATTGATTTGAGAATTGGGTGATTTATTTTCGATAGGGGTGTACATTAAGAAAACAATTTCGGGACGAAAAGTAACTGTGAAAATCAGTCACAAAAAATCAATTATGGGCGGGATGAAGTTCGCCGGGTCTGCGAGTCATAGAATTAAAAATCTCTTCCTGCAGTTGTTGTTCGATTGTTTGATTAGTCACTATGACCTTGTAAAATGGAATCGATTCAAACAGATAATACGATAGTAAAAAAATTACTTGATTAGCCACCACCCAATTTAAGCTTGTTTTTCAAATCTTCACAATGAAGAAAAGTTTGCGCGATTTTCTGCGTATTTTTCCCATCAACCAATCAGAACGATGCGCGGGATCACTAGCAAAGAAGCGAAAAACATAGAACTTCCCATGCTTTTGCTGCAAAAAATAAGAATTCGTATTGCTTTGACAGTAGCCTCTGCCCTTCCGAAGTTCTATTTATACTAAAACAAGCTTTTTTAGCCTAAACATTTCGCACTAGAAAAATTCGTTCATTCTAAAACGCACAATTCACAATTGTTAAATTTACCCTATTCCGAAAATGGAACAAATTGCCCATTTTGCCTTCCACTCTCCGAAGTCTGTCAAAACATTAATGGGCGAGTGTGTGTGCGTGTTGGGTTGCGAGTTCATTGGTGATACAACTTTGTTTATCTGCTCAGTGTCCAGTGTCCAGCTGAAAGTTTTCCTTTTGCATTTCTCGGGCTAATATTCCGGCGGAAAAAGAATAATCACTCATCAAAAATTTTACCCACGATGTACTGTTGCATCCGTAGCTGCGGTACGCGCGGTAAAAGCAACAAACTATCCTTCCATCGCTTCCCGCAGAAAAACGAAGAACGTCGAGAGCGCTGGATTGAGGCCGCGGGCCGTGGCAATGATATTAACTATAATTTTGCGCTGATCTGCAGCCGGCACTTTGTCGGGGGTCGACCGGCTCAGCCTCTGGATTTTAACGCGGTCAACTGGGTCCCTACCCTGCTGCTGGATACATGCAACCCTGCTGATGAAACTCCCGAACAGCATCCCGAGGACAATTCTGGTGAGCAAATGGGTGAGAAAGCTGCATTCTTGTTTTGCGGAGGCACTTTTTGTTTGTTATTTTTCATGCAATTTGTTGAGATTGATTAGATTTTCGTGATTGATAGATGAAATTCACTTATAAACAAGTATGATTTGGAAATTTTAACGCAAAAATACCTATTCTATGTATAAATTTTGCCTATACAAAATGGCGACCAACTTTTTATACTTTAAAAAATGTGAAAAAAATGACAAAAAAGTGGATTTAATTTTAGAGGCAAAAAACATGCTGCTGCTGTTGAAGCTTCAGGTCGATAATATTTGGACACAGCATCTTTGGTTTAGCTGGTGAAAAAGACAGTTCTGTTTTTGAAGAGTAATTCAGTGGGATAAAGTTACGAATTTTTTTTTGTTAAAAAAATTGGAACTTCATTTCGCCTGCGATGGTACAAATACCATCGCCATCGCAATGGTTGTAAACGGAGCTTGGTGAACGTTGCGCAACAAGCAAAAAATCAAATAAAAGCAAAAAGCGTTGGATTTTTTTAGAGCTTATGAAGTGTTAAAAAACGGTGCTTGTGTCTCTATAATTTACGGTATCTGTTCTGATTGAACATGGATGATTCGTTACAAAAACACTGCATGTCTAAGTATGGTGACCTTGATTCTTATAAGAAAAAAAGATACAATTTTCACGTATGCATTTTTGATTAGCCATTTCATTAATTTGTTTAAATTTTAGTTTTGACATATAACATTACGAAAATTCATAAGCAGTTGAAATGAAGTTTAATCGGTAATGACTCTTGCGATTTTTTTTACAAATTTTATCAGATATGAGAATTTGGCTAGCATTAAAAATAAAGCCGGTTTTGTACGCTGCGAGTAAACATACGAGTCGGCCTAGTCAGTTACTGCAGTAAAGCTACTCATACCCAAGGCACCTCTATATATAGGTGAAACAATCATATGAAATACAGGTTCAGCCATATTGGAATTGCTGTCGGTATTGTTTACAAACAGCATCAGAACGCTGTCGGCTGCTCTCTAGAAACTGCTACGACGCTTATTCGAACGATGCCTACTATGTTCGGCTTTCGCGAATTTATGTGAAAAAGAAGGGATGATTTTGTAGAATTTCATTCTCTTTTCCACTACTCTCGCATGTGAAAATGCAAAAATGGCGTATCCTAGCAATAACAAAACAAACAACCCCCGCTCCACAAACCGTAATCCCCTTCTTACTGAAGTGATGATGTTGTTTCACCTGTTCTACATTGATATAAGCGCCTTGCTCATACCGTGGGAACGCATCGTGCCAGTTAGTGTCATGTGTTATCCGGCGTGCGAGCTACTTCGAAGTTTTTTGATTTTATTCGCACTCGCATCCCACAGAATGTCAAAAACATCATGTAGCGTTCGCATCAGGGATGCCAAATGTAGAGAATTGTCTTCATTTTGAAAAATATTGAAAAATATGCGAAGATATTAACAGACTTGAAAATTATTGGAAAAAACAGATAGTTTCTAAACAAAATCGTTGCTATTTTGTTTTGCACGATGACGTAGCATGCTTTCTTTTTGAGATAGTTTTCTTCAAAACGAACATAAGCCATCCATGAGTGTAGACATCAGACGATGTCTCCATATGCCGAGCGGGGATATTTGAGAAAGATACCTGGCATCCCTAATCGAAGATATAATATTTATATTAAAAGGCGGCATCCGTGATTGTGAGGAATATAAAAAATATAAAAGACAGGTGGGTAATGTCGGGGACATAACCGGAGTGACGTAGGACTATACAAAGGGGACAGCTTTTGTTAAATATATATTTTAAATATATTGTTTTATTTTCTTCTCCTACGTGAATACCTACCTATCTACCTGAAAAATGGATTAATTTACTGTTTACTCTTTATGAATATGTTGATGGTTCTGAAAAGAACCTTTGGTGTTGTGTTTTTGTTATCACTCGATATTCCCATCTTGTTCGGTTAAACCTTCCTGTTTAGCTATTGCGTTTGCCACTCGCCACAGCTTTCACAGTTGGAAAATTTCTTCCCATCCAGCTTGTGACATGTTGTTCAGTAAATAACATTTAATGCAACGTGCCGGAGAAACACTTTGCCACTCACTGAAACTAATTGTTGCCTTGATGAGCGCCGAACTGAAGCTGCTATGTTCTTGATGCGGGTTTTCTGATTGTCGTGAGCAGCTTTGCAAGCCAACTCGAGCACTCCGACGGCCGAAACTCTATAATCGCTGTTAGGTATACTGGTGCTCCGGCACCAATCCGTTCGGCCTAGTTACCCTTGCGGAGCAATCAGTGAATGCGACCAACAGGAAACTGCACACCTGCACGGTTCGAGTGGGACTTTGCCTTTCCCTTAACTTGTCCTCCTTTGTTACGTCCACGATGCCGATGCCGTACAACCACACGGGTTTACGGTTTGAAAGAAAATAAGATATTTTTTTGGGGTCAAAACACGCGTTATACTCTAGCGGTACACACTCACAGGATAGAGACAAATCGGCAGACTCAGCCAGAGGGGCGAGTCCAACGAGACGAACGAATGAGCGTTAAAAGGGAGCGATGGCAAAAAAATACATTCATTACGATTTGTTCGCTCGTTGGATTCACATGCAGGCTAAAAAGGGTCCTTTTCAGGATCACAAAGTTATCTTCAATCTAAAGAGTTTATTGTTTTGTTATCACTCGATATCCCCATCTTGTTCGGCCAAACCTTTCTGTTTAGCGATTGCATTTGCCACTCGCCACAGCTTTCACAGTTGGAAAATTTCTTCCCATCCAGCTTGTGACATATTTTACAGTAAATTACATTCAATGGCACGTCGCATTACCACCACTCAGTATCGGATTGGAGGTAATTTTAACCTGTAATTGAACATTTGCGATGACAGTGGTACAGTGTCGACTTTCAATGTGGGGTCATAATTTGGATCTCTATGTTTACAAAAATGTCCAACTAAATAAATCGCATTACATGTCCGTCCAATTAGCTAAATGTCGAACTAATTGTAAATTACTGTACTTTCAATCTGGAAACAATTTAAGAATTGGTGAAAATTTTATAATCAGGAAAGCCCCCAACTATCAATAAGCTCAGAACAACTGCCAAATTCACATACTCATCAGATCCTGGCAAACAAATTATGAAAAAATCAATTTGTGTTTTATTATTATTTTGGATAATGTTTTAGAAAGCATTGAACTGTATTTCCTACATTCTTTTTTGGAAGGTTTAATGGCCCTGAAAAGCGCCTTGTTTTATGGAATGGTTCCAATTTGGAAAACTTAGTACTCGTGGTTTTGAAAAAAACCATTTCGAACGCCCTCGATGCCGCCTTGTTCTGGATTTGCCACCAAAGCAGTTTGTATAAAGAACAAACTTTTTTCTTCTGCTACCTGATGCCGTTTTGCGATTGCGTTTGCCACTCGCCACTCACTGCAACTGCCTGTTGTCTTGATGTCCACCGAACCGAATGTGTTCTGTTCCGAATGCGGGTTTTCTTATCGTCGCGAGCAGCGAGCAGCTAACTCGATTACTTCGGCGGCCGAAACTATATAACGCCGGCTAGGTGGACTGGTGCACTGGTGCCAACGCGCTCGGCCTAGCTACCCTTGCGGGGAACTCCAGATCAACACGGTTCGATCGGGATTTTGCCTTTCCCTTCACTTTTCCTCCTTTACCATGTCCAGACATGGCTGCTTGGGTTGGTTTGTTGATGTGTTGTGATGCGAACCGATGTGGTGTACGGTTTGAATGAGAATGATCGATACGGAAGGAAGGAAGGTCTTGAATTATAGAGACTTTAAACTTTTGCAGTTCATTCGTCTCTAGCCTTGAGAAAGGCCCTTTGAAAACTCTACTCTATTCTACTCCAGCGCTACCACCTCCGCCCTCTTGGCTTGAGAAAGGCACTCGATCCCTCGCCGTCCAGCCCGTCCAGCAACGATGTTGTCCAGTCGGTGTCCACATAAAGAATGATCGTTACGGCAGCGGAGCGGGGATTTTTAAGCTGACTGGCTGGCTCGAGAATTACGCATGTGTGAGACTGCGACCAATGTTTCCCTCATTTTTTTTCTTTTTCCTTTCCAATCGTGCTTCATTCTATTTCGCTGCTGCTCTGGTTGCCCGTTTTGGTCGGTTCGATTTGAGGAGCACAAAATGGACCAATCAAAAATGGGCACATAGTGCATTTGGACAATGCTTGATATTTCACAATTATTCAATTATTTATCTCAAGAAAAATTAAATGTTATTCGTTATGATAGATGCGTAGATATATTTCCTATCAATTGATGCAAAAACCTTTGCGATCTATTGAGAAATGATCGAGCTATAAGCGTTCCAAATCTTGCATTTTTTCCTACTTGTTCAGTGCCTAGATTTCCATTTCACCCCCTATATCTTCCGGTTAGACGTAGTCCTACGTCAAAAAAGCATTTTTGATTTCTCTACAAGATTAGTTTGTTCGAAGGCAGTTTTGAACTGTTGAAATTTGAATGAAAATTTCATACTTCTTGTTATTTGACTACTTAAAGCATGTGGCCCTGACCCTCGTTTAACTATTTTTCTATATATATTTTTTATATTTCCACTAAACTTAGCACTATAATATAAAATGTGTATTTTGCGATAAAATTGTGTAATAATAAATGCAACTGAAAACCTGAGACGAAAACCGCCAATAGAGAAGTTGATTTCGGTTTAATTATCTGTCAAATTCGGACCTGATTGCTGATTCTGATTATTTGATGGACATTTGAAAAATCATCTTGCATTCATGGTATCTAATTACATGCCAGCAACTCACGCTGTGTGAACAGACAAGGCGAGTCAACCGATTGTCAAGCGAGTTCACCAGCTCAGTAGCTGCTCACTGTCAAGTAAGCTACAAGCATCGTATAAATGGGTCTTAAAGGTGACCGTACACTGAGGTTAAATATTTGACAGATTTCTACATAAGAAAATGATTACTTGGAACACACACCCCAAGATAGAAATATCAATAAATTTTTACGAATTTACCCAACTTTGGTTAGTATATTCAATGAAGACAACACATTTACAAAGCATTCGAACTTCAAATGTCGCTCTACCTGTGAAACCAAAAGGAATGGAAAAGTATCAGCTTGATTAGCAGCTGCTTCCGAGATGTTGGGCCTTATTCCCGAATACACTACACGTGAAAACAATATGGAGTGAGTACAACCTTATTCCGGATTGCACGCCACTGTAAACATTTGGTTGAATTCATTATGAATACACCAAGTTCATCCACCGATGTTATTCTGGTTAACACTTCACGCTCTCGCTTGTTTAAACAGAGCGATTCTCCGTGCTCATCATAATCATACACTCTCCCAAAAAGTTAGTATATATGACGAGTTTTTTGGTAAATATAACCAATGATTAATAATTTTTGAATCTATTTTTCAAGTGCATTTTGTTTGAAAAAAAAATCTTACAGTCCCCATGCTGTCAAACGTTTCTCATATAAAAAGAGCAAACGTTTTCATCACTCGGGCTTTGTTTATTAACCTTTTGTGACCGAAATAGAATTGAAATAAAGGTTGTAATTTGGGTAATTCGTATTTTTAGAAAGGAAAAAGTTCAAATAATACAACTCTAGTGTTCGAAATAATTAAAACCTAACATTTGGCGAGAAGTAAAATTGAATTACAATTAAGTTTAGAGGAGTTTTGAAGTCAATAAGACTGAAATTTCTAAAAATACCAAAACTAATTTCTGCAAATCTACCGAATTGTCAGTTGTGCTTTCATGATTTCAAACGCTCGCCTTAATTGATAAAAAAAATGTAGTTCTTTCATTTAATTTAATTAGATTATTTTTGTTTTTCATAACGATACTTTCTCTATGTGGTTTATTTTAAGAAAAGAAACTTTATTCCTTCCTGATTATTGACATTTCAATTGAATTCTTTTTGACTACCAATTTGATTCTATTCGCATGACCCAGATTCGTACATATTACGCGATAAGAATGGTAAACAAATGTTAAATCGGCCAGTATAACCCAGTAGAAGCATTCGGATCAACGTTGATTTAACATACATCCTAAACATGTTATGTTAACCCAACCTTAATGCATATATTATTTAATTTATTGATCTTTTGTATGCATATTTGTTCATTTATTGAACTAACTAACTTTTTTAAATTATTCATTGAACTATCTAAACTATAGACATCTGATCCTGCATCGATTGGGTCTGATCCATGGCTACAAATTAGGAAAAAATACACAATCATTACCACAAATAGCTACGCCAGACAACTCAATTCTCACCATTATTCTCTCCCAGGACCAGCGTGTAATTACTTCTCAGCCAAACACAATCGGGAAATATCACGAAGTTGACGAAATTGGCGGCATTAGGTGAGGCCTGCTCTATGCCCCGTTGCAATATTGACTTGACGCGCAGCCTCAGTGGATACACTTCACTATTACACTTCACGAACCTCTGTCGTGACGAATCCGGAAAACATCCAATTGATCGAACCACCGATCACAATCTGCAAAGCGTTTATGAAGTTGTCCTTGACCAAATCCAATAGCCTAAAGATGAATCTAGGACTCGACAGAGTTCGTTTTTGTGTTTCGAAGTACCCAGATTCCTTATTATTGAAGTAATGTCTTCAAATTCTCCCGCAGCAGACGAGGACGAATCATTGCTATCCAATATGTATCAATATTAATGAAAGAACATAAATTGAATTGATTTTCGAGAATATTACTTACCTGTCCCGAATTCGGGTTAATTCGACCTTATTCTGTGAAGAAATCAATATCGGAAAGTAGTGCCTTTCAACTCAATTATCTACTCGGTAATATGTTATATTTATATTTACATTATATGTTATATTTACATTTTCTTCGCGGTTGCCAGTAATGACAATCGTAAAAGTTACTAACACCGCGAAGTAAAATGAATCAATCGTTGGTAGGGATGTGTATTGCATCTGACATTCATTTTACAAACGATTGGTAATATTTACAGAAAATATGTACATTCTACTAATGTTTGAATTACAAAAGATTTGGAAGCTTTTTTTTAGTAATCCATTTTCTGGGTGTATCGACACAACTCGAGGATAAACAAAACAAAATACAACTGACGTTTCTCTTAGAAACGACATTGGAAATGAACACACGGTCATTTTGGTATCCACTCCACTTAATACACGAAGTTCATTTTTACACTTCACGAAACGGGAATAAGTACAACAAAGTGAAGTGAGATGTAAGCGTAGTGGGAACGTAAGTGTACGTGGATACGGGAATAAGGCCCGTTGTAACGAGCATGTTGCTAGAATCATGTTAGTGAAAAATTACAGTTCATTTCCAAAGACATAGGGGTTCTGACCCATCAGATGAGCGAAACGAGTGAAACGAATATGGCAGTAGTAGAGTTTCGAGCAAAGTTTGGCATTACGTAGAATTGTGTTCGAGCGTTTCTAGCTCGAAACGAGAACAAATGTCTCGACAAGAAATGGTTAATCGTCGTATAGGAAAATGCTAGTGAAACGTTGATATTGATACTAAACCTTACATAAAAAAAATTTCAATTGCAATTCCTTTGGTTTTGACGTCTATTTGTACCAGTATGTATGTATGGATAGGATAGTTTTAGTATGTTGCATAATTAATACCTTGTTATGTTAGTGATTAATTCACAAACAAATGCAACGTAATTCGATTTTGCACCTGCACATCGCAATCCTGGTCTCCGAGGTTAGCTGTAGTCACTCGTGCAAACAAAATGGAATGCGATGCGTTGTAATTGGACATTCAAGACGTTTCTTCTTAATCGAAGGTTGGTGTTTAAAACGTAAATGTTTCGTGATTTGAACATCGAGCTTGTAATGATAAGTTATAGGTACGAGCCGAATTTTTGTTCCATATTTAAGAAGATGTGCTGATTCCACTTCCACTTTCTTCCATAAGACAGGGAAAACATGCAAATTTTGTATTTGTTACAATCAATATTTTATGAAAGCATACAGAAAACCCTCTATCGCTAAACTTTTATCTTATTTAACAGTCTACCAGGGCAGCAACGTGCTGCATTGTAATTGAATTTATATAAATATCAGATCTTCTGGGTTGTCCTAAACATTCTGAAGTTCAGACTAATTGATCTACCATTTCAACCTCGGCTGGTGCAATGTTAATAGCAACAAATTTTACCCAAAATGGTTCATAGAAACCACGTGCTTAATGATCCCCGATTTTTGAAATTAATCGTTCATCAACTAATCTTATACTTTTCAGCAGTTTGTTATTCGATACGATTAATCGCTCCAAATAATTGATTAATCGATTAATCGTCACACCGAGAGAAATAATTAGTTAGACTCACATTTCTCATTTGCTAGAAAGCCATCTGGAATCAAAAAAGTGTTCATTCCTCCTGAAAATCAATTGACATTATTATCAATTATTATTCTAAACTCGTAAACGAAGCTCAATTCGAGTTGACGACATTAAGTTCACGAATTTAGGGGAACGTCAAAGATAATGATTAATTTTCGGGATAAAACTGCAGCGGCCGTACGTTTTTTTAGACATAGGACTATGTCTTTGATTTCTATATAGGGGGTCACTCTACGAAAAATGTAACGATTCATTAAGAGTTTTCAAACGCATATTACTAAATATCATTTTTGCCACATATGTTGTGTTATATACCATTGGACAGGAAATTTATCCAGCAATTTTTTCCTCGATACACAAATAGAAAATATTGTAAAAAAGTTAAACAATTTGACGATTGAATTGGGTAGGTTTTTTTGGATTGCACTAACCACTCACTTTCCTCCCCGACGAAACGAGCAATTTTGTTGCTCACATACGGGCGTGAGCTCACATTGTGAGTCGGTACGTGTTATGAATCATTCTCCATTTACCGATAATAGACATTAATCAGCATAATTCCTGGAGGGATCAATGGAGGGATGATCTCGGAAGATGGTTCTACTCTATTATTCCCAAAGTTCAATCAATTGGGGCTTATTCACGTCTTTATCGTGTCGGTCTTGCTACTAACAGTTTATGTAATTGTGGTCCAGGATGTCATGATATCGAGAATGCGATTATTGAGTGATTATTGAATTCAACTGGTTGCTGATTTAGAAGTTCGAAAGGGTGTACTCAGGCCGCTGTACAGAAGCCCGCTTCAGTTTCTCGAATGTATTTGCCCATTCTCCTTTCCCTTTCCTATACATAAGCAGAACTTAGCACCCAATGAGATCAGTTCACTACAGCAGCTACACGAATTTCCTAATAAAGCACTCGCCATAGGATACTCAATATATACCACATGGCTATAAAGTTATTACAACCCCCTACAAACAATGTTCCGGACAACGTGGCAAAGAAGGAGAAAATGTTATTTTTATCTATAATATATTTCTGTAGTCATAGATTTATTTGACTGAGGCTTATATTTATGTAGATCCTAACTATTTAGACTTTTTTTTAAAATGATAAATTATGACTCTTTGTCTTCTGCTTAACTGAATAAACAGAAGAAAATGGTAGTAATTACTTTTATGGCATTTTTGTGTACATTTTTGGCTCCGGATTTTATCATGTTATCTCATTTAACCCGTTTAAATCATACAATTTCATACAGGAAACGGTTTTTTCAGGGCTTCTATTTGATGTATCAAAAGAGAAAAATTACAGATTTTGAACAACATAGCATTACTTGCGAAATTTTTATTAGTAGTACTTGGTTGAGATTTCAATGTCGAATAACACGCCTTGAATGTACTCGGGAGTGGCAAGCTCTAGAATACGCGTGACCACAGTGCAAGACGGAAGAATTTTCTTTGACGAAAATCCCCCGGCCAGAACGGGAATCGAACCGAACCCCCGGCGCAGTGTTCGTTCGATTTATAATCGATTTCTGTAGGAAGTATTCGATTAATCGATTGATCGAACGATTATCGGGGATCACTACAGCTGCTATGCTGGCTTGGAGATTATATAAGCATCAGATGTTATAGGTCCTCCCAATCATTCTAATTCTATTTCAGAAGAGCATAGTCAATGCGCTCCATTGACTTTAATTGACATGAATATAAAACCGCTTCCATTTACATCAATGGGATATTAATTTCTCATGGTCAATGAAAGTAATTTTATTTCTGAATAGCATTAATACTCCGCTACTGACTCCGATACTGATCTAAACTCTGCTATTTGACGCATCTTTACTTACACAGTAAATACATTGAATTCAATTGAATTCGAAAATTGTTTCATTCAATCATCCATATAATCAATACAAACAAATGATTACCGATGGCCGATGGTAGTCCCACGTTAACATTGCGGTTATATCACAGATATATCCCATCTCTTTCTTTTCTCTGAAAGGAAACGACAGCAGAAGTTAAAAAAAACCGGAAGGGTGGTATCCAAGACACTACACATTGTGAAGAATGGAAGATTTCGACAGTTAGAAGATTACAAAGAGTAAATCTAACTCTTTCCAGAATACAGTGGAGTTTGAGGGTGGAACGAGAAAATAGGAAACAACTTTAGATTGGTGCATTTAAACAAAAATGACAAACGTTCAACATTCGCCAGCGTGTGTTCACGGAATCTCTTTACTTGTTCTCGTGTTTGCAGAATTTAGTGCTTATACCACGATGATGACGAAGCAAGAAGAGCGACGTTTTAAAATTAGGCTGGCGCATGAAAAAAATCCGGAATTATCCCACCGTGAACTGGCACACTTACTGAACGCTCCAAAATCCACCGTGACAAGAGTGCTGAAAGCGTTCAACGAAAGAATGACCACGGCACGAAAGTCCGGATCGGGACGAAGAAAGAGTCGGAAAGCATTCGGACATAATCCGAAGTCGTTGATCAGAGATGTTGGGAAGGAAACCGGAATATCACACTTTTCGATGCAAAGAGCCAAGATATGGTTCGGATTGTCAGCATACAACAATGTTCAAGTGACACCTGATCGGGATGACAAAGATAACATTTTGGCCGAATCAAGAGCAAGTAAGTTGTACCTGACATTGTTGACAAAATTTGATTGTTAATGGATGATGGAATGGAAATGGATGATGGATTTGCTCTTGCGGCTCGGAAATAAAATGTCAACCAAGATATTCATGTGAAAAATGTATGATAATGCAAAAAATAGTAGATAATGAGAAATGTTTCGAATCAAACTGACAAACGGCATCAGTTGAGGTGAATGCGGAATAGATTGTAAAATTTAATGCGAATATTAAAACGTAAAGTTCGCATTCCAAGAATCATTCTCATAACTAAACACTTTTTTAGTGTTTCGCCAGTACAGGTTAACTTCGATGTAACGTACTCTCTATATAACGTACACGTTTTCAATAGTAAAACAAATTTTCGAAGCAGGTACTGAGAGTTTCATGTCAATCTCACAGGTTCAACAAAGGTCACTTGGTGATCTGGATATAGGTTCTGTACAGCCGATCACGTCGTTACAATGTTCCTTTAGAAATTGTTTAAATGAGTTTCCTATCAACTCGGGCCCTCAGCTATCAGATGGCAGCTGGTTAATGAGTTCGTGCGAATTCCATGGTACGATGCCGCACTTCCGGAAGCCCGATGCTAGAATACGTGTAGTGTGTGGTGCTAGTGCTTTCAAAAGTTCACTGATAAGGTTCCGAGGCGACCTTTGGGAATTGTTGCTTTCCTAACGGGTGTTAAATAAAAAATGAGAATTTTTTCAATCACATATAACACATATATATATTTTCTTCATCGATTTCAGTATTTTTTATTAATAACATAATTTATTTATTTATTTATTTATTTATATATACATTCATCGGACTTAACATGGTCTACATGAAAGAAAAACTACGAATGTATTAATCTTGTATGTATTTTCTTCAAAAAAATGTCAGTGAATGTTTGAGTAAGGGCCGTGATCTGCTGTTCGACGCAACTTTGTCGCGATGCTCTCACAAGAACGTTGTACGGCACTTACGTCCATTTTCCGGATACAATTCCGGATTCTTGTAGTCAGTTGCTTCGTGTCCTTGGCCCTTCAATTGTTTTTATACACTAGGGCGCTGAGCGAGCCAAAGAAATCCTCTATTGGGCGGCACTGGGGCAAGTTTGTTGGGTTACGATCTTTCGGCACGAACGGTATCTTTTTCTCCTCAAGATACGCCAGCGTCTTCTTGGCGTAATGGGAAGACGCCTTGTCCGGCCAGAAGACGTACTTCCCATCCGCGTGATGCTCGTTCAGGAACGGCAGCAGGATTTTATCGAGGCACTCTTCTCGATACATTTGTTGGTTAATTGCCAGACCGCTCGGCTTAAACCAAGGCTTTGAAATGCCCCGGTCGGAAATGGCGATGTACAACATAACATTTTTTTCAAACTCGTGCTTGAACTTGTATTTCACTTCAGGCGGTGTGGATGACTTGTCGCTGGAGTAGTAATTATCATTTCCTGGAATATGCGTTTTGGACAGCGGAAAATAGCTTTCGTCGTCCAGTACGAAAGACGTCCCGCGGTATTTTTTGGTCATCCACCGTCACTGTGATTTAACCGTCTCAATCTGCTCCTCCGTGTACTCCGGCCACCTCGTCTTCTTCCTGCAGACGATTCCTTCCATCTTGAGGGTCCGATGGATCGCCATTCTTCCGACCGGCGTCACGCAGGCTAGTTGCGTCCTTGTTATCAAACAGCTTCTTTAACGATGTCTTCCTCTGCTTCGTCATTATCGTCACCGGACGACCACTTCCGACCTTCCTCTCTACGTTCAGGGAACCCAGGATACGATATACCGTACTGACAGGTACATTTTCTTCCTTAAAATGTGCCACCGTGAACTTTTTTCCTTGCTGGAAATGCGTTTCGTAGAACCGTACAATGCGTTAGCGGAGCACGTGCTGTTTCGACGCCATCTTTGCTTTGACTAAATTCAAACTAGCAAAAGCAAACACGCCTACTGTTTCTAGGGAGCCCAAAGAGCAATTTTCTTGGAGAAAGGAAATTTTACGCTCTTTATTTGAGTTACTGAAGGTATTGAAAAAATTCTCATTTTTTATTTAACACCCGTTAGAAGCCTCACGAGAGGCACGCCACCGTTCTAAAATATTCGGCCATTCACGCTTCATTGGAGCGAAAAATGCTACGTCAAGCGGTTGTTTCAGATGTGTTGCATTAGGTGGCAGCAGATAAATTTAATTTTTTTTCGAAGTTAAATTTCAATAACTGTTTGATTCAAATGAGATGAAGGATTGTCTCTATTCTCTGCCTTATAGTTGGAAGAAAAAGTGTCTTGAACCAATTCTCTAAAAACTCTTTCGTCGAACCAGCCAGAAGCACTTCGATTGTAGCCTGTTCCTTGAGGGCCATTAGGTATCCAAGAATCCCAAAAATGTTCAACTGTTGGAGACAGTTGATTGATCATTGTTGAGTTATTTATAGTACAGCAGCCCGATGTGTCTTGCAGAGCAGAGCAGTTGTATGGATGAATCGATCTTATTTCGACCGTGGATCGATCTCCATCGCTGATAATTCATCTCGTCGTAATTAAAAATATTGGAAGCCAGAACACCTTCCAGATATTCCATTAAGGTGGACATGTACTCTGCGATTATATCACGTGTTATTGCTGCGCGGTTTATTTTTCTACGAGGGTCGTTCCAAAAAATAAATTTCAGTGCCTCAGAAATCGCGGAAAAATAAAGTTAGGACAAAAAAAACAAGGTGATTTTGGTAATCTACGTTTTATTTTCTATTTTTCTACATAATCGCCTTAACGTTCGAGGTATTTTTCATAGCGTGGCACGAGTTTTTCTATTCCGAGCGCAAAGTGCATAGCGTCAAACTTTTTGAAGTACGAGGTAACTGCGTCACGAATTTCTTCAGTGTTATCGAATCGTTCACCGCCGAACGCCTGTTTCATCACCGTACTATTGTAAAGTTTTGGACCGATTAAGAACAAAAGGCCAGGTTTATTGACGAAAGGAGTGTTCCTCATCCACGATAATGCGCGGCTCCATTCTGCTCGCGTAACTCAAGAGCAATTGAAAAAATTCAAATGGACTGTGTTCCATCATTCTCCTTACATCCCAGACCTCGCCCCTAGCGACTATCACTATCACGGTTATGAAACAGGCGTTCGGCGGTCAACGATTCGATAACACTGAACATCGTACTTCAAAAAGTTGGACGCTACGCACTTCGCACTCGGAATAGAAAAAACTCGTGCCACGCTATGAAAAATGTCTCGAACGTTACGGCGATTATGTAGAAAAATAGAAAATAAAACGTAGATTACGAAAATCACATTGTTTTTCGTCCTAACTACAGTTTTCCGCGATTCCTGAGGCACTTATTTTTTGAACGACCCTCGTATTTTGTGCAAAACGTTAGCTCAGTTGCTGGTGATCGCGAAGGAATCGTGTCACCCAGTCCCTTGAAGGTTTGTTATTCACAAAAATTGGTACTTTTCTTTCCTGCTTTGTCAAATAAACTCGAACTATTTCCCGCAGATTATCGGTTCCCACGAGGAAGACCCACTCGGACTGGCAGTCGAGATGGTCCGGAAACGATAATTCTTCCGTCTCAGTAAAAACTTTCTGATGTCCAGGCTGTTTCTGGTGCGATTCGTACAGCTTGTTGTATATCGTTTGTCGGCTGCAATTGAGTTGCCTTGCGGCTTCTGTGTGGGACATTTCTCCGGATTTGACTTTTTCAAGGCATGCCCTAGAATCTGCTACGGAAACTACAGAATATTCCCGAGCATTATTATCCCTCCGATAGTTCCTCACCATTTTTGTACCTGCAAAAAAGTAAACAAACATAACCTTACATATGGCTGACGGTGGAAAATTTATCGCACCCAATTTTTTCCTTCAAAAATAACTAATTTCAACGATAAAATAACGCTGCTGCTGCTGCTATATATATGACAAACGAATAGTTTTCTGATAGGTTTACATTATGGCGGCAGCGGTGGGGGGTAGATAGTAAAGGAAAATTAGAAAATCGTATTTTTTTTTTCGATGCCAAATGACTTAAAAATGCATAAAACGTGGAGATATGGTGTTATCTCGAAAAAAGATTTTTGGCCGAAAAACGACTTTTTGGGACTTAGCCTGAGTGGCCAAAAAATCAAAATTTTTAGTGTTTTGAGGCACCCCTAAATCATGTCCGATGGAGCTGAAATTTCGCACAGCTATTTTTTTGGGTCAATAAACAAAATGTACATGGTCGGTTCTTTAAATTCGATAATTATTTTATTCGTACCAAAAATGCCAAAAATTGTTTTTCGAGATGACACCAGATCTCCACGTTTCATGCATTTTTAAGTCATTTGGCATCGAAAAAAAATTGGATTTTCTAAATTTCCACCTCCCTTGGAAGATTTTCGTGGATCAAAAAATCAAAACTTTGAGCGCTTTGCGGCACCCCTAAATCATGTCCGATTGAACTGAAACTTTGCACAGGTAATTTTTTGGGACCAACAAACAAATTGTACATGGTCGGTTTTTGAAATTCGATGATGATGTTTTTTTTCCATACATCCATTGCCACCCTAGTTTACATACTTACCAGTATTATAAATTGTAGGAATAATGTACAGTGGAACCTCGTTTATCCACGAGCGGATTATCCACGAAAGCGAGTTTCATAGTAATTCTATGGAGCTCCCCAAAATTTGTCAGTGTGACTTAAAGACTTGCTCTTTTGTTTTGGTTATGTCTTTCATATTATTTTACTACTGGTGCACACGACCTTACAGATGGATAGTTGAATGATTCCTTTATTGATAAAACAGGCTGTTTTCAGGCTGAAATATCCTTATTTCGTGCTTACACCTCGTATATCGCATTATCCGCGGTGACCTAGCCCGACTATTTCGCGGATAATCGGGGTTCCACTGTATACGGAAACATTGTTTTTGGAGCTCACAAATCACAAATCACCAAAGTCCATATCCGAAGAGTTCATTTGCAAGACGGTTATCGTAATTTCTGTGCCTGCATGCAAACAAACAGAATGCTGAAGCAAAATGTGGAGGTTAAAAGGCCATGGGAGCTGTACAACAAGGTTTTGACGAAGTACGAAGGATGCATACTGGTTGAAGACGAGATGTACGTGAAGATGGCAGCGTGATTTTGGGCAGCTTTCAAGCTTGAAATTCTAGAAGGGTTCGTCTCGCTAATAAATTTGCCAGGAAGTCCTTGATTCGGCAAGGGATTTGCAGCTGTGGACAGAAAACCAAAGTTTTCGTCACGAACAAGACAATGGATTCCAAAATACATAGGGGAGACTGCCTGTAGGAACGTCCTGGCCAGATTTGATAAGGTGCTACTACAGTTGAGGGGTGCTTCAGTGGGGCCCCGTGACAATGAAATCGATTACATTGAAAAAGACCTCAATCCTCCGAATTGCTCCCAATTGACTCGGGATGCTGCAGACATGAAGAGATCGTGGAATAAAACGGCTGCTGAGGTTGACCAACAGAGAGATCAAACTTCGATGGAGTGTATCCCAAGAAAAGAACGAAAATTCATCAAAACTGTGAAAACTTTTATAATATCTTTTTGCTGAAAGAACAATAAATTATCTATATTCTGATATAAAAACATTTTTTGTACCCTCAATCAATCCCGAGATACAATTGGTTTTATGAATCCGGATTCTAAATGAATCAAGTTTTTATCAACACTATGATCATGAGAAAGGTTGGCTTCATCTTCTAGATGAACTTTTGCATCATTATTTACTTATCTCACCCAAACAGCAACACAAAAAAGTAATATAAGCTATGTTTTTTAGTTCTCTATTATGCTTCGATACAACGTACGATTTTGAAAGTGAAATGTACGTTCTATCGAAGTTTCTCTGTATTAATATTTGATGAAAATGGTAACTATTGAATAGGACTCTCGTTCAACCGTTCCATTCTTTATGTATTCCAGCTGAAATCCAAGAGATCGGGGAAGGCGTATTCGATGTCCGCTGCATCGTCCAGCACTGTGGAATGACGAAGTGTGAGAATCCATCGAGATTATTCTTCCCTGCCCCGTTAAGCCAGGAAGAGCGCCGCAAGTGGTTAGTTCAGATTGGAGCGCAGGACACTACACCGTCAACAGATTCCTTCGCTGTTTGTGATCTACACTTTGAGGTATTGCTTTCAAAAAAAATTTTGTTTCTAACGGTTAGTTATTAATTTGTGGTAATGCGATCTATTACAAGCTGGCGAAGGATCTGCGGAACTATGACGACGTTATCACGGAAGGTCGACCAGGCATTCTGAAGAAATTCGTGATGCCCACACGTAACATTCCGGTGCCGTTTGGCCACAAGGTAGTCCACTTCTCGTACGAGTTCCAAGAAAATACTGGCAAAGTGAAAAAAGAGCTCGAGGAGGAAGATGAATATCCCTCACTGTTGGAGGAAATGGCGCCGCCCGGTACAGCATCCCAAAGTAACGGACCGTCATCTGGATTGGTATTGGAAGACCCGCGTCACATTGAGCAAAATTCGGATCAGGAATTTTTACGCATCTGTCGTTCTTGTCTGAGCAAGGACAACACGCTCGTGTCCGTTTTCGAGGATGGGATGGATGATATTTTCTTCCAATTCACGACGATATCGATCGATGAGAATGAAGGGATTTCGACACTTATTTGTGACGAGTGCAAATCTCGGCTACTGGAGTTACAATTTTTCCGTGAAAGTTGCGTGAACAATACGCAAATTTTGATCCAACGTTATCATAGTTTCTACGGGGGCGGACCACCGATGGCGGATACCGAAATCGATAATAGTATGTGTGACTACTCTTCGGATTTTGTCACCGACGCGGATAGTGTTGGTCTCCAGCAGGAAGTACACGTAGATGATCCGGAAGATTTGCTGATGCCTCAGAAAGAGGTGATGGAGACGGATTTCTGGGAACACGAAGAGAAACCCAAACCCAAACGGAAGCAAGTTTTTTCTCAACCAGCTATAGAACCTGGACCTGTCGTAGTTGCACCTGCATCTTCTGCTAATTCCTCGAAACGAAAACCACTTGTGAAGAAGCGCTACACTTGCAAATTCTGCAGAAAAGAGTACAGCTCGAAACCTGGCATAGAAATGCACATGGTAAGGATAACGGTTAGTTTTATTTTTCGTTTCTGTTAACCATCGCTTGATATATGACAGGATACTCACAAGGGTCACAATATCGAGGATTTCACACTCAAGTGCGGTCAGTGTTCAATGCTGCGACGACCGGACGATGTCCATCGCTGCTATGCGGACAACTTGTACTGTCATATTTGTGCGGAGAAGTTCCGAAGTTGGTCCTACCTGAAGCTACACTTGGCAAAGTTGCACAAGATCAAAACAAAACGTCGTGAGTTGATGTTGCAGTTGACGAAAAGTCCCAGAATAGGGTGCAAAGACGATCTGCTCAAACGGTTGGTTTGCAAAATGCAAGTTTAATTTGATGATAGTGTTTTTTTTTCTAATATTCCTTTGTCTTTCATCAGACCTCCGAAGTTTCATCCAGCAAGGCCCAAACCGAGAGAAATCGATTTTAGCAGCAATAGCAGCAGTAATGACGCCTCAGCAGAGCCCACGTATTACAAGTGTGGTTTTTGTCGGGCTTGCTTCACGTCGAGTGCCGCGTATGAGAAGCACTTATGTTCCCATGCCGTTGTGCAATTGACGCAGTGCAACGAGTGCGGAGAAAACTTTACGGATTTCAAGGAGCTTCAAGAACACCACAACAAGCACGAGGGGGATACGGATGAACTGGGGACGGGTAGCTTACAGAACGGATGTGTTCTTTGCAGTGAGACGTTCAATCGGCGACAGACCCTGCTACTTCATCGGCAGTATGTGCATCGGGACATCGATGTGGTTGAGTGTAGCGTGTGTTCAAGATTCTTTTCCAATTCGAGCGAGTTGGCCGACCACGAATGTAACAGTGGTGAAAAGGTTACCCCTGAAGAGAACGGAGGCTTTGTTATCGTCCAGCCGGAGTCCATCTTGAACGGGGGTTCCACCGTACCACTGGAAGTTAACTCTGAACCAGTGGTGATGCAGGAAGAAAACACTGATCCCTTGCTCGGATTGGGAATCGAGGAGGTGATCGATCTTGCTTCGGATGATGAAGAACTGACTCAGGAACAGGAATCATTCGTGTGTGCAGTTTGTGGTAAGGATTTTGACAAGGAGGATGTCCTTGATCGTCACATGAAGCTTCATCGGATGATGAATGCAGCCAAGGCGGGCGATACCGGGCTGGGGAATTAGGATCAACTGAATGGATTGAGGTTAAGTTATTACGATACATCAAATGTACTATTATCACTTTGTCAAGCTACATTTATTCCAATTACTATCGTACTGTTGCCTTTATTATGCATAAATGTATCTTCATTTAGTATTGTCAAGTTTTGTATAATTGTTGATGATATCACTTCCATAGATTTTACGTTTACTTAGCTTTTTTTACATAATTCAGATTTAGATACACCATAAGTAAAAAGGTGTGCTCGTGCAATTCTAAGTGGTGATCATAATAAGTCCCAAAAAACATCAACTCAAATTCCTCTAACCCAGCAGCCATTTTATTAGTGAATAAGTCAGAAAATAAGCCGTATACTATATTTTGTTTTAGGAAGTTTAAGAAACCGATTGTAAAGAAACCATACCTCATAACATATTTTAATGAACTAGTGTATATACAAAAATGTATTCCTGTTAACGACCGTATCTGACTTGGGACCAATCGATTCGAACAAGTTCTAAAAAGGTATTCTCGCAGATGCTGATTTGCAGTCTCCAGAAAACAAACACAACGCGCCGCGCTTGAGTTTAATTTTTATCAGCGCGCGTTCAAAGAAAACTCGTATTCTCTCTTGGTGCGAAGAACACAAGATTCATAAACACGTCAGCGCAAAATGTACCCGGCGCAGAACTGAGATACTAAACATTTCTTCTCAATTGTGTGATGCGCATCTCATTCTATACACACACACACACACACACACACATACACATCAAATTCTAGCGCCCGCATTGTCTCCTTCGTTCCCTCAACAGCGCGTCCCCTTTCGAACCGTACACGTTTGTGAGAAGAAATATATTTTAACAGAGAGAGCAATCCAGATTCAAGCGCGCAGTATAGTAATACGGCGTAAGCACGGAGCAAAATTCAGCGTAAACTCAGCGCAAATCTCTGGGCAAGAACGGCGCTGACAACCAAATATTTCATCTGTGCTTCGGAGCGTGTTCATTCTCCAGAGCGCATGTGTAAACAAGTAATGGGAGCTCAACTGGGTACAAAAATCTTGTTACACATCAGCACTGGGTTGCATTCTGAAGACTGTTGACTTGTAATCAACGGGACGGTAAGGGTGAATTCGGCAATGATAATGCTCCGGGAATGTAATACTGAAGCTAGGTGTACCATAACTCCATCCAACTATGTGCGTGTTCTTACTAGAGGTGGGCAGGACGGTTCATTTCAGTGAGCGGCTCAGAGCCTCTCGTTCATTAAATCGAGCCGGCTTAATTTAGCGGTTCTTTTTTGAATCGAGACTCTTTTGAACTGCGGCTTTTTTTAGCCAAGACTCTTTAAAAGCGGCTCTTTTTGAGCCGAGACTCTTTCAAAGAGCGGCTCTTTTTTGAACAACGGCCTTTTTTGAGCTGAGACACTTTCAAAGAGCGTCTCTTTTTTGAACCACGGTGTTTTTTTTTGAGCCGAGACTCATTCAAAGAGTGGCTCTTTTTTGAACCGCGGCTTTTTTTAAGCCGAGACTCTTCCAAAAAGCGGCTCTTTTTTGAACCGCGGTTCATTTCTAAAGAACCGTGGATCGTACGCTCGTTCTGTCGATCCGGCTTAAATGAGCTGCTCGTGAGCGCTCGCCCATCTCTAGTTCTTACTCTGCGTACCGTTGTTGGGCATGAGAATGAGTCGACGAAGTCATCTGCCGTGATGGTGGGTTCCTGGAGGAATTTCAACCATCTTCCGTCGCTTTCGTGTGCCGCCTTCATCAACTATCTATCGTTTCTAATTGGGGAATTCCTCGAAACTGTTCTAATTTTTTTCTGGTGAGCTTGGAACATGTGAGATTGTCTTTAGTAGCGGCTTCACAGTAATCAGCTAAAACCCGCATTTCATGTATCCCGAAATCACGTTGCTCTTTTGATTGTCTTTAAGATTAGCGGGTTCAGTAGTCCTGTAAAATGTTGTCGCTGAGGAAACGCTTTTCTCCTTATACGTGTGCAGAATTTATTTATTTATTTTATTTATTTATTTAAATGTTTCACATGACGTAAGACAAAGTCTTTTTTCTGTCAATAACGATTTTTACAAAGCATTTACATAAGTTCTAGCAAACATTATTATTTTTAAAGGTTTATTAACCTAATCTCTGTTGAAATAATCTAGTGCAGCCTTTTTGTACAATGTTTCCGACTGTATTCGTTTAAGTTCCATGGGTTGCGCGTTCCAATAAACCACTCCTCTCACAAAAAATGACTCACCATATAAAGCAGAACGATGTGATGGGACCGCGAAGTTGAGCGAGCGACGTCCTTGGAGCAGCCTCAGCTTTCGGACAAGATTGAAGGGTTCATTACGGTGAATAATTCTCCACAGTTGCAGACATGTCCTCATTTCATAGAAACGACGGAAAGGACATCCGAGTAGATTCCTCTGAAGGTTCCGAACAGACGTGAAACGATTCAAATTGTATACGTAACGGCAACAATCATTTAAGGCAACTTCCAATTTTGACATCATAGCCATACTCATGCTAAGGTGGATGACATCACCAAGAATAAAGTGTGACAATATTAGCGACTTAAAAAGCAGGAGTTTCGTATGCTGAGGGAGATCTGACGTGGTTGCACGCAATGTACGTAGGCCAGCATACACTTTACCACATTGGGTGGATACTGCTTTGTCCCAGCTGAGATTCCTTTGAAAAATAATGCCCAGATTGTTCACGTGTTCTACAAACTGGATGTAATTCCCTTCGACGACAAGCGATGGATGATCTGAATCCATATACTGGTTAGTACCGAATAAAATCGCTTTGGTTTTTGTATGATTTATGCGTAACGAATTCCTTGAAGCCCAATTTACTACTCGTTGAAGATCATCGTTTAACCGCGCCACTGCAGTTGAAACGTCAGGATGAGAAAAGTACAGTTGCACATCATCTGCGAACATTTGGACTCGACAGTATCTCAATATTCCGGGTAGGTCATCAATGTATGTAGAGAACAACAAAGGTCCAAGCACTGATCCTTGCGGAACCCCAGAGGTAACGGAAACTGCAGCGGAAGAGATATGGTTACAATATACAATTTGCGTTCTCCCGGCCAAATACGACTTCATGAGGCCAACAGCAGATGATGAGAAATGGAAGCGCTCATGTAGCTTATGCAAGAGTCGACAATGAGATATTGTGTCGAAAGCTTTGCTGAAATCAATCAGCAGTAAAGCCACCTTATCCTTTCTGTCAATCAGTCCAGCAATATCGTCATAAACACGAAGCAACGCAGTTTTTACACCATGACCACGCCGGAAACCCGCTTGGTCATCATTTAGTAGATTCATCGATGTAAAATAGGTACTGATTTGTTGCTTCAGTACCTTCTCCAAAACCTTAGACAAAACACTCAACAAGCTGATAGGGCGGAGGTTTTCGACAGAGTTTAGATGTTTCTTCTTTCTCAGAGGGATTATTTTGGGAGGCATTTGCCTCCAATTCCTTTTCGTAGATCTGAAAAAAGTCAGGTCTAGGGGCGTGTTTTTGTTGTATTTTTTATATTTTTTCTGGAAAGCTGAGGGTCGTTTTCTTGAGGTTTTCGAAAATTGACATGCCCATTTTCACTGCCACCCTAGTGTATAGCAACCCGCGCATAATGAGGCATCTCTTCTGTGTGAAAAGCATTAAGGTGGTGATGAATATGCTATTCAGCATGGTGCCAGAAACTTAGTATGCGATTGGTCTTTGAGGGGAATGAACTATTGAAACAACCTGATAATACTCAGTTGAGATTTCGTATGCCAAATAACACGCATTCAATGTATTCTGAGTGACAAGCTCTAGAATACACGCGACCACAGTGCAGGTCGTAAGAAATTTCTTTGACGAAAAATCCTTCGATCCGAGCGGTAATCGAACCCGAGACTCAACAACTACCCATAACAATTGCGAATCATCGGGATGGCTTACCGTATGTCCCAAGTCAAGGTGATATCCGGTCCGTATTCGTTTAATTATTCGCCGTCAAATGAACTTCACGGCATGTTGAAGTAAACCCCCCAGACTGAATTCGTTTCTCTTTCTCATTTGCAGATTGTGGATGAGTTTCTGCTGGGTAGACAATGGAGCCACCCATGGTGTAACTACTTTTTTGTATCAGAAATCAAGTTTTCGTTTCACTTCATATGGACGTTAAAATAAGATTGTGTGCGCGGGCAACGAGGTACATGCCGGGGTGGAGTAGTAGTGCCGTGATGATGTCAGGTTGAATGAAAAAGCAGATTTGTATTCAATCGCCACGCCAATTAGAATAACCATTTGCTTCAACTAGAAATCATCATTGACGAGCGTTAAGCGTGAGGATAACTGATGAACTAGTCATGTTGACGGCGAATGCCGAAGTAGTCCTACTCGAAGCGACTGAGAAGAGTGCCGATTTTCATGCTTCGTCTTCGAAAATTTTGGAACCTGCCAATGGTTCCAGTACAACCCATGGTAAAGGCAAGGAGAAGAAACGCCTTCATTGTGTCGTGTCAGGTGATCTCAACACTGCCTGAGATGTTGTTAGTTACTTATTGGGTGCCTGACTAGCCCTCAGCGGTTAAATCAAAACCCGTGGTTCTTTAATTGAGATAAAGCTATCTAAGATGTTGGCAGTAACGCTTGCATTGAAAAAATGAGCAATTTTTCATGCGTTCACCTTCACACCTGGTGATGAGACCACTTGTGCATCGTCAATCATAGTAATGCATGAGGTTCCAAACAAATTTTGACAGCACTATCAGTTGAACTGTGGAAGTTATGGCGAAAACAGTAAAGCAACTGCGCTCCCGGTCGGCCGACGGTGCTATTCGATCGTAAACTGCAACTGAAGCTAAAGCAGGAGACACAGAGAAAGGAGGCTACATCGTTCCGGGCTTTGGGCCGGGGGGTCAGAGCAACGGGCCAGAAAGCGAAAAAATACCTAGCGGAGATGCACATCATCATGCAGAATCTTCAAATCAAGACATGCCAATAAGTAGTGGTAGGGGGGCAAATTGGCCACCTGCTTATTTGGTAGTATAACTATTGACAATGAATGCCGTATCGATAGTCACCTTATGTTTGAAAAATGTAATGACTTTTGAGCCACCCTGTACTTCAGTAGCTGTGCGCATGGTATCTAAGGAATTTTTCGTGAAATTTAGTTTGTTCAATCTGATATGTTGGACAAATCATCAGTTTGAACGACTGTTCACATATCTTAGGGGAGATGAACAGTAATTTTGTGTAATATCAGCGATTAATTAGCATAGAAATTACTTTGATGTTTGGGGGGCAAAGTGGTCATAGATGGATAAGACTTACAATGTTCTGTTTACTAAAGCTCATTACATTCTGCTCTTGAGGAGGTTCCTTTTGTAGCTTCGAGCCTCGGAAAATATACCACTCCAACTAAACCAAGACTCATTGTGCGGAACGTTATGTTTTTCTTACTACGTTTTTGTATGCATGAGAAAACTTAAATTGAGATTCTAGGTGAATAGGTGAAGTTTATTTTATACATGTACCTACTATATCAAATATGATTTGCACAAATTTGGACGAAAAAACGCATAAATCTATTCCATTTAGCTTGATATGTGCAAGTGACCACTTTGCCCCCACTAGGTGGCAAAGCAAAAACCAAGCAAAAACAAATGTTCCATTTTTCACCTTTTTTGTAATGATGAAAAATGTACTATTTTGATTTTTTATAGTAAAAGTCGTTTGCTATCTTGAACAACAATGAGTTGAGTTATACATGACCACTATGCCCCCACTTCCCCTATGTTTTCCATAGCAATGGCGAAAATTCCGGCCAACTACCGGAAGAGCGACAGTGCTTCGAAATATTTTTGTAACATGGTCAATAAAGTTAGTAAATAAATTATCATTTGTTGCTTTTTCATAGATATCCGAAAATTGTTCATTGCGAGCGTTAGGTGAAAAGAATTACTGTGGAGAGTGCCCAGGCTCCGCCTGTACCCATCATGCTTTCGCTCCAACAACATACCACTGGGCAAAAACTTTTGCAATGCACCGATAGATCAACAATAATGGGCCTGATCACGAACGTCGCTTCACGGTGAGGGCGAAATGATTTGTATGCAAGGTTATATGTACTTCATTTCGTTTTCACCGTGAAGGGGCGTTCGTGATCAGGCCCAATGTGAAATGTGATGCTACAGAAAAAATACGCCTCAAGCTCTTCAGAAGCGCAGAGACGAAAAATAAAGATGAGTCGGCGCTGTAACTTATAAATAAAAAGTGTTTTTTGTTCGAGTCGTTTTCCAGCATTTACGTCGGGTAATTTAAGAAAAATTACTTTTGGAATAAATATTATGACAAAATGACTTAAATGGCACTAACGTTCCTAGACGAATTTCGTCGTCTCAACGTAGTATTACTTGCGTAATTTTTATTAGTACTTAGTTGAAATTTCTAACCCAAATAACACGCCTTCGATGCATTCTGAGTGGCAAGCTCTAGAATACGCCCGACCACAGTGCAAGACGAAGGAAATTTCTTTGACGAGAAATTGCCCCGTTCAGAACAAGATTCGAACCGGGCCCTATTATGTAAATCGAATCGAGAAGTCGATACAATCACTATCACACCGAGCAATATATCGTATTTTGTAAATCGAGATAATGGGCCTGATCACGAGCGTCACTTCACGGTGAAAACTAAATGAAGTGCATATAATGATTTGTATCATTTTGTTTTCACCGTGAAGTGTCGTTCATGATCAGGCCCAATGTTTTACCGAGCTCGAACTTCGTGGGTTGCAAATTGCATATATTCAAGCGTTTCTGAATCGTTTCCCGAAGGAAAAAATATCAGGGACGCAAACCAAAACTCCGAAGATATGCGACAATCAAATCAAACAACCCGAAAAATTCTGACAGTTGGACCGATTGTTTTCACTCGGTCGATGCTATCGACTTCGCTCGGTATCTATAAAACAAGAAGTAGGTTATAGGGAATGATAATCATCTATTTGTTGCATATGAATCAATTCTTGATGGTTCTCTTTAGAATCGAGGCGCCTTGATTTTTTGTCCATGTTCGAGAACATATATTCCTTTCACCAAAAATGCAAGTGAATAAAAATTACTCCCAGCTTGCATGCATCTGCTATGGCGGTTTTCCCAGGCGCTTCGATTTCAGTTCAATCTGGCGGCAGGAAATATATGGAATTGGGAGAGAAGAGCATAGTGTTTAGGCGAGTGAGCAAGACCAGTCGTAATCACAATTAAATGGATTTCCGATTAAATGGAACTGACTTATATACGGTTTCGTGTGATTTCAATAGCCTGTTTTCAAAGCTATTTTTGAGCTATTGAAACAATGGGCCCTATTATAGAAATCGAATCGAGGATTCGATACAATCACTATCACTATCACACCGAGTAAAATCTGGAATTATAGAAATCGAGGAAAACTGCTCGATTCGTTAGTAAGCTCGAATGTCAGCGGTTGTGATGAAATATTTTGAAACAAGTTTGAAATGTTTCATGAAGCACTATAAAAAGGATGCCAAATCTTTTTTTGATGCATCTGCTATGAAAATGTATTTCCAAAAGTGTTAATATGGTTATGGAGTAAATTGATATTCCCTCAAAGAATAAAGCTTAATAGGCATAAGGCACGCATGCATGTGTAATAAAAACGACAGCGTGGAACAATTTGCTGTACAAAAAATATAATTATTAGAAAATCTATGGAATTCCGTGAAGAGTCATGCATTAATTTCACTTTTCTTTTAGCAAAACAATTTTTGTTATTCATGTAATGCAACATGTAATCCTCTTTTAGCGTCGATTTCTTCTTGTAGCGGCGTCGATAGCTTTATTGTATTGGGACCATCACCTGTTGCTCTGAATTCTCGCTTGTTGTGTGCTAGTGTTTTCTTTACCTTTCCCCTCATGTCAATCCAAATCTGTAATTTGAGTAAAATCATTATTGTTTCGCAGGATAGCTTTAGCATATGGTATAGAGCATTATACCACTCCGACCATTAGTTTGATCTATTGTAGTGAAAGTGGTATAGTTTGGCATAGTATAGCAATAAAAAAGAAAATTGCTGCCAAAAATAACGTACTAATGTATGCTAGTAGAAGTAAGCAATTTTTAAGTAGGAAATTCGGTTGAAAGAAATTCAAAGAGTATGATAAAATTTACTTATGAAAGTTATGTGTATCGTAAAACAAATACTTACTTTCTGCTATTCTGAACCTAGATGCATTGGTAGTCTCAGTGCATTAAGTTCCTCTCTGGATTCCTCCAACTTTTCCTACACCGGGATTATATTAGAACTGCCTCCACAAAGATCTCGAGCAATGTCTACGTTCGCTTCCATTGTTTCAAGGAGCCGTTCAAACTGGTGGTGATTTGGTTTTTTTTCTTCCACCACTCATTTTCAGCCACTGAAATATGCGCTGGAAGTAAATTCTGCATTGTAAGTTATAACATGATTAATGTAAATAATGCTGGATTGAACACTTACCTTATATAGACTATTCTGGCAGCACCGTAAAACAAATGCTGATCAAAACAAAAGAACATGTGTAGCAAATTGCATATATTGAAGCGTTTCTGAAATGTTTCCCAAAGGGATGCAGGCCAAAACAAAATAATTCTCTGAAGATATGCAACAAGTGAACCAAACAACTCGAAAAGTTCTGACACATGCATCGATAGTTATCACTCGCTCGGTGCTATCGAATTGCTCGATTTCTATAATAGTAAAATAGAGCTAACGAGCAAAATTCTTATCGCCTCGATTTCTATAATAGGGCCCAATGTTTTGGATCAATGAGTAACAAGCATATAACGCGTAGCCATTTTCAAATAAAGTGTTTATCATACCATTTCGTTCAGCCGGCAAAGAGGTATGAACGCTTATAATCTTGTTTCTCCAATGTAACGCTCTCGTTTTCGAAACTTTAAACTTACACCCCAGTATAGAAATGAAATACGTGGTCCTACATCAATAGTAAAAAAAAAGAGCTAACGAGCAATATTCTTATCGACTCGATTTCTATAATAGGGCTCTACAAAATAATGTTCTATTAATGCCTAACATGACTATGCTTCACAGGATCATTTCTGTAGGCAAGTTTTCTCCACTCCAGATTCGTTCGATAACTCGCAAGTAGATCGGACAAGTTTTCAAAACGATCCAACAAAGGTGTTTTTTCCACATCGAATCAGACTGTGTTTTTTTTTATCGGTTGCGCTTGCGAGTAGAGCGAAACTCAAAGTGGTGCGCGACCGAGACGCAGAGGATACAATTCAGACAGATTCATCACACACGCCACACAGCAGCGGCAAGTATATAATTTATTTTTCTTTTGTCCTCCTATCATTCCTTCTACCATCTGTGCTCGATTTACACCATTGTTCATCTGTGTGTTTACCAAATCGGCAAACGTTGGCTAATGCCAACATGGGGTGTATATTTTTTCTTGGTTACATTACCGTTGAAATTTTATTGGAACTTTTTTTCATTTTAGAATTTTATATAAATAAAATAAATTAATATAAATATTATCCGCAGCATAACCTTATAATATTTTTTTTACTTGTTCATTTTAATAATTATTATATTCTGTTCATATCGAACAGTTGGCCGATTTTTCTAATATGGCTGATGGCGGAAAGGACCCCCCGTTGACGCAATTGAATATTTCTGATACCGAACCTCCTCCTGAAGAGCAGGAGGATGAAGCAGAAATTGAGAATTATTAGTAGAAAATTCTGTTTACGAAGTTGATAGTTCTGAAGATGAGGAAATCGACGAGAAACAGGATTTTCGTCCTAAAGAATACCCTGAAGGCTCCAAAGGCCCATTCATTGTGTACTTTAGACGAAAATCCAAACCTCTCAATGTCATTCGCATCTCGAAGGAACTAACTCAACATTTTTCTGACGTTACCGAAATTACACGGATGGGGCCAGACAAACGAGTTGTCGTCTCAAGCAGGACCCAAGCGAACAAAATAACGCGCTGCGACCTCTTTGCGATTGAGTATCGTGTATACGTACCCTGTTGCAACGTCGAAATAGACGGCGTAATAACCGAAAAGGGTTTGACCCGAAAAGAGATAATCGATGGTGTCGGTCGCTTCAAGAACTCCACACTAAAAACTGTGAAGATTCTTGCATGCGATCGACTGAAATCTGTGTCACATAAAAATGACAATAGAATTCTCAATCGGACAAACTCTTTTCGTGTGACTTTTGAGGGTTCCGCCCTTCCAAATTACGTTGCAATAGGGGCACTTCGTTTACCTGTTCGGTTGTTTGTACCCCGGGTAATGAAATGCAGCAAATGTATGCAACTCGGTCACACGGCCGCCTATTGTTGCAATAAAAAACGTTGCGCAGATTGTGGAGAGAGCCATGATGAGAATCCTTGCGCGAAAGAGCACAAGTGTCTTCATTGCGGCGGGACTCCTCATGATTTTACTCAATGCCCGGTCTACATACAACGAGGGGAAAAACTCAAGCGTTCCTTAAAGGAACGTTCCAAGCGGACTTTTGCAGAAATGCTTAAAAGTTCCGTGCTAACGACACAGGACAATCCCTACTCCATTCTGCAGAACGACGAGCCTGTTGCTGACGCTCCTAATGCCGGATGTTCCGGTACATCGCAGGGTGCCATCAGGAAAAGAAAAATTACTTCTTTTCCATCACTCCCCAGAAAGAATACCGAAACTTCCCAAGTTGGAATGAAGCCTCAAACTGAACGTGCTGAGAATAGGCCGAAGCAAGTACCTCCCGGTTTACGTGGTCATGCTACCAACCAGGGGTCCTCAGCACTTCCCGGAACATCACGTCTGTTCCATTTTCGCGGTCGAAGCAACAGCCACTACCTGGCCTGCTTGCGCTTTGAGACCTTGTGGATAACATTTTAAATGCTTTAAATATAAATGATCCTCTTAAATGCATAGTATTATGTTTTCTTCCGGTTGTGAGAACATTTTTGAAAGAAAAATGTGGCTTTTTAGCAGCGTTCATTTCCCTTCGATCAAAAAACGTCGCTCCTTCTATAGAGTCACTATCCCATCGATCACAGGCATTGAAGTTGTCGCTTGCCAGATACAAATCAATGGCAAAGAACTCTGCATTGCTTCGATATATATTCCTCCCAGGACTACGGTAGGCCGCCATCAGTTCTTTGATATTATCGAGGCATTGCCGGAGCCGTGGTTAATCTTAGGTGACTTCAACTCCCATGGAACAGCATGGGGGTCACTCTTCGATGACAACCGTGCCACGTTGATTTATGATCTGTGCGACAACTTCAACATGACAGTTTTAAATACTGGGGAAGCAACTAGGATAGCCAACCCTCCTGCACGGGCAAGCATGCTAGACATATCTCTCTGCTCTTCTTCATTATCTCTGGATTGCACATGGAGGGTAATCCAAGATCCCCATGGTAGTGATCACCTACCAATAATTTTATCGATCGCCAATGAATCAAAATCTAGTGAGTCAGTCGATATTGCGTATGACCTCACGAAGAATATTGACTGGAGAAAATTTGCGGAATTAATATCTGAAGCAATCATTTCGATGCATGAACTTCCTCCCCTTGAAGAGTATAACTTTATATCAAGTTTGATTTACGATAGCGCACTTTGAGCTTGAAGCTCAAAAGAAACGTGTACCGGCTACCACTTTCCGACGTCGTCCTCCATCACTTTGGTGGGACAGGGAGTGTTCAAATGTCTACCTTGAAAAATCATCCGCTTTAAAAAAATTCAGGAAAACTGGATTAGTGGAATGGTTTCGAAAGTACCAAGCTCTAGAAGCCAAACTAAAAGGTCTGATTAAAGCAAAAAAGCGTGGATATTGGCGGAAATTCGTCAATGGTTTGTCAAGGGAGACCGCTATGAGTACTCTTTGGAATACGGCTAGGAGAATGCGTGGCTGGAACCATACCAATGAAAGTGAGGAATACTCTGACCGTTGGATTTTCATATTTGCAAGGAAGGTTTGTCCCGATTCTGTTCCTGCACAAAGCGTCGTACGCGATATTCCGCTCCAATGCGATTATGAGAATTTTTCGATGGTAGAATTCTCAATTGCCCACCTCTCATGTAACAATTCAGCTCCGGGGTCGGACAAGATTAAATTCAACTTGTTGAAGAGTCTTCCCGACTTGGCAAAACAGCGTTTGCTGAACTTGTTCAACAAGTTTCTGGAGCTGAATATTGTCCCGCATGACTGGAGACAAGTGAGAGTGATAGCCATACGAAAACCCAACAAGCCGGCTTGCGATCACAACTCGTATAGGCCGATTGCAATGTTATCCTGTATTCGCAAATTGTTAGAGAAAATGATTCTACTTCGTTTGGACAAGTGGGTCGAAACGAACAATTTGCTGTCAAATACGCAGTTTGGCTTCCGCCGAGGTAAAGGGACGAATGATTGTCTCGCGCTGCTATCTTCTGAAATCCAAATCGCATTTGCTCGCAAAGAACAAATGGCTTCCGTTTTCCTCGATATCAAAGAAGCATTTGATTCAGTTTCCATGGAAATTCTCTCAGAGAAGCTTCATAATCATGGACTTTCACCAATTCTGAATAATTTCCTGTACAATTTACTGTCAGAAAAGCACATGAATTTCTCTCATGGCAACTCAAAACCTTCTCATTACAGTTTTATGGGCCTACCGCAAGGCTCCTGCCTAAGCCCCCTCTTGTACAGTTTTTACGTCAATGATATGGATGATTGTCTAACTAGAGACTGCACGCTGAGACAACTTGCAGACGATGGAGTTATTTCCATCACGGGTACTAATTCCGTCGTTCTGCAAAAGTCGTTGCAAGATACCCTGAACAATCTGTTCACGTGGGCCTTCAAGCTGGGTATCGAATTCTCTACGGAGAAAACTGAAATGGTCGTTTTTTCTAGGAAGCACGAACCCGCCCAATTCCAGCTTTACCTATCCGGCAAAACGATCCAACACTCTATGTTTTTCAAATACCTGGGTGTATATTTTGATTCTAAATGTACCTGGGGGAGACACATTGCGTATTCGAAACAGAAATGCCAGCAAAGAATCAATTTTCTCCAAACAATTACCGGAACATGGTGGGGTGGCCATCCAGAAGTTCTCATTCAGTTGTACAAAACAACGATATTATCAGTGTTAGAATATGGCAGTTTTTGCTTCCGATCAGCTGCCAGGATTCATATTCTCAAGCTGGAGAGAATACAATATCGTTGCTTGCGTATAGCCATGGGGTGTTTGCATTCGACACATACGATGAGTCTCGAAGTTTTGGCAGGAGTACCCCCGCTTACTCTTCGGTTCACAGAATTATCCTCCAGATTTCTCATCCGTTGCAAGATCATGAATCCATTGGTGATTGATAACTTCGAAAATCTACTACAACTGACTCCTCAGTCAAGTTTTATGTCTTTATACCATGAGTACCTTACCCGTGCACGTGCACCCTTCACCAGGCATCTCCAACCAAGTTTGCTTCCCATACTTCTGCAATTCCTCTGTCATTTTTGATCTGTCCATGCGACAAAAAATCCCTGGAATCCCAGATCACCTACGCTCCGATTCTATTCCGCCGATATTTTCGGCAGAATATGGGAAAGTTAGATCTGATAAAATGTTCTTTACTGACGGTTCATTCATAAACGGGTCCACTGGCTTCGGCATCTTCAATGAAAATTCCAGTGCCTCTTTCAAAATCAAAGATCCTTGTTCCGTGTATGTCGCTGAACTGGGTGCGATATATTACGCATTAGGGATCATTGAAACATTGCCCATCGACCACTATTTTATTTTTTCAGACAGTCTCAGCTCAATAGAGGCAATCCGCTCAATGAAAGTTGATAAACGCTCATCTTATTTCCTAACAAGAATAAGACAACTATTGAGTGTTTTGGTCGAAAAATTATTCAAGATTACCTTAGCATGGGTTCCCTCTCATTGCTCGATTCCGGGGAATGAGGAAGCGGACTCGCTAGCTAAGGTGGGCGCTTCAGAAGGCACACTTTTTGAAAGGCAAATTGCCTAATAATGAATTTTTTCACATTCCTCGTCAGGACACACTCGTTAGTTGGCTGCGCATGTGGAGTGAAGATGAGTTCGGTCGTTGGTTACACACGATTATCCCTAAAGCCGGGTTCAGACGGTGCGAGCAAGCATACGAGTCGGTCTAGTCAGTTACTGCAGTGCAGCTACTCACACCGTGTGAACACATCATGCCAGTTATTGTCATGTGTGATCCGGCGTGCGAGCTACTTCAAAGTTTTTTGAATTTACTCGCACTCGCATGCTTCAAAACGTCAAAAACAGAATTTAGCGTTCGAATCAGGGATGCCAAATGTAAAGAAATGTCTCTATTTTTAAGATATTTGAAAATATGCGAAGATATTTATAGACTTGAAAATTATTGGAAAAACAAATAAAACCCTCATAGTTTCTTAACGAAATCATTGTTATTCTGTTTTGCACGCTGGCGGGGCACGCTTTCTTTTTGAGATAGTTTTCTGGAGAATGTCTAATATAGAATCATTATCAGGCACAATTTTCATTCAAAATTCACTCACAACTTGCGAAAAAAAGTAAGGTTCTAAGAAACAGAATACATATTCGATTTAAAAAAGTACATTTTCATTCATTATTTTAATTTTTGACGCGTGTGAATAAAATTTTAAAAAGTCTTCTAGACTATCATTTAAAGCATCACATACTTCCGGAATTATCTTAGCTATGGATGCTTTCGAGATTCTAAAAAATATCGACAACAATCTGAACAATATTCCAGAAGAAAGGCATATCAATGTCATTTATATTATCACTCTTGCAGGTACAGCATCCTTCATGAGTGTATCTTGGCGTTGTATTTGTTTAGCAATTAAATTCAACAGTTTTTCCACTTGTTCAGGTGTTATTCTCAACACTGCTCTGTAATCTCTATAAAATTGTGTAATGATACATTCAACTGAAAACCTAAGATGAAAACTACCAATAAAGAAGTCGATTTCGGACCAATCATTTGACAAATTCGGACCTGATTGCTGTTTCTGACTATTTGATGGACATTTGAAAAATCGCCTGGCATCCCAGGTAAACCCGTGCCGTAGTATCTAGTTTCTCGCCAGCAGCTCACACTATGTGAACGGACAAGGCGAGTCAACCAATTGTCAAGCGAGTCCACCGGGTCAGTAGCTGCTCATTGTCAAGTCAGCTACTAGCAACGTATAAATGGGCCTTAAGGTCTCGACGAGTGCATGGTTCAAGGGATTGAATGTAGGTCGTGATTTCATTCGCGTGATATCTCGGCTTATGTCCAATCACTACAACCTAAACGCGCATCTCTATCGCATTGAGCTCGCAGCAAACAATCTTTGTGATTGTGGCGATGGCTACCACGACATCGAGCATATTGTCTGGTCGTGTATCCGGTTCCATGCTGCTCGCTCTCAGCTCTCTAGAGCACTGAGAGCAAAAGGCAGACAATCGGATATCCCCGTCCGGGATATCTTAGGTAGCCATGATCCTGATCTTCTGCTTCATCTATACCTGAGAGAGAGGAGCCAGCTCGCGTTTGTTGTGATGGCCCTTAAGGCCCATTTATACGTTGCTAGTAGCTGACTTGACAGTGAGCAGCTACTGGGCCGGTGAACTCGCTTGACAATTGGTTGACTCACCTTGTCCGTTCACACAGTGTGAGCTGCTGACGATAAACTAGATACTACAGCATTGGCATACCAGGGATGCCAGATGATTTTTCAACTGTCCATTAAATAGTCAGAAACAGCAATCAGGTCCGAATTTGACGGATGATTGATCCAAAATCGACTTCTCTATTGGCAGTTTTCGTATCAGGTTTTTAGTTGCATTTATCATTATACAATTTTATCGCGAAATACACGCTGACCGTGTATAAAAATACTTTGTGCTGAATTTCTTCGAACTGAAGGTACTATCCGAAAAAGCAAAAAGGCAATAGGATTTGGGCCAGGAATTCGATGCAAGGAAAGGGAGCAACAAATACAATATTGAAGGAACTCATCGATGATGATCCTCTAGAGTACAGAGCAGTGTTGAGAAAACACCTGAATAAGTGGAAACACTGTTGGATTTAATTGGTCCAACAATACAACGCTATACCTGCATGAGCGAAATAAAAAAAAACGACATTGATGTACCTTTCTTTTGGAATATCGTTCAGATTGTTGTCAATATTTTTTAGAATCTCGAAAGCATCCATAGCTAAGATAATTCCGGAAGTATGTGATGCTATAAATGACAGTCTAAAAGATTTTTAAAATTTTTATTTATTTCGCCTTGCCAGCAGCTTCGTGTACTAATTTGTGAAATGAAAATGATAGTAGATTTGCAGGTGGAATATATACGCGTCAAAAATTAAAATAATGAAAATGTACTTTTTTAAATCGAATATGTATTCTGTTTCTTAGAACAATACTTTTTTTGCAAGTTGTGAGAGAATTTTGAATGAAAATTGTGCCTGGTAATGATTCTACATTAGAGATTCTCAAGAAAACTATCTCAAAATGAAAACCAATAATTTTCAAGTCTATAAATATCTTCGCATATTTTCAAATATCTTAAAAATAGAGACATTTCTTTACGTTTGGCATCCCTGATTCGAGCGCTAAATTCTGTTTAAAGCCGGGTTCAGACGGTGCGAGTAAGCATACGAGTCGGTCTGGTCAGTTACTGCAGTGCAGCTACTCGCACCATGTGAACACATCATGCCAGTTAGTGTCATGTGTAATCCGGCGTGCGAGCTACTTCAAAGTTTTTTGAATTTACTCGCACTCGCATCCCTTAAACAGAATTTAGCGCTCGAATCAGGGATGCCAAACGTAAAGAAATGTCTCTATTTTTAAGATATTTGAAAATATGCGAAGATATTTATAGACTTGAAAATTATTGGTTTTCATTTTGAGATAGTTTTCTTGAGAATCTCTAATGTAGAATCATTACCAGGCACAATTTTCATTCAAAATTCTCTCACAACTTGCAAAAAAAGTATTGTTCTAAGAAACAGAATACATATTCGATTTAAAAAAGTACATTTTCATTATTTTAATTTTTGACGCGTATATATTCCACCTGCAAATCTACTATCATTTTCATTTCACAAATTAGTACACGAAGCTGCTGGCAAGGCGAAATAAATAAAAATTTTAAAAATCTTTTAGACTGTCATTTATAGCATCACATACTTCCGGAATTATCTTAGCTATGGATGCTTTCGAGATTCTAAAAAATATTGACAACAATCTGAACGATATTCCAAAAGAAAGGTACATCAATGTCGTTTTTTTTTATTTCGCTCATGCAGGTATAGCGTTGTATTGTTGGACCAATTAAATCCAACAGTGTTTCCACTTATTCAGGTGTTTTCTCAACACTGCTCTGTACTCTAGAGGATCATCATCGATGAGTTCCTTCAATATTGTATTTGTTGCTCCCTTTCCTTGCATCGAATTCCTGGCCCAAATCCTATTGCCTTTTTGCTTTTTCGGATAGTACCTTCAGTTCGAAGAAATTCAGCACAAAGTATTTTTATACACGGTCAGCGTGTATTTCGCGATAAAATTGTATAATGATAAATGCAACTAAAAACCTGATACGAAAACTGCCAATAGAGAAGTCGATTTTGGATCAATCATCCGTCAAATTCGGACCTGATTGCTGTTTCTGACTATTTAATGGACAGTTGAAAAATCATCTGGCATCCCTGGTATGCCAATGCTGTAGTATCTAGTTTATCGTCAGCAGCTCACACTGTGTGAACGGACAAGGTGAGTCAACCAATTGTCAAGCGAGTTCACCGGCCCAGTAGCTGCTCACTGTCAAGTCAGCTACTAGCAACGTATAAATGGGCCTTAAGGGATGCGAGTGCGAGTAAATTCAAAAAACTTTGAAGTAGCTCGCACGCCGGATTACACATGACACTAACTGGCATGATGTGTTCACATGGTGCGAGTAGCTGCACTGCAGTAACTGACCAGACCGACTCGTATGCTTACTCGCACCGTCTGAACCCGGCTTTATGTCAGCGCGAACCAGTCACGGTGAACCAAGGGGAAGTATTGAAATATGTAGAAAATTTTAACATAACATTTTATTGCAAGAAATTTTATGTGAAAATGATTTTGACGTCGGACTACATCTTTCATTTCTATACTGGGGTGTAAGTTCAAAGCTTTAAGAACGAGAGCGTTACATTAGAGAAACAGGATTTCGAGCATTGTTAGTTGATAGAAATGGTATGTTAACCGCTTCATTCGAAAGATAGAATGTCTAATGTTTGTTAGTTATTGATCCAAAAACTAGTTTCAATAGCTCAAAAATTGCTTTGAAAGCAAGCTATTGAAATCACAAAAATCTGTATAAGCAGGTGCCAGCTTGGAAATCCACTCAATTATGATTGTATAGCGAATGGATCATGTTATCGCTGATCAAGATTGATATGGTGAAGCTAATTATATCACACCTTTTAGTTTTGTGGACGAGACTGATTGGTTCACCTTCACTATCTGTTCGGGCGGTTTGAGGAAAACCCGCAGACAACAATGGTCACACACTTACTAGAAATAAACTATCAATTTTTAGGTTAAAAGTTCTCTATATTTCTCTGGTATTCTTCGCTTGCATTTTCACGTTAGGACGTGTTCGCTCTGACTGTTTGGAAAGGAATGATTTCACTTCGTTACGCTGCTGTACTTCATTGCCCACTGATGGGCTGATGCGCAGTGGGGATGACGTGACGTGCGTTGATGTTGCTGTTGTTATTGTTTTAGTGCTTTTTCTCTATGTGGTTCGTTTCTGCTTCGGTAGGATTATTTTGGAATTTTGTCGTTTGTATCATGGTCGAATAGAATGTGAAACTGAATATCGTGCGCAGACTGTGCACTGGTTTTGTAGAAAATGGGTTTGTGGCTACTTATAAATTTCATCATTTGTGGCTCTCAATAGGCGGATTAATAATACATGAATCTTACTTCCGTTGAAAACGGAACACTATCGGTCAATTTGATTGGACATTCAGTGCTTCTACTGCCTTGATAAGCGACCTGCATGCCAAATTTGAAATTTGAATATGAATTTGTCACCAGCGATGAGCAAGAAAGGAAAAAGACGTCGAGAGACTGGCAGTATAACTCTCATTTTCTTCCGAATCGTGATCACTGCCTATGCAAACAGTTGGTACTGCATCCTTTTTAGTCCACCTATTATTATTTTCATCGGACACAAAAAAAACTTTCCTCAAAATGCACCTGGTAGAAACTAATAATAATAAAATAATATATTCCACATACGCTGCACATTGCGTCGGGTAAAGGGTAATATCGGGGTCATAACCGGAGGGACGTAGGACTACGCCAAAGGTTGTCAAAAATAGAAATATTGGTTTATTTTCATTTGTTCGAATTTAGGTCAAGTTATTTCACTTCAGAAAAACAAGCTCAAAATACGTAATTCATTGTTTCATATTTATATACAGTGCAGATGTAATGTAGACAAACTAAATGCGCAAACCATTATCAAAGCAGTGAAGCAATAAAACATCCGAGTAAACCTTCACCTTCAACATTAGCATGTTGATTGTTTGGTGCCAAGAGCAAAACTTCATCTCAAATGCTGTGAAAAACATTGTTTCCAAATTAATAATCCACAAATTTGTGTCTGCACCACCTTTCGCTGAACAGCTACAGTAATCCGAACCGAACCGGTAATGTTTTGACAGCGTAGTGATAGCAACCGCCGCAAAACGAAACATTCGAAACACCTTCTGTTTTCAATCGAAGAAAACGGCTCTCGCCGCTGGAAAATGCCTTCTTCACGCCCAGCTTGACTTTGAATCCGGGAACCATGAATGAATTCGCGAAAACTAAATGAACGATCGGAAAAAGTCACAAATGAGCCGAAAACACCCATAAATTCACGCAAGATCTCATCCGGCAAAGGAATCATAAAAATTTGTTTGCTTATTATTTCGGATATTGTTTTAGAAATCATCGAAATAATTCTTCAGGACAACTATATCGAAATAGTCAGAAGTAAAAGAAACTTGTTTGAGTGGGCCGATGCTGCTGGAAGCCATGATGTGGGCTGACCTAGTACATCTTTCATTGTATCCCACATGATCAGTGTTCAAATTTTCGTTTTCCCCCCATATATTCCTGTTAGACGTAGTCCTACGTCAAAGACCAAATCGAGGATAAAAACGCACAAATGTACTCACAAACAAAGATTCACGTCAAGTTTGAACACTTTTCTCATAGATGAATGACAACAACTTGCTTGATTGAAATTGTCCGATTTGAATTTTCTTGATGAGAAAGCGCAAAAAGAATAAGAAGAAAACAAACTATCTGTCATTCAGCTGGCTCCTCTCTCTCAGATCTATACTTGTTCCTCAGAAACGCCGATGTCAACGTTTAATGATGTTTCCTTCGTTGTGTCCCTGTTTCGTATCCCTCCTATCCGATCTATAAACTTTTACTTAGTCGCGGCAATACATACACACACTCTTTACAGATACATGGGCCAAAGGTTGTGCAGTCCACTGATGATTCAACAAGAGCCAAAGATTGTACCGCTCATGACAACTCTACACGAGCTGATGATTGCGCCGGCTAGTGACCATTCTATGCTGGATTCCTCGAGTTGAGAAGACGCACCACGCTAGATATGGGGTACATACTAGGGGGCGTTGCTGATTAATGGTCAGCTGCATCCCAATAGGAAGTATCCCGTGTCGGGCACACGTACAGAGCATTGGAGACAGCAACATCCAAATTACGAGAACACTTGTAATACTAACCGCGAGTAATCGGTTAAATATTACTAACATTGATAATTAGAAAAATTGTCAAAATATTGAACTCCGGCCCCGTCAGGCTAACGCCATATGAACCTTGATAAAAATATATATTTTGGAAAAAAAAATGAAGTAAACAACTTCAATTCTTTCCTCTTTTAGATGCTACCCTAGAAGAATTAAAACACGCTCGTGAAGCCTTTTATTATCCCTTTGCGGACGAGTGTCGGCTTATAGCCGCCCAATTCTCGATAAGACACGCATGGGGACACTAGCCTAAGAATTCAAGTTGCCTCTCAATGAAATTAGAGACTTTCTTTGTCGGATTTCATGAAAAAGTTATTTGAAATATTTTTCTAAAAAGTCATTAGCTTTAGCTTTTACAACGCGAATGAGCGACCAGAATATTTTCTCTACTGTTCACTCCAATCCCTGGTGTTCAGAGTGACGCATTTATTTTGACGTCCGTCGAGCGGCTCCGTCCGCAAATGATCGAACCCTTTTTTCTTATTGATTACGATTTATCTTCCCCAAAGGGTGGTCTACGGGTTCGATTCATGTCGTAATCGTAATCATGTAAAGGGTGTGTCACATCAAATTGCATCACGGTAAAAACGCTGTAGAAATTCGCCCAGTAGACCGATCCTTTTGAAAAATTTAGACAGTAAAATAAAAACTATTAAACAACTTTTGGCATTTTCTTTTTATTCATACTTCGAGCCCAAGCCCGTATGCTCGCACCTTCCTCTCTACCCCGTCCATAAGGTTCTGTACAACGTCAGGTTGTAGTGTTTTTTGAACAGAAGTCCATTTTCTCTTGAAGTCCGCCTCCGATTTGACAACTTTTGGGTTCTTCCGGAGGGCCTGCTTCATAATCGCCCAATATTTCTCTATTGGGCGAAGCTCCGGCGCGTTGGGCGGGTTCATTTCCTTTGGCACGAAGGTGACCCCGTTGGCTTCGTACCACTCCAACACGTCCTTTGAATAGTGGCACGAAGCGAGATCCGGCCAGAAGATGGTCGGGCCCTCGTGCTGCTTCAATAGTGGTAGTAAGCGCTTCTGTAGGCACTTCTTAAGGTAAACCTGCCCGTTTACCGTGCCGGTCATCACGAAGGGGGCGCTCCGCTTTCCGCAAGAGCAGATCGCTTGCCACACCATGTACTTTTTGGCAAACTTGGATAGTTTCTGCTTGCGAATCTCCTCCGGAACGCTGAATTTGTCCTCTGCGGAGAAGAACAACAGGCCCGGCAGCTGACGGAAGTTCGCTTTGACGTAGGTTTCGTCGTCCATTACCAGGCAATGCGGCTTCGTCAGCATTTCGGTGTACAGCTTCCGGGCTCGCGTCTTCCCCATAATGTTTTGCCTTTCGTCGCGGTTAGGAGCCTTCTGAACCTTGTATGTACGCAGGCCCTCCCGCTGCTTGGTCCGCTGGACGAATGAACTTGACAAATTCAGCTTATTGGCGACATCTCGGACCGAACTTCTCGGATCACGTTTAAACTGCTTAACTACGCGCTTGTGATCTTTTTCACTGACGGAGCATCCATTTTTGCCGTTCTTCACCTTCCGGTCGATGGTTAGGTTCTCGAAGTATCGTTTTAGTACTCTGCTGACCGTGGATTGGACGATTCCCAGCATCTTACCGATGTCCCGATGTGACAACTCCGGATTCTCGAAATGAGTGCACAGGATTAATTCACGACGCTCTTTTTCGTTCGACGACATTTTTACAAATTTACGAAAAATTGACAGTGAAGCATGGCCAACGTGATCTATACACTCTTATCTGATTATAAGCGAAAGCTGAAGATATAATTCCTAAAAATTAAATTTCTACAGCGTTTTTTCCGTGATGCAATTTGATGTGAAACACCCTTTAATCACATTTCAAGCGGTCAGAGCGCAGAATTACGTAACGTACAGCACTATTATTGTCGCGCGCATTTTGTGGGACGCCACTAGCTATGACCGTGTACATGTGTTTCTTCAAATAATTTGATCGATGGCACGCACTGCAAATTATTCAGCGGATGTTTGTTGTTTGAGCGACGGTGATTTTTTAAAAGTTGTAACGAACAACAAAATAGGTCATTGTCATCGATACAAGGGCAGTATAGTTTCACAGTGCAAAAGTCCGTTTGGGTTGATCAATTTCACACTGATTGGAAAATTAATATTACAAATTAGTTACCTTGAAAATATTAGTTACAACAGTCGATGGATTATCGACAGTAGTTCGTGTCCTTGCAGCAACTGAGTAATAGAGTGGACAACTAAACTATATTCCAATACTTTGTATTGTTTAGGTGGATCTTTTAATCAGTTTGTCATAACGAATCCCCATATGAAATCATATCTTTCGTGGAAATATGTGGTGTTGAAAAGAAATTTGCATTGCAAGCAGACACATAGAAAGGGAATTACATTTTCTCATGCAATAAAAAACATTCTCATGTTTCTTTATTCAAGTGTACCGATCGGAATGCCTCACATACAGTGTTAGATTTAAAAACGAACAGTAGTGGAATTGCATAAGATATTATCCACGAGCGAGAAGTGTAAATGTCAACAATTAAATTTCACTCTGTTGTTATTTGAAGCATTTCCGACGTATTGTGACCCGTTTTCCGAAGGGGATTTTATATGTTACTAGCAATCCCGAGTACTTGAGAAAGCACGCGCACACAATCACCTTACCATATCAATCAGTGGGACAACAGTGTTTCCTGTACATAAAAATGGTTCCAAAAATCAAATCGATAATTACCGAGGAATTTCCGCCCTAGGCTCGGTCGCCAAACTGCTCGAGCTTGTCGTCTTGGAGCCGATCTTCAGTTTCTGCCAGCATTACATTGTTGAGGATCAACATGGATTTATGCCTAAGAGATCTACTGTAACTAATCTGTTGTCTTTCATGGCCTATTTAACGGAAGGTTTTAACAGCGATATATTTTGATCTAACAGCAGCGTTTGACAGCATCAATCACGAAATTGCGATTTCTAAAAAGGAGAATATGGGGTTTGGCGGTAGCATAATCAGTTGGCTGCGGTCATATCTTATCGGTTGTCAGCTAGCGTCTTCCGCGCTTGTCATTCGCCGACGATGTGAAAATTTACTCCCTAATCAATTCGACTGCCGATGCCTGCCTACTTCAATAACAGTTGGACAGCTTTGCCGAATGGTGTAGCTAATCGCATGAAGGTGAACCCAAGTAAATGTGCCATCATTACTTATACAAGAAAAAGGAACCGATCTTGTTCGACTATAAACTCTTGGGTACTTCTATCGAGAGAACTAACTGTGTCAAAGATCTAGGTGTGTTTCTAGACAGCAAACTATCGTTCCAGCAGCACATATCGTATATTGTTGGCAAAGCTTCTAGAAGCTTGTACTTTTTGATCCGAATCGGTAGAGATTTCAATAACATCTATTGCTTGAAGTCTTTATACTGCTCGCTGGTGCGTTCGACTCTTGAGTATGGTTGTCAAGTTTGGATTCCATACTACATAAATGGTGTCGACAGAATTGAAGCTATACAGCGCAGGTTTGTGAGCTTTTCTCTTCGACGTTTGCCGTGGAGGGATTCGTTCCGGCTACCCAGCTATGAAAGTAGATGCCGTCTTATTAATTTAGACACCTTAGCTGTGCAATGTCGCCCGTGCTTTGTTTGTACCTGATGTCCTGACGGCGAGAACTGAGTGTCCCGCATTGCTCAGCTCATTCCACCTGCAAGTGCCCCCAAGAAGTCTGCAGAACCAAAATTTCCTGCGCATACCGCTCCGGCGTACAAATTATGCGACGTACGGTAGTATATCTGGTCTGCTTAGACTATTTAACAGAATTGCAGAGGGCTTTGACTTTAACTTGTGTAGGGAGGCTATTAAGCGTAGTTTTAAGATTACTTTAACAAATTTAAATATCATTAGGGCATATATCCAGCCTGTTGATTATTATTGTAAATTGTGATGCATACCGATCGTCAATGAAATACATGCTAAGTGTGAATATGGAGTGGTTAAAGCCATATAACCCATTTCAGCGTGGCTTGTAAACGCCTTGATCCGCTAAAAACACGTTTTTTTTAACGTTGTCATGTGTAAGTCTAACGAGTACTAAAGGGTGTGTTACATCAAATTGCATCACGGAAAAAACGCTGTAGAAATTCGCCCAGTAGACCGATCCTTTTGAAAAATTTAGACAGTAAAATAAAAACTATTAAACAACTTTTGGCATTTTCTTTTTATTCATACTTCGAGCCCAAGCCCGTATGCTCGCACCTTCCTCTTTACCCCGTCCATAAGGTTCTGTACAACGTCAGGTTGTAGTTTTTTTTTTTTTGAACAGAAATCCATTTTCTCTTGAAGTCCGCCTCCAATTTGACAACTTTTGGGTTCTTCCGGAGGGCCTGCTTCATAATCGCCCAATATTTCTCTATTGGGCGAAGCTCCGGCGCGTTGGGCGGGTTCATTTCCTTTGGCACGAAGGTGACCGTTGGCTTCGTACCACTCCAACACGTCCTTTGAATAGTGGCACGAAGCGAGATCCGGCCAGAAGATGGTCGGGCCCTCGTGCTGCTTCAATAGTGGTAGTAAGCGCTTCTGTAGGCACACCTTAAGGTAAACCTGCCCGTTTACCGTGCCGGTCATCACGAAGGAGGCGCTCCGCTTTCCGCAAGAGCAGATCGCTTGCCACACCATGCACTTTTTGGCAAACTTGGTTCGTTTCTGCTTGCGAATCTCCTCCGGAACGCTGAATTTGTCCTCTGCGGAGAAGAACAACAGGCCCGGCAGCTGACGGAAGTTCGCTTTGACGTAGGTTTCGTCGTCCATTACCAGGCAATGCGGCTTCGTCAGCATTTCGGTGTACAGCTTCCGGGCTCGCGTCTTCCCCATAATGTTTTGCCTTTCGTCGCGGTTAGGAGCCTTCTGAACCTTGTATGTACGCAGGCCCTCCCGCTGCTTGGTCCGCTGGACGAATGAACTTGACAAATTCAGCTTATTGGCGACATCTCGGACCGAACTTCTCGGATCACGTCTAAACTGCTTAACTACGCGCTTGTGATCTTTTTCACTGACGGAGCATCCATTTTTGCCGTTCTTCACCTTCCGGTCGATGGTTAGGTTCTCGAAGTATCGTTTTAATACTCTGCTGACCGTGGATTGAACGATTCCCAGCATCTTACCGATGTCCCGATGTGACAACTCCGGATTCTCGAAATGAGTGCACAGTATTAATTCAGGACGCTCTTTTTCGTTCGACGACATTTTTCCAAATTTACGAAAAATTGACAGTGAAGCATGGCCAACGTGATCTATACACTCTTATCTGATTATAAGCGAAAGCTGAAGATATAATTCCTAAAAATTAAATTTCTACAGCGTTTTTTCCGTGATGCAATTTGATGTGACACACCCTTTAAATAGTAAATGATGTCAAAGTGCATTGAGAAAATTTCCTACAAGAATTATCAGTTTTTTTTTTGCTATTTTCGTCTCTTTAACATGTTGTATTTTCCTTTTTTTTAAGTTTTGAAGATCTTTGACGACCTATGTTCCTGTATTTTTCTCATTTATTACCGTGGTGGTTTGCTTCACAAATGGGTCTATTTACCTGTGTCTTAATATTATAAGAATATTTTTTCGGTCTTTTCGTCAAACCTGTCGGTACATGGTTAGAAATAGTGTTTGTACAAGTATCAAACAAAACTTTATTTGTCAAAAAGTATTCAATATTTGTCCTCTGGACAAACAGTGTACGTCCCCACCTTTAGTAATGTTTCGCTGATGGAAACTCGGTTAATCAAGTTGATTCGCGTTAATCCATGCAGCACCCGTTAATCTATGCAGCACCCATGCAGCATCACTAAGGGGGGGGGCTGCCATACAAATAAAACACAAATTTCTGCATTATGCGAGAATTAATCAAGCAAACGAAACCAAATTTGGCACGTAGAGATTTTGGGGTGCAATAAATGTTTCTATGGCGGTGACTCACCCCTTACCCCTCTCTAAGAGGGGGGGGGGGGGGTGGAGGTCTTCTTGCCATAAAAATGAAACACAAATTTCTGCATAACTTGGGAACTAATCAAGCAAATGGAGCCAAATTAGGGATGTGAGAATATTTGGTACGAGAAATGTTTCTATGATGGTATGACACCCCTCCCTCCTCTGGAATGGAGAGAGGGTCCCATAAAAATAACAAACATATTTTAACAAAACATGACAGTTAAAAATTTTCGGAATACTGAAAGAAAATGGGAAAATTCGAAAAATTCAATTCGCATGTGTTCTACAATTACATATTGACAAGCGTTGTTAGTTCATTTGATGTTTGCGCTAGCGGAATTGATCTTCGTTCGAAAATGTAAATGGATTTCATTGTGAAAAAACGCACTCCTATATCGTATTCCATCTGTATAAATAAAAATGGACCACCGAATGTGTTGATGAGAGCAAAACTCGAGAAAGGAATTGTTCGATTTAGGGCTGTCTTTATTCTATCATATTTTCAGTATCAAACATTTATTCCATGTAACGGAGAAATATGTTATTTGCAAGTGGTTGAAAAATCTTGAACGAGAATTGTGTCTGAAAATAATTTGATAGTAATAGGAATTTTATAGTAAAAGTTAATTTTAAAGGGTAGATTAGAAGATTAATCAATGAACATTTCTGCGGTTGGACCCATGGACGTGCGCTTAGTAAGAGAACGTGGATGAGATAACGAAAAATAACGTCTTCCTTCGGAAGGGAAGTAAAAGAAGTAGTCCCGGTTCATGAGTTGTTGAGTCTGATAGGTAGGAACAGGTGGAGTTGCCTCCCTGATGGATGTCGGTGATTGACTCTGAAGTGGAAGGAATAGGCCGACGAAAAATGAGCGAAGATAAAGAAAAAAAAGTAAATTTGACAACTGTCCGTTAATGTTTGGTATGATGCCTAGGAATACCGAAATATGTGAACGGAATAATTGTTAAACGATCATTGGATTTTTCATTTCCTTCTGAAATTATTGCATATCTCATGTGTACGTAATTCTCGCAACATACATGTATTTGCAATGCCAATTTCCCCACTCTCCTTGGTTTTGAAGTCTGTGTTGGGGAAACCGTAAATCGGGCCAATCAAAACGTGGCAGTTGGGGGCGCTTAGATAACGCTTGACATTTCACAGTTATTTAATTGTTTATATCATAAGATACAACATTATTGATTGTAATAGATCCGTAGAAATCAATTGATGCAAACATCTTTCCGATCTATTAAGAAAGGTTCGAGTTATAAGCATTCGAAACCATTAATTTTTCTCCTGCAAGTTCCGTGTTTAGGTTTTCATTTTACCCCCCATATATTACGGTTAGACGTAGTCCCACGTCAAAATTTCCAGAAAGAACTCAAACTAACCAGTCCTACGTCCTGTTTTTCTGTTGCGCATTTGCCTTTTCTGACACGATTGCGATCTAATGACATAACCGTGGATACTTTTTAAATAGCTTAATATGATCGAGCTACTCATAACACATGGTTGGGTGTGAATGTGAAAAACTTATATAATTATGTTGTTATGCATTAAATGACTATCGTATTATGTTGTTATGCATTAAATGACTAATAGTCGCAATATAAATGTATAGAATGCTGATTACTCCAACCAAATCGATTTGAATTGCCTGAGATCATCGAATCATCAAAACACTTCTCAGGAAACTCCCTTCTTCAACACGAATTATCCAAAACTAAATCATTTTGATAAAACAAACTGACGTGACGCGGGACAAGTACCGTTATTGCTCCATTCAGTTAAGTTTCGCCCCAAATGCACCATTTTTTCAAGACCCGATTATCTGGATCACTTGTGGAATTGCGTTCTAATAAAGTCATAAATGTGTATTTGTACAAGGAAAAGGGGTTTCCCAGTTCAAATTCTGAAATCATTTTGTCAACACTCGCCTTCAATTAGCCCAATTTTCATCTCCGAGTGTGATTTGTATGACCAATCATCTTGTTAGGACCACGTGCACTAGGAAATTATGGTTTTTTGATAAGGTCATTTAGGTCACGACAATTGAAGTCTCATCAAAGAAAAGTGTGAACTTGCGGATATGTTCTGCATTCTATCGCAAACATTGGAACAGAGGGCACCCTCACTTCAACTGATTCGCTATCGTTTCACAGTAAACGTGTAGTAAGCTGGCGGCTTTAGACACCCGTTCCACTTATCATCACCACTAGAAGAAACAACGATTGTCTAAAGTGTGACGAGGCATAAAATCAAGTAATGTTGGTTTTCGTCGTTTCAAACAGAGAGCAATGTTTGCTACTGTTGCGATAAGGGAAGTTACGATCGCATTGATGATTTTAATAGTTATATTCACAACAGTGGCTCTTTTTTGCACATAGTCAATGATCGCCTTTTGCTCGAATTAGAGACCTTTAATTATTTTGCTGCAAAGTTTCAATAAGAACTCGGAATATAAAAATCGAGAAGGTTTGAACTTTTTCAGTTGATTCACCTATGAAAAAGGTCAATTTGAAAAACTTGACTCAAACTCTCCATTACCGGCCATTGGAAAGGTCATTTGGACGCTTGCGCCAACGCCGACTGGTTTCTAACTGGATGACTGCTGATTCGTGAATGACTCTGTAGACGTGTACATGCAGAATGATGCCCTTATTTCGAAATTTGGTCCTCAGTTATCAATTATCATAGCGTTCAAGCAGGAGTAGCAATAAAAGTATTCGGGAAATGTTTGCCGCCAACCAAATAGCACGGATCGAAGGGAAATCGAAAAGAGGAAGCTGCAGAGACGGCAAAAAGAGTGGCCAACGCTTTCAAGCGGAACTTCAACCACTCTGTCCGAGATGTCGCAAACAAGCTGAAAGTGTTATCTACAACTGTGCATCGCATTTTAAAAGGACTATCGGCTTATGAGAAGGTAATGAGCGGTAATGAATCTCGCCATGAAATTTTGCTGGGAAGATATGGGTTGGTAGGTAATTTGTACCTTGAAAAACAACATTTTCATTGCAACCGGGGCCGTCAGCATGAGAATTTTTGTTATCAAGTGTCTGGAAAAAAATCTGCTGTCTTTCCTGAAGCAACATAATTGTTCCGTATTGTTTTTCTGGATTTGGTAGTGCTGTTTTGGCCTTTATCATGCTTTCGAGATACAAATACAGCCATTCCATGCTAGACCGATATAGTGACTTTCAGATTTTCATGAAAATTGGTAGTTTTGTTCCTTATCGCAAAACATTAGACCCGTATTTTTTATTTTTATCATTAGGGTGACCATTTCCATTTTAAGGTTGTCCGAAAAATCAACTTTCTCCTTTTTTTTTTTTTTTTTTTTTTCCAAAAATGCCTTTTTTCAAAAAATCAGAACTTTTGAATTACTACACCGATTCAGATGATCGACATATCAAATTAAAATCAATCAACCAATCATACTATAATTGCAGAAGATTTGAATTCTGCTCTCGATATTATTGATTGTATCCGATTTTTATTGTTTTCATAGTCTCGGGACCAAAGGCGCTATATTTTTTTATATTTTTTCTGGAAAGCTAATGATTTTTCACACAACATATGTCGAAACCAGAGAGACGTTTGTTTCGTTTTTGAGTCATGATTTTTCAAAGTTAACCGATGGTCCGAAAAATCATTTTTTCACCATTTTTTCCACTACAAAAGATCATAACTTTTGATCTACTGGACCGATTAAAATGATCGACATGTCAAAATAACGCCAATGAGCAAGTCTTGCTTAAAAAAAATTCACTGAATGAAAAAGGATTTTGTTTTCGTGATTATTGAATATATATGTTTTTTATAGCTTACATCGTTTCGGGACAACGCCATATTATTTTATATTTTTTCCTGAAAACTGAGGTTTTTTCACATAATATATCCAAATACCAGAGAGGTGTTATTTTTCGTTTTTAAGTTATGATTTTCAAAAGCTAACATGTTTTCGGTTTTTGTTCAATATTTTGTTCAATATAGTTGCAAGTGGTTTAATTTGATATGTCGATCATCTGAATCGGTCCAGTAGTTCAAATGTAATAAATTTTTGAGAAAAGCCATTTTTGGGAAAATTGAGAAAAATGATTTTTCGGACCATCGGTGAACTTTGAAAAATCATAACTCATTAACAAAAAAAAACGCTTCCCTGGTTTCGAGATGTTCTTTGATGTTATATGAAAAATCCTCAGCTTTCCAGGAAAAATATAAAAAATATAGCGCCTTTGGTCCCGAGACCATGAAAACTATAAAAAACAAATACAATCAATAATAACGAAAAAATAATTCAGATTTTCTGCAACTGTAGTATTTTTCCAAAAAGACCAATTGGCTTTAATTTAATACTTCGAACATCAGAATTGGTCCAGTGGTTCAAAAGTTATGATTTTTTTCAAAAAATAGTCATTTTTGGCAAAAATGCGAAAAAATGGATTTTTCGGACCACCCTAAAATAGAAATGGTCACCCTAACAAAAAAATGAAAAAATACTGGTCTAATAATTTGCGATAAAGAACAAAATTACCACTTTTGACGAAAATCTGAGAACCACTATATCGGTTTGGTATGGAATGGCTGAATAAATAAACACGTTGTATGTGATTTGCCCTTCAAGAGACCAAAACACTTAAATCTATTTATTCGACATATTTCTCGGACGATCCATGCGGTGTAAAATTCTGTAGATGATGACTTCTGTTGTGTATGATTACAAGATAGTTTTGGGTGGTTTCCCAGCCATCAAACATCATGAACAAGAGTCAATCCATGGATTTGAAGCTTCTATGATGTATGACGCAAGAGCTCCTTCTGAAGCCCAAATCTTCTGAGCGATATAATTTTTGACACTACATACCAGAGAGCATGGATTTGAAAGTGGATTCCAATTAAATGTTCTTGCAGTGTTTCCATGTTTGGATATGCTTTTCGAAATCAGATTTAACTGTAATGGATCATTGTGGATTCCAAACTTCTGTTTCAACAAAATGACAGAAATGAAATATCGCTATTGGCTACCAACACTATGCAGCAACTGAGTTTCTTGTGAAAATCAGGACAAATGCTCGAATATGAAAAATAAATCAAGATGCCTCAAAATCAGGACATGTCCTGCTAAATCAGGACAGATGGTAATCATAGAATTTGGCATCCTGCCATTTCGGAACAAGCCTCATGGATTGGTATGTCGGCAACTACATGCAAGTGGTGTCAAAATACAAGAACCCTTCTAGCACGCCGAATCGAGGAATTTTTTTACCATTGTGAACTGGAACCTAAACATTGTTGGAAGCGAGAAGTAGTATTCGAATTCGGTCAACCGGAAGCTTAGCTATTGGAATTTTTACTAATTGAACTTCAAAAAGATATGTGAGAAGTGATTTGATTTTTTTAACGAAAAAAAAAACCATTCACACACAATCTTGTTTGACCAAATATTGATCGTAACACCCCGTAACAGAACGTTCTATATTATTTTTTTTATCCCATTTATTTATTTAAGGCTCATTAGCATTTTAGCTGTAACAGAGCCGAATTTTAATCGTGTACATGTCACATGGTTATCATATCTATAATTAGCACATTACACAGTTGCCATTCGCCAGTATTCCTTCTATACCATTACACATGGTACATTCACGGAGTAGCCATTTAGGCGTAAGAGTTATTCTTTCTGTTCTTCCATTATCCAGTTGGACCACCGGACAGCGGAGACAGTTGATTGATCATTGTTGAGTTATTTATAGAACAGTAGCCCGATGTGTCTGGCAGAGCAGAGCAGTTGTATGGATGAATCGATCTTATTTCGACCGTGGATCGATCTCCATCGCTGATGATTGTTGCGTGGACGTAGCTATTCTGTAACAACACAAAGATGGTCAATGAGGGCCCTGAGTTTTGAACTCACGATCGATCGCTTACTAAGCGAACGCGCAACCAATGTGGCTACGGAGACCCCCTTTTCTATATTATGTTAATATAAAAAAAAAGTTAAACTTAGAACCATCAACTGGCACCAAAAAGAAAAGTTATCATGGCTTCAGAATTTAAATGTCGACCTCTTTATACAAATAGATTTTTTTTTATTTATGTTTGTTGTATTTCTATTTTTATCGCTTCGGTATTTGCATAGATATTTGTTTCCATCAACTGCCATATATTTATTTATATGCAGATAGCAGATAGCGTAGTAAAAGCTTGGACTGAACTAAAATCCACAACTGATTTGAATATTTCAGCATTGAAGAAGTGAAAAGAGTGAACGGAAATAACAAACAAGAGAATATAACTCGCATCAATGAATGAAACACACCAGCTGTGAACGAAATGCTGCAGCGCGACGAAAACAACTTTTCTGTGATTCCACGCGTCGCCAGACTGTAAACAACCGTTGTTTTGTACCGCAGTGTGGGGATGATGATGACGAGATGGGGGCTGGTGATAACGTCAGCTGTTTTACTACATATTTACTATGAAATGATGACGGAGCGATTCCGGCCAGGTGGGGATGTTCATCGCTTCGGAATATGTGATTCCGTTCAACTAGTAGCGAATGAATCGTGTAATGTGTACTGCGGAGTTCACATTTTGAGTTGAGATGCCGCTCGGGAGAAAGCTTAGTCTGGTAATTTAGTTCATTTGAGTTTTCTAGCAATCGCCATTCAACAAATTCAGCCATTGAAATAATAGGTCAGATGTTGATGTCTTCCTTTTCACCAAATGTCGATAACAGATCTAAAGCAAATTATCTATTGAAATAGGGTAAATGATGTTGGTTTGTTCAGCCAAAAATCTGATCTTGGTTTGTCCACGTTTATGAATGCTCTAGTTCAGCGCATCTGTGTCAAATCAGATATTCAATGTTTCCAAACGTATAAATAAAATTATCTTTTTCATGACTGATAGTAGTAGATATAGGATATTTTTACAGATTCACATGTTTTAAAGGATTATAAAGTCCGCATTCTATTGGTGTTAATGCGCCCTTCGTTTGAGCTAACTTTTAATTAACCACCAGATGATTATTTGGTATGTATTTAGACCTTCTTCTGAATTATAACACTTACAAATATTGTAAACATCATGTTTGCACACCATTTGTATTAGATGTATCTAAATGTATGTATCTAAATCATGTAATTAATGATCTCGATGACTGATCATGGTTTGTCCACATGATTGCTATGGCAACTGCTTGGCGCGCTGCAGTTGTGTTGTGCGTAGCAGAAATAAAATTTCTCTGGGTTGAGTGCTGTTCACCATTAAAATGTCCAAGAAAAGGCAATATTCTGAAGAAATCATCTACTTGAATTCGAATTTATTCATGCAAAAATAATGATTCCTAAAACCGGACAAAACATGATCATTTTTCGGACAAACAACAACAGAGGTGGACAAACCATGATCATAATTTCTGTTTGAGGGAAATCGTAAAAAACATTGAAAGAAGTACAATTTGAACGCCTTATGGTATTTTTAGCTACTTGAGACTTGGGGATTTTCAACAAATGCAAACTCGTCTTGATTACATGTGATTTCATGAAGAAAAATGGATTTACATTTACTAGTTGCGTGAAAGCACCAAAAATCGGAAAAACTCTCATCATTTACCTTAACTGTGACAAAAATCAGACTGCTTGCCGAATACTGACTGCCTACAAAGATTTAATGATATAACTTCTGTTGCTATTTTGGAGTATATTTTACCTCAGATCAACAGATTGGATTGTTTGTATCAGGTTGAAAAATCTTAATTCACGATGCATACATTATCAGATTTTTATCTAACCATTCTTATTGATATTTGTGAGGAATCTTAAGTTATTTCAATGTCTTTTGAATGTTTCAACACAATTGAATTTAGGATCATTTGAAAAGTGGGAATATTATATACAGGGAAACTTCGATATAACGTACCCTCTTTATAACGTACCTTCGATATAACGTCACTCGATATAACATACATTTTACCTCGATATAATGTACACATTTCCAAAGTGTAAAGAAAAAAAAATCAATATTTTTTTCCTGATAGAACAATGATTTATCTGTATTGTTGTGATACTAAAACAAGTTCTGTACCTTCAATCAATCCCGAAATACAGCTGGTTTTGTGATTCCGAATTCTAAATGAATCAAGCTTTAATCAACAGTACGAAGGGAAACATCATGAGAAAGGCTGGCTTCGTCTTCTGATTGAAGTTATTCATTAACTTTAGTAAAACAGCAACACAATAATGTATTATAGACTACGTTTGTGAGTACTTTATTATGCTTCGATATAACGTACAATTCGATACAATGTACAATTTTGAAAGTGAAATGTACGTTATATCGAAGTTTACCTGTATAGCATCAGAAAAAACTGTCAGGATGGCGAAGGCAGATAATTTTTGATGATATTTTTAGCAGTTTTTTCGTGAAGCAGATCAAGCAAATGAAAAAAAAATCACAGGAGGGTTGTGTCTGAGACACGACCGCATAGTTGACGTAGGATTCTGTTAGACTATCTAGAGGATATGGGAAATCACTTTTTCTAATATTTCTTCACTTTTCCAATTTTTCTCGCCATATAAACTTCCCTTGGGTGTAAATGAACACAACAAAACAGACAGCTTAAACCAAACGACCCGTTCTCGAGCGGGAACGCACCTTGGTTTTTAATTTTAGGAAATTAAAATAAATCGTTTCATATATCAAGTCATTTTTAACACAACTGCTACCCTATAAAATTTTACACTTACACTTGTGCTAGATTTTTCACAGCAAACGATCGGTCATTGATATGAAATTTCACGGAGCAACCCCCGACTTGCATATGTTTGCAATGCCGATTTCTCCCAACCAGCTTGGTTTGGATGTCTCTATTAGGGAACACATTTCAGTGGGAGCAAAAGCTCCCCCTACTTTTATGTATTTGCAATGCCGATTTCCCCCAGGCAGCTTGGTTTTGATGTCTCTGTTAGGGAACCGCCACATGTGTCGTCAATTTCGACAATCGACAATTAGAAGTGGGTATTTAAGTTAGGATATGGGATGAGATTTTTCAATTGTTCGATAGTTAGTTTTATAACATATATTATTTTCTTCAATATAAAAAAATTGTTATGGAGTGCCGAAACCGATTGACGCAAAAATTTCATCAATCCATCATGAAATGACAGAGCAATAAGCGTTTGAAATTGGACAATTTACACGATGTAATCGATTTTCGATTTTCAATTTGTACCCCAATATGTTCCCGAAAGACGTAATCCTACGACAAAAGATTCGATATTAATGATCCGACGCTCAAGGCTGCTGCAATGTTAAATCCTAGAAACTTTTCCAATTTAACTCATATCGTACCGAGTGTTCGAAAAATCTAACAGCAACTTTGATAATTTTCCATAGCTTTGAGAAGCAACAAGTGTGTTTGCATCAAATGATAGCTTTATTACCTACCACTAATATTTTCGATGGTACACAGTTTTGGAAAAAAAAGTACAGATGAAAAAGATTTTCAGCTCTACAGATAAAAATGTGGCAACACTGGTTGTGACACCTTTCATTTGACACTACTGAAAATTCGAGACCGGATAGCCGCATATCCGGCAACCGGATATTCGGCTTTTTATTTGCGAATATGAAACTGGAAGAAACTGCATGTGTGCATGAACCAAAAAAGGATTACATTTAAGGGAGAAGGATCAAAATATGTTTGCATCAATACACTCTGTCCAGCTTCTATAAGACCAGGTGATAATCTTGCTGCTTTGAGTCATTGTAAATAGACAATGTTTCAATTTATATTCTAGTGTGTAGGTATTAGTGACTACCATACACTACATAATTTTCATATGTGTGTGCAAGCGCTGAGCGTAAACGAATGTTTTTGTATTTTTCAAGTGTCAAGTCTCTATAAGACCCAGCCTTACGGCATCCATATCGAGATGAAGAAGAGAAGGTGGGAAGATTCACGAGTTTTGGTTGTGTTAAACTTTGATTGTATTAGTAGCCTGGAAGATTGGAAGTTCACATATCAGGCATACCAGTCAGTTACTCAAATGTTACAACATTGAGTGTGTCAGCGAATGAATTTGAAAGAGGATATATAGAAACTAATTACATATTTCCAAAATATATTTTTCGCATTATAAAAAAAACAGAACATGTCACAAACTAAAATGTTTATTTTTTTCTTTGATTTCTTCTTATATCAGAAATAGTATTCTAATGTCTACTACGTTTGGATTTTAGAGCAACTTCATGGAAGTTTTTCTCTTGTCAGCAATTGTAATTACTTTTTTCACAATTAGGGTGTTGAACACTTCATTCGTCTAAAACTAAGACACAAGCGGAAAACTTTTCGTCTCAATCTAGTTCATACGGAGTAAATTAAAATTATTTTTCAAGTGAATTTTACATGAAAAACTTGCAACCTTTTTTCCCATCCACTGTTGAATGTTTCTCCGTTACAGGAACAAAAGATAATGTGACTCTGACTTTGTTCATTTACGTTTTTGGTCGACGAACGAGAAGAAAAATTGAATTGAAATTATGTTTAGAATACCTCAATAATACTGAAATTTCAGTTTCTGCTAAATTGTCAGTAAGGCTTTTATGATTTTGAACGCTAACATTGTTTTTAAGAAAAAAAAATTGTTCTTCATTTCATCTGCTTATTTTTACTTGTAATAACAACACTTTTCCTATGTAGAGGACTATTATAAGAAAAGTAACATGCATAGACAAAATCTGTGACGTCACAGATTTAAAATCTTCCCACCTTCCATTTTCCATCTCGCATCCATATACTGATACACAGCATTTGACAACGTCAAACATGTCCGGGTCGCAAATGCAATTTGCGACCACTGTCACTCGCGAGACTGCCAAACTCTCAAGCTGGTGTAAATAAAGGCGCTTAACATACTGCCAGGTGGGTCAAAATGTGAAAACCACTCTACAGCCATTTATTTACAGGATAACATTAACACACTTCTATAATAAAAAATAATGAATGGAAATTTACTTTTCTATTTCGAATATGTATTCTATACAATACAGTATTACGTAATATTGAACTGGAATTGTGTTTGATGATGATTTTATATTATAATGGCGAGTTTTTGTAAATGTTGTGTGTTGTGAAATATATAGCCTAATGGAGCGTCGTGTTTTAAGTAATCGAATAACTTAAGAATCTCCATTCAAATTTTGAGATTGAAAAACTGCCTTCTTTAAATTTTCGCGAATTTCACAATTGTTTCGAGTTAAATATGATTAGCGAATGAGCGCACCTTGTTACATAGATCTGCCTTGAGCTCACCGATAGTTTGGCAATGACAGCTAAATTTGCGACACATCTTGATTCGCGGATTATATCCTCTTGGCCGGGGCCTGATAAGACGAGTTACATTTTCCGTTGTTTCAGTTGTTTTGATCAATAAATCGGGAAAATTCCGAAGGGAAAAGTGCTCACGGAGAGAGAAGAAAGACAAATCGATGCATTTCACCAAAAAAATACCTACGTATCAGAGAAATTGCTCGTCGGTTTGGACGATCTCTTCAAGTAGTGTTCAATTATTTGGCGAATCCTCAAGGATACGATGAGAAGGAGAGAGCTCCACGTAAATCGAAGCTTTCTGATCGAGATAAGCGGGAAATAGCTAGAACAGCTTCGAATAACTCAAAATCGCTTTTGCAAATAAAACAATATTTCAATTTAAATGTTACTCGGGTGACAATTCATCAAGTTTTGGTAAAAAAAATCCTCACATAAAAAGGGGTTTGAAAGGTTGAAGCTACTCATATTACACATCTCACATCGGAAGACGTCTGAGTTTTGCCAAAGCTCACATGAACCGACAGTGGGACGTTGTGACAAAGAATGTTTCCAAAAGAATAAATTTTGCTATATACCATAACTAAAAGTTCTTCAATGTATAGGTTCGGAAAAAGTTCGATTTGGATGGTCCTGATGGTTTCAATGGGTACTGGCGAGATTTACGAAAGAAGGAACAGTATTTTTCAACCAGGATTTTTGGTGGATGCTCGTACATGGTTTGGGCGGGATTCTGTGCAAACGGAAAGCTCAAAAAGCTCAAGATAGCTTTCACATCTTTCAAGGATTACACACATGTTCTGGAATCCTTTCTCCTACTGTTTTTGCGTCGTCCCAAAAAATTCACATTCCAGCAAAACAATGCTACTATTCATACCAGCAAGGAAGCTAAGCAATGGATGAAGGACCAAAACATTATTTTTTTTGACTGTCCGACACGCTCTCCAGACTTGAATCCTGTTGAAAATCCTAAAGGGATCCTTGTACGCAGAATCTACACTGAGGGAAAACGGCACATCACGACTGAAGAGCTTAAAGTCGTAATTTCGGAAACATGGAAAAATATAGAGAAAACCGTTCAGCAGAATTTGAACATTTGAACGAAATTGACGTTAAATATACTTTATTCTATGCATTCAACAATGTCTTGTTGAAATTCTAACTGTTTGTGTTGTAACGAAATAGAATCAGGGTGGTCTTATAGAAGTTGGACAGAGTGTATAATGAACGATGATAAAATTTTCCGTTTAGAATGAATATCATTTGATAGGGTATCAAATTTTCTACAAGGAATCTTGAACGGATATTTTCCTGATAAGGATTTTCTATCACATTGATGAGATTTTTGTAGGGAGTGTCTTCAGGGATGATAATCTGAGAGACTTCATTACAAAACATGCTTTGTGGCTTGATGGTGTAATACGTTTGGCTTCCGATATCGTTTGATGAAATAACAAGAATTATGAGTTCTAACCTCTCCTGTATATTCGAGGTAATTTATCATTTTTCTGCATAAAAAGTATTTGGACTAAGACGAGATTGCACATACAGTCAGCGAAGGGTTCAGAAAAAATATTCCAATGCTAAAGAAATCGAATGTTATGTGGAAGCACTTCGAATCAACCGCGATCGAGATCTATACATTTGGTGGTCATTCTCAATTAACAAGATTTGCTATGATTAATATTAATTTAGTTTTGAAAAAGATTCTGACATTTCAGTAATCAAACATTTATTTAAATTGTGTATGAATGATGTTAATGAGCCACTTTGGTTTATCTTGTGTTAATGAAAAATTATTTAGATTTTCTAATATCCGGTATTCGGTCGGATAGTAGGTCACTATCCGGTATCAGACCGGATAGCAAATATTGGCCGGATACCGGATAGTTAACGGATATCCGTATTTTGTCGTATTGATTGTTGATTTTGAATCTTCAATATTTGGTTTAATCACGGAACTAGAACTCTTTAATCGATGTAATACAAACCGGATGTGCATAGCCAATTTAATCTACCGTTGAAAATCAATTTGTTTCCAAACCTTATCATTATAAACTCATTTAAGGAATGATCCACAGACTTAATTGTTTTTGGACTTTTGATAAGATGCAGACAAAATCTGATAGAGGCCACACTCATATTGTTGAAGTTGATGTTGATAAAGTGATAAGTTCGAACGGAGAAAAAATCCCCTTTTACCTGTTTTCGACACATTTATGACTTTATTGAAAGCATGAAACAACATTTCGGTGATAGTAGCCATGAACGTTTTATAGGCCATTTTCAATTGCGGGCGGGTGATTTAGATAATCGGGGCCTAAAAATAAAAAAGCGTGCATCGAGCTATACTCAGCTTAAACCAGGAACGGTCGAGTAATAATCGAGTATCGCGTCATTTCGGGTTATCAGCTATCAGAATGATTCCGTTTCGTGTGATATATGTTAGGGAAGGGGATTCCTCGACAGGTTTCACTGTTACTAGGCGATGTTTGATTGCCATGGCCTAAGTCAACACGAATTGATTTGATGAGTGTTTATCTTTGGTGTGATTACGCACGTTCGCACGTTCAAATTGTCATTGTTTTTTAACATGTCATGGTGTCAGTTTAGGGGATCAATATGTCAACCCTGATGACAATATTTGAAGACAAATGCTTGGCTACAAACACGTTTTTTGAGGGTATTTAACCGCTCATAGCCTCATTTTGTCTTTAAGAAAAGGGTAGATCTTTTTGCCTTATATGGTTGAAATGCAGGCACCGATCAAAACAACAATTTTATCCTTGAAAGTACTCGTCTAGAGTTCTAGACCAAGAAAATAAGATAAACGAGTTCTGCATCTCAATATACAAATAAAAAACGAAAAAAAAACGTATCTACAATATTAATGTTTCGTAGCCCGAATTTCAAAATCTGGCATTCAACCAGTGTAGCAGACATATTACACAATAGGAAGCGGTCGTCCCCCAGTGTTTTGCTTTTGAAAATATAAACAGATGATGTAAACAACAAAACAAACAAAAATGTTGTCAATGTAAATTCGCAGATTGAAGGTCTCTGACGTATAGAACAAAAGACACAGCTTCTTTTATTAGATCGTTGTCCCTCTGTGATTCAGCTACCTCATGACACTGAACAATATCGAGGTACATCACTAGTCAAATCTTCCAGAAATATCCGTGTCAAGTAGACTGTTTTCAATTGGACAATATTGAGAAAATTGACCGCGAACGACTTAAACTAAAAGTAAGATATTTTTCATCCGATGACTCAGTTGACTTAACATTTGTGAGTTTTACAGTGAATCAAAATAATGGACAAAGGCGTTGGAAAAGACATAATCGATCTAGACGTGAAGTTGATTTACCGATGCCGAGGAATTTTTCTCAACCGTACGACCCTCAACTCTTTCCAATTTCTAGTGAATACGATCCATCGGAATCAGTCTACTTTACGGAGGATAATTTAGCTGTGAACACTTTGTATGTTAGTTTCAATAAGTTTCCTGGCGTGATCACAGAGGGAAGCATGCGAAACGTATTCGGGCACTTTGGACCTATCAAAAGGATTCAAGTTGGCACAAGACAGATGTTCTTCGACTGGTCAATGATGAAACATATCTACAGTTTTGCATTCATATCGTACGAAACATGCGAGGATGCTGCTAGGTATGTTTAAAAAATGTTAATATATTGGTTCGATTTTTGTTTTGAAGCCAATTGAACCTGCTCTACTTCGATCTCCCCAGATGTCTACAGCAGAGAAATAGAATGGATCAATATTGCTACACGACAAAGGCGGATAGCTGGCATCAAGATTCTTATGACGATAATTATAACACTTTTAACTACAATTACTCTGACAAAGACCCGCATGTAAGCAATATTCAGCAGCTCAATGACGACTGTCTCACGATGATATTCAAGCTAGTCAATTTGGTGGATCTCGTTGCGCTGAAACGAACCAGCACTCGGTTTCACGGCATCGTAGATAATCTTTTCAAACGCCGCAAAGAGTGCGATTTTAATAAGGAAGCCTGTGATAATAGTACAACGCTTACCCTGTTGCAAACAAGGGATATTTTTATTGAATTGGGACCTCACGTGAGACAATTGTACATCTCACTCAACAGTTTCACCCATCCTAGAGCGAGAATTTTAAAACTAATATCTAGCTACTGTAAGAAACTGAAAATACTAGCTTTAAATGAGGATCCCTACTCCGATAGAGTTTTAAAACCAACATTCCGGAGCATTCTAGCAGCGAGAGGAGTAACGATAACAGGTTGTGAACATTAATGTTATGTTTGTAGAATTAGGTTTATAGTGGGTCAAAATAAAGACGATCGCTGTGATGGCTGTGAAAATCATAGAAAACCCGTTTCAGAGATTGCAGGAAATGCAGCATTGCATAACTGGCTTTTGAAAAGAAAGCAAAGAACGTCTGCTGGTGATAAAACACGGCGTAGGAGGAGTTTGACAAACTACTTGGTAATCTTCTAGTCTAGCATGACCCAGAGGTTGTGCCAAACTAGAAAACACGTCACGTTACAAATTCGATTAATTACATACCAATCGAATCGGGAATTTCCTGAGATTTGTTTGAATGCTATTACGAATCCCAAGTTCGAATATAATTTAAATTGACGAAAACTGGGAGCCTTTTTTATTTTCCTATATCTTTGATCTGTCCCTTTTTGTGCTATCTATCCATGACGACAATAACGAGCAAGTAACGTAGCACTAATAAGAGAAAAAACCCTGAAAATATATAAACACTGCACTTCGCTACCGCAAATTTTTAGTCTCGTTCAACATTCAAAGCAGCGAACATCGTTTGTTCTGCTTGTTTCGCGTCATCAGAAGCGCTACGTTTCCAGTCGAACTATGGGTGCGAGCAGATAACTCACTCGCTGCTCTGGCACTCGCATCGAATCGACATCATGGCATAGCACCACAATATGCAGGGAATCATCAAGCTGGAGCATCGTTGTCCGGTTTACTGTGGCAACGGCAACCGCGCGCGAGTGTTATGTGGAATCGAAAAAACATACCCATTTTAATCGTCTAACTGTTCATCTTTTTACTATCGTTACACTTTTCGTAGAGTGACCCCCTATATAGATATCAATTCATAGTCCTATGTCAAAAGAGTTTATTTTATGAAAAGTGTAAAATGATGAGATATGTGTGTCACTTCTGTCCACCATGGCTCAGTGTACGTACAATATTGGTTTAGGATTTACTGGTTAGGTTTAGGCTTACAGTTGACTTTGACTTCTGATCCTTCCCAAGCGACAAACAATCTTTCTACTAAAGAGATAGTTCTCAAATTTCGTTTCGCTCTGAAATGATATCCGAAGTCCTATCAAGCGAGTTAACTGAAACTGAGTTTCGTAGTCCTACGTCAACAATGCGGTCGTACATAACCTAAACATAATTCTTATTAGAAAGTAATATTCATTACCTTGACTTATTGTCACCCCTTCTAAGAAGTGAGATTTTGTCAACTTTCATTTAATCGCAGTTTAGTGAAAAATTAATATTATTCAACAATCCCCTGAACACTCAAAAGTTCATCATTAGAGAACATATCTACGTAATCAGAATTGCGTTTTACTCTAATTTACGATAGTTATTCAACAAGAAGTTCGAGAACCGCCTTTTTTAACCCATTCTCACCCCCATCGACGGTGCTTCAAATCACACATGCTCGGTTTACAAAATGACAATCACGCTATTGTCATCAATTCTGATAAAACACCTGCTACAGAGCACTTGTCTAGATTTAATGTGCAAGCGTTACTAGAATCGTAGAAGCTGACTGCACAGTGACGCGAGAAATTGTGATTTGAAGAAAAAATAATAATCTGGAATTCATCGTTGACGCACATCGTTCATATGACTCTCTGCATGTTCTTCAATAGCACTAACGTTCCCATCGTTCGCCTTCTCATCGTAGGATTACTTGCATCATTTTTAGTAGTACTTAGTTGAGATTTCTATATCAAGAATATACCTTGAACGTATTCTGAGTGGCAGTGTTTGGATAACTATCAATGTTGAATGATACACAATGTGTCATGCAAGTAATCATTCACGAATGTATAACCTAACATGGATGGATGATTCCAATATTTGAATGACAGTATTCACTTTTGTTGCAACAAATGAATACACGAAACGAGGGAATAAAGCCTGTTGATTCCATATCCGAGAAGAGGGAGGAGTATATAACCACCATAAATACATTTATTGCATCCTAAAACCTCAGCATGCCAAATTTGGTTTCATTTGATTAATTAATTCTCGAGCAATGCAGAAATTTGTGTTTTATTTGTATGGCAGCCCCCCCTTAAAGAGGGGGGTGGAGAGTCTAACTACCATAGTAACATTTATTGTACCCTAAAGCCTCCATATGCCTAATTTGGTTTCATTCGCTTGAATATTTCTCGAGTAATGCAGTTTGATTTGTGTGACAGTCCACCCTTAAAGAGGGGGGTGGAGAATCTATCCACCATAGAAACATTAATTGCACCTTAAAACCTCCATATGCCTAATTTGGTTTCATTTGCTTGAATAATTCCCGAGTAATGAAGAAATTTGTGTTTAATTTGTATGGCAGCCCCCCCCCCCCTTAGAGAAAGAGGAGGTGTCTCAAACTATCACGAAAACCTTCCACGGCCCAAAAACCCCAACATACCAATTTTCGTTCGTTCGATTATTATATATCTATTCCGAAGCGAGTCGCGTTTCCGGAGAGAACATTGTCATCATTTATCAAATCTTGAAGCTGGCGTGAAAAAAAAAACACTAGCAGATTAGAATGTCCGAAAGCCGTTTCAAATCGTTATATTTCGAATTGAAATAAGTATTTATTGCTTTTAATAATGTTGTCTTGACTTTTACTTGGCATTTCATACACATTTCTTGATATTACCACAAAAGATAGTCATTATAATAGAAAAAAAAGATCAAATACAGTTTCTTGTTCAATATTTTTCACAATTTTGAAACAAAAGCGAGTATGCTCTATTGCTAGAATACATATTCGATGCGGGAAAGTAGAATTTTATTCATAATTCTTAGTTCAAAAGTGCTTGGAGTATCAAATATGATTTTTGCTTCACAATGAAAGAACACGAGGCTCAATGCTGCCAACGCGAATTCAATAAACATTCAAGATAGTGCTGCGATTTTTTTCTTTCTAACTTCTCATTTTAAGGATTAGAGCTTTTCATACTTTGTCCCTGCAAAGTTCTTTCAAGGGAAAAAACTTCGACTCTATGAACAGCATAAAAAACCTTGAACAGTTTCGACGAAAAAGCAAACATGTTCTGAGATGATAACATTTATATGCTTCGTGAAAGATGACGAATTGTTGTGGAATAAAACTGTGCATATATAATGTTGGAGCAACCCTAGTATAAATAATACTTTCCGCAACAAACTTTCATATATCAAAAACCCTACAACAGTTGTGAACCCACTTATGGTCATTTCAATATCAGCAGCTTAAATCTGTTATCATTAAGCTCCCGATAGGAGAAAAATTGATCTCGATAGAGAGACAGAACCGTATTGAGATGAATCTCTTTTTTGAACTTGATTCCCATATCTATCAATACGGAAACAAGTAGCTAGTTGGCCAAAGTGGACCGCTTGAAACGTATCTGTAAGTATTCGTAGTCAAATAAAAGTTTTCGGAAATATAATTCGTATCGTGTGGTTAAAAAGTGTAGTGGTTAAAATCAGTTCTCGTAGTTCCTGTCCGACTTTTTAAGTGCGCAGCCGTTCAAAATCCCACCGCGGAAATATAATTTGAGATTAAAAACAAAAATGTTGCTTTCATTTTCCTAAAAATGAGCACGAACTTTCCGGACAATCCAACATTAATTATCCTGATTTCTCCTGATTTTTATTTTCATTTTTCCTGATTTTTGAAAATTTTAGTTGGCAACCCTGTATGTGACCACAATGCAAGTCAGAAGAAATGTCTCAGACGAACAATACCAGCCGTTCTGAAAGGACCAGATGAATATTGTACAAACATTAGACAACGTGATCCTGCCACAGGTACTCCATTCCTTAAGAACATAATTGCTCATTTTGAACAAATATATATGATAGCTATATCAGACAAATAAAACAAAGGAGTGCGCTCGATGAATTTGTATCGAATGATGTCATTTTATGTGTATCGAATGATATGATGTCGTGAGCTGTTCAAGTTCCATCGACTTAATCAACATAAGTTACGTGAGGAATAATTGGTTCACGTGGGAAACGCTACCATGAGCAACGCCGACACAGCGTCAGAGTCAAAATTATCGGAAAGGATTGCAATTTTGCATTTTGTAATCCGTTCGACTCAAATCCAATCGAGTTGTGCAAATGTGGCAACCTTGCGACGTAATTCGACATGGACAACATTGAGCTCCGTTAGGGTGCCGATGAAAATAGTCATCTCTAATTTCAAAAAGTTACCTCATAAAAAATGTTTACCACCTCGAAAAAACACCCTATGTCAAATATCAGCTTAATCGGACTTAAGGGAGAGTGACGCAAAGCGGTCAAAGTTTGAGTTTTTTGAAAATTGAAAAATTATTCAAAGGGGAAGTAAAGGAAATCGGGGTTTTTGAAAATTTATTTTTTATGCCAAATGTCTTAAAATTGACAAAAAAAAAATTCAAACCGGAAAAATCACGGGAAATCGGGGTTTTAAAATATTTTTCTTGATGGCAATTATCTTAAAATTGCATGACACGTCGAGATTTACAATTATCTCAAAAAAATTTTTTTGTCAAAAATCGGAACGACCAAGTGCCAAAAAACATTTTTTGAGAATTTTTTTTCGAGATGGCAGTAAATCTTGACGAGTAATGCAATTTTAAGACATTTGGCATCATTTTTTTTGTTTAGAAACCCCGATCGTCTGTAACACTAATAAATGAAGTTCGAATGAGCTAATATTTTGCATAGGGTATATTATCGTGCAAATCAACATTACGCAACAAGTTCCGAATGAAAAATCGAGATAACTATTTTTATTGGTACCCAATTTTTTTTTGGGATGACACTAGATCCCGAAGTTTCATGCAATTTAAAGAAATTTGGCATCAAAAACTTCGAACTTCGACCGCTTTGCGCCACTCTCCCTTAAGTCTGATTGAGCTGATATTTGGTATAGGGTGTTTTTTCGAGGTGAATTTTTTATGGGGTAGCTTTTTGAAATTGAAGATGACCATTTTCATTGGCACCCTAGTGTTTATATTTTGATTCAAAATATCAGCTCCGATGGTCTCTATATAATTATTGTTTATATTCTCGTTGTAAAGATTCGATTCCGTTCGCATCACATTGGGGCAAATAATTAGCACCAAACTGGTAGATCATGTACGCAATTCGAAGCATCTCTATTTGGAGTCCTTGAGCGTATTGTATTCGGCGAAGCCTTGGAATGAATACTGTTCTTGTGTTCATTTGGAAACAAATACACTCACTTCGTATTATTTGTGCATATTTTACCACAAGTTGAGTGCTATTTTCCAATGTCAACGATTTAGATGCGACAATTCCGATGTTATCGCTAAAATAAATAACCGGTGCTGGCATTATCTCGTGTGAAAATTGTAAATCACCCATAAATCACGCGTGCAGATACTCAATCCCTAATTGCTTTCCATGGTGCTATGCAGCAGTTCAAACACTTGCTACACGGGATGTTTCACCAATTTCAAGTACATCAGGATTATCACATTCACGCTTCCTGCCCATCAAACACCGCAGAGCTCGTGTAAATCACCGTTTGGCGCGTATTCGATGAGTGGCGGAAGAAAGCGCCTCTCGCTGAGCCAACTTTGAGAGCGTGGCTCTCCGGCTTATATGGGACCTGCCGTTACAATCGCTCCATCATTAGCAATCGAAACGCGTATCAGGTCGGACGTGTGTGTTATAAAGTAGTTGCGGTTGAAAATGGTCGTGCCAATTCGTGAATCGCAAGATGTGTGCGGGAACAAGAAACGCATTCGGATCGATATCAACCGGGACAATCTGCAGATCATTGGGAACCAGAACCGGATATTGGTGAAATCGAACGAGGGCACACTGAACGTGATCGGCAATTTGAACAATGTGAAGATTATGCGGAACTACGGCAAGATCAACTACGTTGGAAACGAGGGATCGATCTATCTGAGTGACCAGAGCAAATCGATGAATGTGAGCTACACGGGAAACAACGCTAGGATTCGCATCTGCGATCACGAGCAGCTGTCGGATCGTTTCCGCAAGGAACTAGGAAAAGAGCCACGAGATGTGCTTCTGTTCAGCGGAGCTACCGAGACTGAAGACTGAACCGAAGCCTGAAGGGCTTCTGTGATCATACCGTGGAGGGCCTGTGCCCGGAAGAAGAAATAGCATCAAATAACATGACGTAGCTGAAATTGTAGTTAACTATTTATTCCTATGCAGTGGCAATCAAAGTATAACAGCGTTAGTAATTCTATCTGTGTGAAACACGAGAACAGGGGATCGTCATAGTATTACCGGCAGGATAAGCGGGGATTTTACTGTCCCGTGTTTCCTCTGCCCAACTATGTAACGAAAAAGGCTGAATAGATTAAGTGATTACTGTTAAGAGCCATTCGAAATATAAAACCAAGTGTTCCATAATCGAACGAAACCGATAACCGCTTAACATTATTTGATGGTTTCCAACATTGCTGAGTCACATAACAGTGATACTTAAGCACAATATCGAGGTCATCGTCATTTACGACCTACCTGAATGTTCTCATCACGCAATTTCACCTCTCTAAATAATAGCTTTTTCTAACGAGCCTCCATCTAGGCATAGCAACGATCGATGCGCGTGGGGTCCGATCTAAGTATAACAACTATATGGAAACTGTTCGGGCTTACATAACGGAGTCTCGGTTGGTCATTCATCAGGGTCGAGCTCGAGCAGACGGGGATTCACCGCAGTATGAATTAGTGGCTCGAATTTTCGCCACTTCCTCTTCACGTTGGCGTGTTTCGGCCATTGTTGACTTCTTCTTTCGATCGGCCGACGTTCTTTGAAGTGTTCATTTTAGATGTTGGTGCTTTTCGTGGGTTGTGCATTCTCTGTTTAGCAAGCATGCGAGAGTGATGCTGCAGCAGACGAAACGACGTAGATTATATGTGACGTATTCAATATTTGCAGCGATCGGACGCGCGAAATTCTAGTGTGAATGAACGAGGGACAGAAATATTTAGAAACAATTTAGTTAAACATTTGAGGGCATGGGGAAAAAATCTAGACTCTCATCTATCTCATCTATTCCAATGTATACCAGCCAATTTTAATCCATCTCCAAAAAACTTCAAGACTCTATGGAGCCTCTTGCTAAGCCGGCACTATTCTCAACTTTCTATCGCTTCATAAAATTTTTCTATGCCTTCATGTAGAACCAAATAAAAAAAGAGTTTTTTTTTGTTTGGTTCCTTTGAAATGTAATTTCTTATGTTTCATTTATTTTTTATCAAAGGTTTTGGGATAAATCATGTTTATTAGGCTTATTCAAGAAGTGTTTTGATATTACCTGCATTTATGTTGTTCACCTCGACGAGGTTTTAAAGCATACTCTGCTAATACAACCATCTGACGTTGACTGTCATGGCTTTTGCAGAACCTACTTCAAGGCGCTGATACTGGAGTGAGATGTTATACAGGTATGTACTGCAACATAGGCCCAGATAGAATAATCTATAGAGTCAAGATCCGGGATGATGCGTGGCCATGAATATTCGATCAAAACTCAATGTTTTCCAACAGCGAACGGTGTGTCCGATTCATCGTTAGATAAGGCACCGCATCCTGCTGGAGAACAACGTGTCGACCAGAAGCCTTCACCCAGGGAACCATCTGGTTCTTTGAGATACCAATATTAACCCTTCGCACTCGAGTGGTGACTCTGGCTCACCACTTGGTTCGATGCTGCATTCGCATATCAGTGTGTTTCAACGCATTGGATTTTCAATAGGTTCGCTTGAATTATTTCTTGAATAATTCCAAATTTTGTTCAACAAATTTCTATTTTCCATGTAAATCCTATAAACAGCAGAAAGAGATATAAGGTCATCAATATACTGGAGGTTTTCGCCAGCTATGTGATTGAACATTGGCTTCAATCTCTAATTCCGAAACATGTGCTTCAATGAAAAGCAATCTCCTCAGCTGTAAATCTCTACACGAATTCTGTTCAATACACTCAGTCCAACTTCTCTAAGACCACCTTGAATATATTTCGTTGTAACACAAACAGTTAGAATTTCAACATGATATTTTCATACATTGTTCAATGCTTAGAATAAAGTATATTTAACGTCAATTTCGTCCAAAAGAATCGTTGGATTATTCATTGGGCATAAATATGAGGATTTCTGCTGTCCAGTTTTTATAACACCATTTCAAAACTCATAAGTATCCTCTATGGAAAATTCAAAACAATTGACATGTCAATAATTGGTAGCCTTGCCATTTCGGTTAATAACCTGGAAAACTCATGTTGGCATACTATTTACCAAATAGGGTGGGGTATCTTGGAATCTGAGCGTCCATGAAAATAGCGATCTATGGATGAAAAATAGCGAATTGCTGATGCAATAAAATAAGCAAATTGGAATAACTTTTTATTGAGTAGGTTAAAAAATATGAACATGATGCCGATTTTTCCAAAAATCATTCACTGTTTGCGCTTTATAAAATTGGTTCTGAAAATGGTAAATAATCATGAAAAAAAAAATTATGAGAGGTTGTGTCCAAGACACGACCGCATTGTTGACGTAGAACTACGCTGTTATTTTATTCAAGTCGCTTCGAATATTATTTTATAATGCTGTGAAATTTTAGAAATAACGGTTTGGTAGAATAGTTTGAACGCCCTGAAATGGTATTTTAAATTGTTGAATCAGTTGTTGATAATTCATTGATGATTCATTCTCGCCCTCGCTGAACAATACCCTAGTCCTATCGTAAGTCACAATTTGTTTCATGTCAATGCATTGAAAATTTATCTCGAACGCTATTCCGGTGGCCTTTTTCGCAATTGACATAGACTCGGCTGCAGTCGATTATATACTTGTTGCACCAATACCATTATTCCACATCTCATAACTACATCCCTATATCTTTGTCACCGTATGGAAACAACAACAAGGACAATATTCGCAAGTATCAAATATCATGCTACCTGTTATTAAGTATTGCCTCAGTGGAATCGCTCCTCTAGGAATCGTTCGTACAACGTAAATCAATCGCCAAACAAGCGTTTGTTATAGCATGCATACAGAGCCATACATTGGTGGCTCAAAGCTACTAGAAATATAAACACTTCTCATCATTTTGCGCTATTCTCAAAAAACGCTTCTGTTAATATTGGCTGGCCTCGAAAAAAGTTGCATTACTTTCTCATGCTCAAGATAAGCGCAGCTGTCATCCTTAATGGAGAAAGTTTTGCTACTGGAGAGCGAAACCAAATCACATACAAAATTCCAGAACGACATTTACTTTCATGGTGACTAAATAAACGAAATAAACTCTTTCTGTTAATCTCAACAACTTCGAAAAGAGTAGCATTGCTGAATGTTTGCCTCAGTAGAGATTCATTACTAATACCCTAGCGCAAATATTTCCCTCCCACTATCTCCCCTCATTGTTTAAATTTATAATATATTTTAAATATAATTTGCACCACCAATGCACACGGGAGCGAATACATATGGGGTTTCAGCGTAGCGAAGATGCACTATTTTTTACGTACGGGTTATGAAGCACGCACGTACGCACACAAATATCCATATATCGATGGCTTGAAGCATATAAATATACACACACTATATCCGTTTTGCGCTCTTCTCAACAGCCTTTTCTATTAATATTGCCTGTCTAGATTAGTTGTTAGTTGTTTTAGCTTAGCTGTTAGGCTTAGTGGAAAGAGTTTTGCTACCGCCATGCGAAACCAAATTACAGGCATAATTCCAGATCAACTATTTTCTTGGTGAGCCGGCGATAGCCTAACTTGATGATTCCCCACACAATTGTGTAGCTCAAAACATTCATGCAATGGCATCAGTTTGATGCAATGATTGCAATGCCAGAGACATCAGCGAGTGAGTAACTTGGTCGCGTCCACCCCAATTGTTTTAAGAAAGGCACTTTATCCCTCGCCGTCCAGCTCGCCCAGCAACGGTATTGTCCAGTCGGTGTCCTTACGAAGAATGAACGTTTGCCTCAGCGAGATCCACTGTTTATACTGTAGGCAAATATTCCCCTTCGTTCTTCTTCTTTCCCCTTGTTCACGGAGACTTTAAATCTTACGATTTCCTCTTCGTTGCTCGTTATTGACAGCTCTGTTCGGGAAATCACACAAATGGACAGAACAAATGTATGGGGAAATGAGATTGCTTCCAATTTTCATCAATTTAAACCATATACAGCATATCAAACAAATCTTAGAGAGATTCGATTCGATTGGTATGTAAATCGTGAGAATCCGTACACAGCAAAAATAGTTATTAACGTTAACTTTATTTCATAAAAACGTGACCTGTTTTCTGGTTTGGCACCCTTAATGTAAGACGTAGTTCTACGTCAAAAGGAACTAGCAGATGTCATTTCTAAGCTTATCTAACAAAATCCGCCAGAGGTCTACAGTAAGCTAACCACTTGCTAAGTCCTTGAGTGTTCAATTGTAACTAAAACAACTTGCATCATTATTGCGTTATTCACGAAACACTATCGCCTTGTTACGCATAAATTTTTAAACTACACTCGAAGGATATGTGAAAGTATGTGAGCTGAATAATCTGTGATTAGAATCAGGTTTTGTCATACTGCAAATCTGCTTCATCTTTACATTTGCAATCACCGTTTGCGGATAGTTTTCCATGTCTTAAGAGACGAGCAGAAACATTACCGAAAATGATGACCGACCGCGTCCATGTAATATAGACAATCGTAGAATCGCTACGTAATAGCTCATCATCATTAGACAACGGCACACAGAGACTTCAGAAGAGGATTTTTATCTGTTTTTGTGCAGTTGTCTGCCAAACTGAGATTGAATCGTCCGAACTGAGATCACGAACCTGAATGAAGTGCAATGATCTGGAGTCTTCCTGAAGGAATGAAATATCGATGATCTCAACAGACACGTAATTATTCATTTCTGTTGTAAGGGAAGCTCTTGCGTAGATAATGAAAAAAAAATCCAAATAGCTTTATAATGAAGATTAGAAATACGCGCTATGGCTGCTTATGATAAGGTGCCACGATGGTCGTAATGTCACGATCTGCTGTTTAATTGGCATCATCGGCTAATCATGCTGCGACAATCGCGTTTTTGAGGTTTATTTCATTCATTCACGTTATATTTACGGAGTTGATTATCAGTTTATATATTACATGTTTTATTATGATATTATGTTTTGCATAAACCATGACCAAGAAAAAAATGCGGAATAACGCCATTGTATAGTTTCATTACGTCGGTCCAAATTCCAGCATAGCGGAACGATAGTATCTGTCCAGTTGATACGTTTCGATTATGCTATTCGATACGATCTACGACATGATTCTGTATTTTTCACATTATATCGGCAAAAGTGTTCGTTGTCTAGAACGGAATGAAAAACGTCTCGAGCGCCAATAAATCATTAGTCTTGAAGGATCCCTTCAGTCGATTGTCTTTGCGACGTATATCAGGTGTGCAAGACAATAAGTGATAAATTTAAACTTTGAATTGATGGAAAAAGACCGAAATGGACTCGAAGACAAGGTGATTAGCGAAAGAAAATAAAACAGTATAAGAGGTGAAATAGTGAAGTGACGAAAAAGAATTTAAAAGAACACAACGTAGGAAGGAATTCAACCAGGTGTGTGGCACGATTATCGCTATCTCACTCTACCTACCGTCACCGCATATCTCACTATCCCTCTGCTGTAAAAGTTCATCATCGACTTCACGATATGTCAGATGGTGGTAAATTGGTAATTCGCGATGACAGAAAAATAGTGTCGACGTCTGGTGGCGACTTCAAATTAGGGCCATAATTTGGGTCCCAAACTCGTTAGTGTAATCTCTATCAGATTAGAAGACACCAAGCCGGTTTTTGTATTTCAAAATTTGAATCAAAATTTTCACATCATGTTATTTAATTACTTGAGACACATATTTCTGACTTTCATTCAACCATATGGCTATACAATTCCAACATTGTTACTGATTTTTTTTATTATAATATAAAGTTGTCTCCATAAACAATTTTCATATGAGACCTTTTCCCCAACTGCAAACAAACATGTTTTTAATTTAAATAGAATACTAATTTGATATGGAAAAGCTAATTTTCATTCATAATTTTAATTTTGAAAACGTTTATTCCGACTGAAAATCAGCTATTCTTTGACGCTCCCCTAAACTAGTAAACGAAGCTCAATGGCGTCAACGCGGATCGCTGTTTTGAAGAAAACAAATACTTTTGACGTTTGAGATGTTTGCACCAAAAACATGGCGGGTGCCATACGGCTGAATTCAACAGTGATATTACAACATGACAATGCATCGTTACACAACGCTAAATATTGTACCTGACGTATTCTCCAGACCTGTCCCCGTCAGATTATCACTTTTTTGCTTCAATGGGACATGCACTTGTAGAGCCGAGTATAAAGATGTCGAAAAATGGGTAGGCGAATTTTCGTCGAAATAGAAAAAAGTTTTATTCACAAGGATTCAAACAATTTGCCCGAGAATGGACGAATGTGTAGAATTATTCTTTGTTTTTAAGAGGCTTTAAACTTTGTAGTTAATTCGCCTCTAAGAGTGTAGAATCAAACTGGGTTATATTTCGAATAAAAATATTTAGAAGCTTGTGTAGAAAGTCCGGTGAAATCTTCGGATAATTCCGTTCGACTGCGGTGTACATCAAACAATCGCGTGCGTTTCTTGAAAACCTCTGACTCTCGCTTGGTTTGATGTGATTGGCTCTGGAGTCTAAAAACGAGCTATCCATCCCGCGTATAGAGGTTTAGCGACGGTTGGCCCAGTCATTGTCGCTAAGTGGAATCACTTCCGCCCAACGCGAGTAACGGGCAATGATAAAGGGTGTGTCACATCAAATTGCATCACGGAAAAAACGCTGTAGAAATTCGCCCAGTAGACCGATCCTTTTGAAAATTTTAGACAGTAAAATAAAAACTATTAAACAACTTTTGGCATTTTCTTTTTATTCATACTTCGAGCCCAAGCCCGTATGCTCGCACCTTCCTCTTTACCCCGTCCATAAGGTTCTGTACAACGTCAGGTTGTAGTTTTTTTTTAAACAGAAATCCATTTTCTCTTGAAGTCCGCCTACGATTTGACAACTTTTGGGTTCTTCCGGAGGGCCTGCTTCATAATCGCCCAATATTTCTCTATTGGGCGAAGCTCCGGCGCGTTGGGCGGGTTCATTTCCTTTGGCACGAAGGTGACCCCGTTGGCTTCGTACCACTCCAACACGTCCTTTGAATAGTGGCACGAAGCGAGATCCGGCCAGAAGATGGTCGGGCCCTCGTGCTGCTTCAATAGTGGTAGTAAGCGCTTCTGTAGGCACTCCTTAAGGTAAACCTGCCCGTTTACCGTGCCGGTCATCACGAAGGGGGCGCTCCGCTTTCCGCAAGAGCAGATCGCTTGCCACACCATGTCCTTTTTAGCAAACTTGGATAGTTTCTGCTTGCGAATCTCCTCCGGAACGCTGAATTTGTCCTCTGCGGAGAAGAACAACAGGCCCGGCAGCTGACGAAAGTCCGCTTTGACGTAGGTTTCGTCGTCCATTACCAGGCAATGCGGCTTCGTCAGCATTTCGGTGTACAGTTTCCGGGCTCGCGTCTTCCCCACCATGTTTTGCCTTTCGTCGCGGTTAGGAGCCTTCTGAACCTTGTATGTACGCAGGCCCTCCCGCTGCTTGGTCCGCTGGACGATTGAACTTGACAAATTCAGCTTATTGGCGACATCCCGGATCGAACTTCTCGGATCACGTCTAAACTGCTTAACTACGCGCTTGTGATCTTTTCCACTGACGGAGCATCCATTTTTGCCGTTCTTCACCTTCCGGTCGATGGTTAGGTTCTCGAAGTATCGTTTTAGTACTCTGCTGACCGTGGATTGGACGATTCCCAGCATCTTACCGATGTCCCGATGTGACAACTCCGGATTCTCGAAATGAGTGCACAGGATTAATTCACGACGCTCTTTTTCGTTCGACGACATTTTTCCAAATTTACGAGAAATTGACAGTGAAGCATGGCCAACGTGATCTATACACTCTTATCTGATTATAAGCGAAAGCTGAAGATATAATTCCTAAAAATTAAATTTCTACAGCGTTTTTTCCGTGATGCAATTTGATGTGACACACCCTTTAGCCAACAAATAACGATTTCCATAGGAAGGTACAAAAGGTCCGACGAGGTCGATGCGGATATTTCGAAAGCGTACTTCAGGTATATCAAAGGTTAATGAAGGTGCTACGGTGTGTCTTGTTACTTTCGAGCGTTGGCACTGCTGATATGTCCGCACCAATTGGTTGATATCTTTGTTAATGTGAGGTCAAATAAATCGAGTGGCGATTAGTCTCCTTGTTGCAAGAGCACCTGTATGAGCTATGAAGTTGTGTCATTACGCTTTCTCGGTGGTTCTCTGGAACATAAGGACGAATATTTTCGTTAGTAGCTACATCAGCAATCAACTATGAGCGCAATTGAGGGAATGTTCGGAACGCGAGCTTTAGGGAAGAATTTTTCAACGACAGAAGTTTTTTTTTAATTGTTAGTCATTTGGTTGGTTCTTAGCAATCATCGAAATCGATTCAGGTCATTACCGCACCAACGAACGAAAAAACATCCACAACGATGTCACTTGCGAACGATGTCACTTGCGAAATTCCAGATATCGCTCTTCGTGAGGCAAGTGGGTACTCGGATTCGTATAGTCAAAGCTCAAGTCAGTGGTAAGTGATCAGTTAAAATGGCGAATACTCGTCCTTTCGCTAAATGCCGGAAGTATTTCGCTGCAGCAGCAGTTAATTCTCTACCAAAATTTGAGTACTTTTTCTGGCTCGAAGGAAATTTTCCTATTCCTACACCCGAACTAGCGTTGGCAGAAAGCATTTCATCTTTGGCAGAAATTATGCCATTTAGTATGCTGGAGAGTCAAATGCGCGAATAATGAGCTGTTTTAAAAGCTTAAAAATGGTTTGTATGTATGCGTGCAGACATCTCTTTCTGTTTTCTTTTCTCATTTCATTTGGGATTGTACAATGGGGATCGAACCAAGGTCGGCTGGAATGCAAAGCTATTTCACACGACCACGCTATCCATATAGCTGCCAGTGCTGTTATAGAGAAGCGTGATAATATTACACCTCATCATAAAATGAAGTTGGAAAGTGTTTTCTAAGAGTATAAAGAAGAACATGAACAAGAATATATCTTTCTCTGTCTGGGCCGTGTCGTTGGCAAACTATACGAAAAGCTTTCATATGTTTTCATTTAAATGGTATTTTTGAGCTCATTTGATATAATAAATCGGGATGCCATAACATGTGCCAAAAATTAACTTGGGGTGTACTCTCAGTAGCTTCGTTTCGACTAAAACTGCTTCGGCAGTCGCCGTCAACAAAAAGTGAATTGACTAGAAAATGAATTGACTAGCGTTAACTAGCGAGGATGACTGATGAACTAGTCCAGTCAGTGGTTATTCTAACTGACTCGACTAATGAATACAAATCTGCCTCTTCATTAAACCGACTTCAATCCACATTTCTACCCCCCTAGGAACGAAATTACGAAATTGCGTACGCAATCTTATTTTTACGTCCATTTAAAGAGGAACGAAAAATTTATTTCTGATGCAAAAAAGTAGTTACTCCATTAATGGACGGTTTATTATCTACCCATCGTGAACTCATACCAATGAATCTTGACAGTTATCAGGTATGCTATAAAGGTCTTCGCGTTAGTATTACTAAACAGCGTGCAAAATAGCGCACACACACTGCACGCTATTTTATACGTGTGCGTAATTTTCGTGTACGATACAAAACAATCTAGATCACATGTAGTGTTTGTCAAACCACGTTGAACTCAAACATCGATACATGCAAACGTAATACATGGGAGAGAGAGAGGAACGAATTCGTTTTGGGGGAAGTCACTTCAAAATGCAATGAAGACAATTTGACTGGGAAGAATGAAATGATATAGTCGAGTCGGTAGAGGAAGATAGCGACTAAACACCCGACTGACTGTTTAGTCGTTTTTGCGGAGAAACTGCGCGAAGAAGCCAAAAGTCATTACCAACTGAATACGGATCTAGTCAGTCAGATAGTCAGCTGACCATCCTCAGTTGACAACGACTATGCAGATCCCTGGTAGTTGTGTGGAACTGTTCCTCCTACTCTATCCTGTCTTGTCGCTGGAAAGATGGACACATCCGAGCCTATTTCAATAAGAAAACGAATATTACCTGTTCTATCGAAAATTACGAGCCGGTGGCTTTTGATAATGCCGATTAAAGCGGACAACCGACTAGTTTTATTCATGGGTGATTGCGCTAAACCTTCTACAACGATTTGTTCGATTTCCGTTTTTTCGGTCTTCGCCGCAAGGTCTCCGATTTGAAGAAGACCTGTTACGGTTCCGTACTGCGGTAGTCTTGAGGCGTCGAATCTCGGCTGTAGCAACTTCAATTTCCTTCTTTGAGATTGGCATAATCAGCATTCTGTCCAGTGGGACATATAAACAGCCACGATGGTGACCGTGGATGAATAGATCATTTTATTGGCCATTCCTGCTGGCCAGTTGACCTTTAACTACACCGTATTTGTCTTCATAGGGAGGATTTGACACTCAGTCACTCAGAGACGTGTCATATTACGGACTGATCTATTTTTGTAATAATGTGCCGCAATTTTGGGCCCTATTATAGAAATCGAGTCGATTAGAATTCGCTCGTTAGCTTTATTTTAACAGTTCGGCTGAAAAATTCATAAGGTTGACGTCTAGATGGCGCCTCTTGCACAAATCTACTTGACTATCACAAAGCACCATCTTTCAATGGATACGTGTCAAAATTTGACTGCATTATAGATATTATAGATATTATAGATACTGAGCAAGTCCATAGCAACGACCGAGTGAATGCTATCGGTGCAACAGTCATACTTTTTCGATTAGTTTAGTTTGCTTGTTACTTATCGCCAGAGGTTTATTGGGCCTGATCACGTACGTCACTTCGAAATGGATTTCGTTCGTGACCAAGCCCATTTTGTTTTGGTTTGCGTCCCTGATATTTTCCTTTGAGAAACGTTTCAGAAACGCTTAAATATATGCAATTTGTAACACATGAAGTTGCTCGGTAAGAATTCGATTCGATTCTTTGTTTTTAAGAGGCTTTAAACTTTGCGGTTCATTCACCTCTAGTCGGTAAGAAATTACCTTGATTTACAAAATACGAAATTTTGCATTGCGCCAACCACATATGTGGATCGTTCTTCCAGAAATCTGGTAACATATTTGCCCCTGCTGCAGTATTCTATTGTGCTAGAACTGAATCCACCATTTTGTAATGTCGTCCTTCGTAAAAATGCTAAATTATTCGACATTCGATTTGATTTTAGCATTCTCTCGACTGGAGTCCGTTTCAATCACGTCGGGGTCTCCAAATGTGGATCGGAAGTAGTGAGAAGCAAATAACGCGATGGAATGAATCATTAAAATTCAACTTTCTTTCTTTGCATATGTTTGGCTTTGCTCCACTTGCAGTGCAGACTGGTTGAATAGGGTCACCATAAGATTCATTTAAATTTGTAGATCTGTTTAAAAACAGGGTTAAAATTTCAAAAATTGATTTATTACAATTCCACTTAGAATAATTGCAATATCTTAAATACACATGTTTATGAATTGGACTTGAGGTAAAAATTCTAACTACGTTAGTAGATCAAATATGTTCATTCCTAAAATTTAATTTTGTGTCGCATAATTTTTGCTCATCCAGTAAACAACTGAACCGTCTACATTCAAAAATCTCAAATTTTAGTTTACTTCACAGTCTTATAGAGCAACCCTTTGCACGGTTACTATCCTTAGTGGGAGCATCCACACCGCCCTGCGGTCTCGGCGCGAGACTCTCACAGTAATCGGATTGCATCGAAATATCAGTCTCATAGTCGACAGTCTCCGCGTAACTTCCGCGTGTTTCCTCCTCGTTGAAGCCGCTGTCCATGCGGAAAAAGTTCCCACTGGCGGCGGCTTCCGGCCCCGCTGATTTAATTGCTAGAGTGGTTGTTGAGTTTTGGAGTTCGGAGGAGTTCTCTTTGCTCGCAGCAGCAGCAGCAATAATGCCACTGAAGCTTTTCCGGTGAATTTCCTTGGCAACCTGCTCCTCCCGCTCCTCCTCGAGGCGATCTTCATCGGAGAACATCAGAAATGAACGGGAGAGATTTTTCCGATTTCTCCGAATCTCCTTCGAGTTTGAATGACGCAGAGGAGTGGTCGGATACTGGGACATGATGGAGGACGAACCGGACGAGGCATTCTCGGTGTCGTCGTAGGAGAAATCTCCTTCGGTGAATTCGACAGTTAGATCGTTCGCTTTTTTGTCGCCTGGGAAATAGGGAAAAAAATAATTAGTTTTCATTGATATTGTTTATAATTCGATATAATAGGAAAAAACAGCTTTCTAATATGATGATTTGTAACCATTGCATGCACGAGTCCCTCGTTCGCGTTGTTTACAAGCTGATGTTTTTCTACTATAACTGACAGGGCAACAAAATCTGAGCTTTGATTTCACTTCTGGAAATGGATCGGAGCATTGAAAAAGATAACGACTATCCTTTAATTGAACTCGGGTGTGTACTAGAAAGGAGTGTTGTATTCAGTAGCGCTTTACAAAAAAAATCAATAGTATCTACAGATTACCCTTTATTCAGCTTAACAAAGAACTCTTGTCGAGCGTTTCGAATCGTGTCATGAAAACGTATAAAAACAACTTAAGAATCTAGATATTTACCCCGATGACTATCACTCAGCTCCACTGACATGTGATGGCTATTGCTGGTACTGCAGTTCATCTGCAAGAGCGCCTTCGGCCGCTCCGGTGTGCTCCTGTAGATCGCATCATGGTCCGATTCCAGCTCAGTAGAATTTATGGGCGGTTTCAGTGGCGAGGGCGACACAGAACTCTTGGAAATCGGAGATAGCGCTCCGAATGATTCCTTATCCTTGGACAGCACCGGACTAAGAGAAATGTCCGCCGGATCGATCGTGATTTCCTGCGAGCCAAAGCAGCGGGATCGTTTCAGAATTTGTCTTGCATCTTTGTCGATTTCCGGCGTGATTGGGGCAGGACTTATCGAGCGCAAATCAATCTGATCTAGGGAATCACCGTTCCGATCGCTTCCCGATGCGGTGGATGCGTACGAACAGTTGAAAAGTTTCCTCCGCAGGGACGCATCGCGTGCTTCATGGTCGATGCTAACGTCGGATTCCTCGATTGTTTCATGCGTTTGTTGCTGGTTCTTCAATGAAAATAAATTACATTAGTTGATTGAAAGAAACACTAGAATTCTATAGATTACTTACGTCATGGAAATTAAAGTACGGAACTAAAAGATCTTCGATTTCTTTGGGTAAATTCGGTGGGAAAGATAATACAGTTTGGGTGATTCCATCTCGCCTTCGTTTGGCTTTTCGCCCGATGAAGCTACTGCGAGCGGGAGATTCTCCCGTGAAATTAATCTTCTGATTACGTAGCTGGCAGTCAACTGGACTAGGAACTGTATAGAGTAGACGTTATTAGTATTAATATATTCCAAACACAGCCCACTCTTTCAACTTACCAATATTATTGTCTTTGAAGTAGGAACTTATCGCAGCTTGAGCTTTCGCTTCCAGCACCGGGTCGGGCGTTTCCATGAACTGCGTCTCGTGGGCTTCTACGTTTGCCGGTCCCAGGTAGGACACTTCATCGATAGTCCACTCAAACTGAGACACGCTTCCCGCCTGGGGAGTACTTGGACGGTGAAATAATGACGGGCTGCATATGACCGGTAAATGGAGCCGATCCGCTAGGTGTGCCTCGAATGGGTTTATCACTTTTCCATTAACAAGTCTCGAGGGAGGTGTGTGAATGACCGGCATTAGATTAAACCGTCCGCTAGTGCTGGCGGACCGAGTTAGTGATGTTGGCGTGTAGACCATCATCGAGGGCGAATTTGCGCCCGCAGTGGATTTCCGGGCCGCGTTAAAGGCATTCTGGAAGATCTTCCTTGGCGTTAAGAAGGCTTCCTGTTCCATTCCGCTAGCACTTATTTAATAATACATATGAACACAACTATTTAAAGCTTTTCTTCCGTTACAAAATCTAGTAACTCTTTACTCTGAATCACAGCATTCACATTTGCAGTCGTTGATAAAATTAACACTAAACTTAACAATGTAAGAGCAAAGAGCTATTCGTTCGCTCGTTCGTGATTATTCGTTGACGTGAAAGTCGGTTGTGATTCGAACGGATTTTCCCGGTCAGTAAACGATCGTTTGTTTTGACTCGAGTTTGCAGACAACGGTTTTTAAACTGATAATCGATCAAACGTTTGTTGCGAAAAACAAAACACACGCTCAATTCGAATTACTGGAAATCGATGCATAAAAAATGGGTAATAAACTAGATTAACACTTCGTCGTTTCGATTCTTGAAACTGCTCACATTGAACTGATGAAATACGGAAGGTTGTTGATTATTATATAACTGATCTGCGGGTAAAAAATTATATATTGGGAAAATCCGTATACAAGAGCATGTGAAGACATTTTTGTAGTTTTGTCTACATAACAAATGCATTTTCATTCAACTGTACCAACACAAATGGAATGTGTTATTATTGAGCGAGTAGTTCACGTTTGAATACCTGCTTAATGTACCTGTCTATCCAATAGGGTAACAAAATGTTTTAGAATCATCTAGATGCTTCTATTTTAATGTATTGAAATGAACTGACAAAAAAAAAATATTTGACATGAACTTTCCAAATTATTCCAACTGTTTATTAGCATCGTTTGTTGGTAATTTGAATGAATAAACTCTATCTTCAGTTGTGTTTTTCTATCCGATCGCTCGCGATTGAGTTGGTGTGTAAAAACTACGTGTACTTCCGTTTTCGAGCAATCTGAGCTAGTGAAACTACTATATTTATGAACAAAACCTTTTTAGTAAAAGTTTTAGTCAAATTTCGAGCCAATCATGTAAACCGTTTCTTTCAACTTTCACATTCAAGTTTGTAAAGTATGTCTAAATTTCATGAGTGTTCATACGTAATCATTCTCAGATAAATGGTTTAGTTTGAACTACCAGAAGACAAAAAAAAGCATCGGGGTAGTGAAATTATTTCTCGCTACATGATACATTTGTACATTATCTTTCCATTCTTCTATTTACTTTAAACTGTCTTTTTACACTGTTTACACTGTTTACACTGTTCACAGTTCTTGTCCATTTCTAATATTTTCCGGTTAGAAAATCACTGTCTACGAAGCTGTTCGCGAAGCTGTCTAGGTTCGTTTCGAGCTTCAGGTTGGTTCATTCTAGAGTGATTAATTCAGCATTCACAAGCATGGGAATGAAAGAAAATGCTGAGAGTTCTGCCCCGTCGAATATTCATATTTTTCTCATGCTATTAAACATTTTTCACTGAAATTTATATTCTGAAAGTGATTCACATAAACTGTGAGCAATCAAGCTTCTAGTAGTAGTAGAGGATTTTTGTTTCAAACTTCGAGCGAATGCAAATTCTCACATTGGAACATACGGGGTCTTTCATATTAAATGCTCACCCAACAAATTTTAATAATTTCTACAAAAGTGAACCGATTTTTATTTTGAGAAAACAAAAATAAAGTTATTTCTTCTTTAGGTCCCTCCAAATTTTGTGCTTATGAACATAGCAACAGTCCCCAACATACCCCCAGAGAAAGTAATCGATGACGAGAAATGTTGAAATTCTAACCATAAGAGGACAAAGTTTCATTAAGGCTTCGGTTGCTCGAGTAATACGATTTCACGAATAATATACGTTCTTGTAAATTGTACATCTTGACACTTAAAACCATCCGATCAGACTGAACCCGAATATTATCGTCCCGAAGCAGTGTTTTTCATTACAAAAAAAGGGCCGGAGCACAGTTCATGAAAAATATTTGTGTTTTTATAGAAAAAATCGGACATTTTCAACACGCACGCCTGATATGTAGCCTATGTTTGTATAGTTTGATCCTGATCAAGTGGTAACCCGAGAATTTCTATGAAAACTTAATAAATTTTAAATTTTGTTCGATAAATTGTATAATATTGATTAATGAAAATCCAACTATGGGCCCTATTATAGAAATCGAATCGAGGATTCGATACAATCACTATCACTATCACACCGAGTAAAATCTGGAATTATAGAAATCGAGGAAAACTGCTCGATTCGTTAGCAAGCTCGAATGTCAGCGGTTGTGATGAAATATTTTGAAACAAGCCTGAAATGTTTCACGAAGCACTATAGAAAGGATGCCAAATCTTCATCTGCTATGAAAATGTATTTCCAAAAGTGTTAATATGGTTATGTTTTGGAGAAAACTGATATTCCCTCAACGAATGAAGCTTAATAGGCGTAATGCATGCATGGATGTGTAATGGAAACGATATCATGGAACAATTTGCTTTACAAAAATATAATTATTATAAAATGTATCTTTTCATTTATTTACACAACTGCAATCTATGGAATTCCCTAAGGAGTCACACATAAATTCCACTTTTTTGAGGAAAACATTTTTTAAAAGTAATTCTCTTTAAGCGTCGATTTCTTGTTGTAGCGGCGTCAATAGTTTTATTGTATTGGGCCACCACCTTTGGCCCTGAATTCTCGCTTGTATTGTGCTAGAGTTTATTTACTTTTCACCTCATGTCAATCCAAACCTGTAATTTAAAAAAATCATTATTGTTTTGCAAGACATTTCAGCTTTAGCTTTAGTTTGGTATAGTATAGCAATAAAAAAGAAAATTGCTGACAAAAGTAACACGTACCCTTAGAAAAATCCTCGGTCGAAAACTACTAAATACATTTGGTAATGCAAAATTAGTAGAATGTACAAATTTTTTGTACATATTGTCAACAAACCCGCATCCCTACCAGAGATTAGTATATTTTACTCGATAACATTAGTAAGCTTGGATATTGTCATATCTGAAAATTGGTGAAAAAAGCGCGTATTAACCATTTTCTTTGTTCCCATAAGGCAATACGGAGGTATAATAAGGATATAATTCTGATATGTGCATTTTCGGCGAGAAAATGTAGCCGATATTGGGCTTCCGAATCATGGTTCTGCTTGACATATGTGTTTATTAGTACGGTCGAAAATAACTATAGATTGGTAGTATTTACCAAAAAATTCGTTATATTTACTAATTATTTCTCTCAGTGTACTAACATACGCTAGCAGAAATCAGACATTTTTAGGTAGGAAATTCGTTTGATAGTAATTGATAAAATTTACTTATGAAGTTGTATGTATCGTAGAAGAACTTCCTCCACAAATACCTCGAGCAATGTTTACATTCGCTTCCATTAATTCAATGAGTCGTTCAAACAGGTGGTGATTTGTCTGTCCACTCGTTTTCAGCCACTGAAATATGTGCTGGAAGTAAGTTCTGCATTGTAAATTATAACATAATTAATATGAATAATGTTGGATTGAACACTTACCTTGTATAGACTATTCTGGCAGCACCGTAAAACAAATACTGATCAAAACAAACGAACATGTGTTGAAAATTGCATATATTCAAGCGTTTCTGAAATGTTTCCTAAAGGAAAATATCAGGGACGCAAACCAAAACAAAATTTTTCTCTGAAAATATGCAACAAGTGAACCAAAAAACTCGAAAGGTTCTGACACTTGCATCGATAGCTATCACTCGCTCGGTGCTATCGAATTGCTCGATTTCTATAATAGTAAAATAGGTCTAACGAGCAAAATTCTTATCGCCTCGATTTCTATAATAGGGCCCTATGTATTATGAAAACCCAACGTGTATGTGTATAAAACTTGTACATAAAAGCGCTTCTGGATAGGTGCTATTTAATTGCGGGGTTGTTCGGCTCGCATCAATCAGTAACTTCAATTTTCTATACCAAACTTGAATCGATCGCTGTGAACGGGGTCAATAATAAAATTATGCTTACTTGTGCTCCCAAGCGATTGTGAAGAGTCTGGGGCGAGTGTAGTGTGTCATCGTTTGCTTTCACGTAGCATTCGTTTCAAAGGAAATAAAACACCCGGAAAACGCCGCGCGCGGGTGACATAATAATGCACTTGAACCGCGAGCGTGCTAGTTTTTATGCGGTGATAAAGAGAATGTGGACAGCGTGTGCCAGTTTTTGATGGAGTCATTAGAAAACAATGAAAAGAGGTATTGATGAGTAAGTCATAAGGGGATGTTTTATTTTCGAAGTTTCCGATCACTATCGGTTTAATTATGACTGAATAATTCATCGGGAATGGTTCAGGGGACAATAAAACGAGTATTGCTTAAACATGGATATAATGAAATTCGGGATAAATTTGGTTTGAGATAAAGGTTTGGATTCATATTGGATCTTCTAATATAGGGGTAATTGTTGGTATGCTACAGTGCTGTCATTCCACAGTAATCGAACTTGTACAGTAGTTTTCGCCTCATAGTTATTAGTGACCCGGCTAGCTGACCCGGTGAACTTCGTCCAGCTCAAAATCATTTTTTTTATATGGACTTTTCCAGATATTAAGGTTTTTTTACTACGCGAATGTTCGTGCGTTTAATCGCAGAACTTTTCATTGATTGATCTTCTAAATGGCCTTTTACAATTTCCTTTTACTATAAAATTCCTAGAACTTCTACCAAAGCTCGTCATTGTAATATCAGATTATTTTCATACAAAATTTCCGCTCAAGATTCTCGATTTACTAGCAGCATGTTTCTCCGTTACATGGGATACATGTTTGACAGAGAAAAGTAAATTTTCTTTCATGATTTTTATTTTCAATGCGCGTTATTCGACCTGAGCCATTTTCGCTTCACACCAACGGAATGCAAAGCTGAATTCCGCAACAGCGAAATCCAATTAGACTAATAATAATGCCATCGTTGAACATTTAGGAATTGATTTTTCTTTCGGGCTTTCTCTCAAAAAATTTCAATTTTTTTCCCCATCATAACATTGATCTTCGATCAGAGACGATTACACCAAAATGAAGCCGGCTCGAATCAGATAATTCCTTATTCGGAATTTGCGTTTATCAACACATTTGTCGATCCATTTTTGCAGCTGTGCGTTATTCTATCTGAACATTTTCATTTTCGAATAAGAGTCAATTTCGTTAGCGCATACATCGAATGTACTAACAATGCTTATCACGATATGTTTGTAGAATATATGGGAAATCAATTTTCCGAATTTTCTGACTTTTCTTCGGAGTTTTTCGGAAAATTTCCGGTTTTTCTCTCGGTAACATACGGGAAGTGACAAATACAACAAAATGAAGCCGCCCTAAATCTGATCATTCCTTCCTTGGATTTTGCGTTTACAGTAACGCGATCTCTCATTTTCATTTAGGTAGATTAACTATTTATTTTTCTGATTGTAGATTTGGGTAAAAATTAACCTCAACAAGGCCCCTCGTATTAGCTCGTGTTGATCCTGTTGATCGATTTGTTCCATTTACCTAACGTTCCATTCTAAACAGGTGGTTGTAAATAAACATTTACAGTGAACTGAGCTGCTGATTTTTTATGTTTGGTTATACCGACTAATATTCTTCTTCGTAACCAAATAATAAACAACGATGTTAGCGTTGCAAACGGGAAATACAACCGGTATTCCGGATAAATTATGGCAGCCACATTTTGTTACTTTCGAAACAACGTAAGTGAAAACAAAATCTTGTATTTATGACCACATGCAACAAGGCTCAATTCCCCTTCCCAGAATGGGCGAAATCTCAATCGAGTTGTACTGGAAGCACGCGCCAAACACCTGTCGGAACTTCGCGGAGCTCACCCGGCGGGGATACTACAACGGCACCATCTTCCATCGCATCATTCGAGACTTCATGATACAGGGCGGTGATCCAACGGGAACCGGTCGGGGTGGACAGTCGATATATGGAGCGACGTTTGCGGATGAGCTCAATGCGGATTTGAAGCACACCGGAGCGGGGATACTGTCGATGGCAAATTCCGGCCCGGACACCAACGGGTCGCAGTTTTTCGTTACGCTGGCGCCGACGCAGTGGCTCGATGGGAAGCATACTATTTTCGGTAGAATTCACACGGGAATGCAAGTGATCAAGCGGATAGGGCTTGTCGAAACGGATAAAAATGATCGTCCTGTGGAGCAGGTGAAAATTCTCAAAGGGAAGGTGGAAAAGTATTAGAGGGAAGAATAAACCATATTATTCAAACAATATTGTGCTATTTTTAATCGAAAATTAAATTGTTTTGAATTTTTTCAAGCGCTTTGTCTTGTATGGAAAGATCTGTGGTAACGATTGACAACCCGACAGCCCCTTTATTATTGTTTGGAACGGGATGAAATTTGCGACGTAAACAATCCTATAAACAAGCATTCTGTTTATCAGTATAGGTATTGCATCGTAGTGATAAGTCGTGTTTTGCTCAGCGGTGTACTTATTGCGAATCGGTTCGTCTGAATCGTTATCACGATTAGTATGCTATTTTACCATGTAAGGGAGGTATTGCTTAAGTTCTACCAAGACCATGTAGCCAGAATGGTGGCTTTAGCTGTTCTCACTCTTTCCGTCCTCATTGGGTGGTATATTAGGTAAGAGGGCTCACTTACCTGTAAACAGCTGTCTTTTTGAATATCGATTTTTCTTGTTTTGTCCCAGTTCGATTTTAGGATTTACGATTTTGTTATTTTTCATCAATGGCTGTGTGGCGGCCGTTTTTACCCTCAATCACAAAGATACCGTTGGCCGGTATCTACAAAAAGTGAAAGATTTCTTCGGATACAAAGACTATGTGAGTAAACGTTGTTGCCTTTGAATTAGCTTTAACCAAGCCTTCTATTCTTACCAGGACTCACGTCGTGTATCGGAGTGTGACATTTGCGGATATGAAAAATGCCCACGTCACAATCGCAACGCGCTCATTCCTGAACCCTGGAAGGGCTTCCTCATCGACGATTCGCTGGACGAAGCCGTTGATAAATTTTTCTCCCGCATTCTGGATAGTTTTGTCAGTAATTGGTATGCTCAAATTACACAGGACGAAGAGTTTATCCTGAACATCAAAACTAATCTGCGGGATGCGTTGTGTCGGCTGCTAATCCGGGCCAAAGAGCTAGATGCCCCAACCGTGATAACCACCCGTCTGCTGCCCACTTTTTTCATACATTATGAAATCATCGCGAAGATGTTGCTCGTGGATCAGGTCCCGATGGATCGATTGGCAAAGACATTCCTCATCGATGAGTATCCGATTCATCCGGCAGTGCTCAATCGGCACGCCGAGCTTAACTATCTACGAGGGATCGCGAAAGTATTGATCCCGAAATTGTTCACTCAGGAAAACAAGGGGTGCAAAATATTCTTCAATCTCATCAAGGAATTGCTCACATTTTGGGTGCTGCTTCCACTGCTGGACGTAATCTCTGATCCGAACTTGATAAACTTGCTGATAATCGCTGCCACCGACCGAAGGCAGAAAGATGGTTCGAAACCGATGAGAGCGAAGGCTTCTAGGAAGGTTGAAATCTTGGGAGATTTTGTGGAGAGAAGTCGTGCGAAAGTTGAATGCGGAGTGGAGACAGTGGTGGGGGACGAGAATATCTGGCAAGACCAGAATAAGCTGTACTATTTCATGCAGTTTCTAATCAAGGAAGGATCGGTTGAGTGGTTGCGATTTTATCTGGATGTCGGTAAGTTTTCTGAAGGCGCAAACATTAGAATACGTAAATTTGCATTACCGCTTTAAAAATTTGGTTTCCCTGTAACATGGAAACTATTTGTTTTTCAAACTCAGTACAATGACTATTGTACACTGGGCTTGTTATTTAATTTCACCTTGTAGAGGACTCAAGTCTGTGATTTAAGAAAGAATCATAATTTGCCTTCTAGGAATATCTGTTAATAATAAATTTCCAAATTTTATGAGAATTAACTACTGTTATTGCTCAGCGCGCAATCTATGTTTCAGATGTATTGACCGAGAATTTCGGAATTGCATGCAAGTTTCTCTGTGTGGAATCCACAGAAATAGTGCGCGATGACGAATGTACAGTGTCGACATCTGGAGGCAACTTACGTTTTTACGAGGCAAACTACACTCTATCAAATTAGCGGCTGTCCACATACACGTGGACAGAAAAAGCATGATTTTGGATACCCCCTCCGTGGACAAGCGTGGATATTCCTTATACCTCTCCCCCTGTTGTCCACGTGGACATTTCTCCAGTTTTCGAAAGATAATCAAGAGAATTCTATATTTTTCGCTTAAATTTAATTTTGAGTTTGTTTCAATTTTCTATTACATGTTTTTATTGATAGGAATAATAGCCTTATTAATAGTAACGATTTGTTTTAAATTCACCGATGTTGATATCATCGCGCTGTTCAAATCGTCTAAATCTTGTAATGTATTGCTAGTTTTGGATCGTTCAACACACCCGTAACATTGTCACTCAAACGAATTAACAGTATAGTATCCAATTTCTGTTGCTGTTCATTTAACTGATCCGAAGATTTAGAATAACCTTAGTTTACTATTCGCGTTTGTATTTGTATTGACTGCATTAAACTTTGTGCATCGTTTTTGGGAAGGGATAATGACAATGGATTGGTGGATTGAACACACTTTGGAAATAAAAATTATTTATTAAAATTTACTTCTCATATGTTTTCTATGTAATATCAAATTATATTAATTTTCTAGTGGTGAAATATTTTAAAGGAAGGTTATGTCTAATAATGAATTCATATTATAATGATCAATTTTAGCGGTAATATCATAGTAGTTAAGTAGTCGGGGTCAGGACTACGTGTTTCAAGTAATTAAATAACACCAAGTCAAAATTTCCATTCTAAATTGAAAGTAATATGTCTCAGAATGCGGATGTCGCAACTAGTTGGTAGAAGCTCATAATGCAGATTTTCTTCCAGTCCTACCAGACCCAGAGAACCTACTTCGGGGTTATATTCAATTGCCCAATATTGTTTTAACTCAACATTATTGTGAATGATTTGCTCTTCACAATTTGCTACAAACATATATTTTTGTGCTCCCGTGGCCTAATAGTTATCGTCACACATTATCATGATAGGGGTTCGAGTTTGATTCCCGTTCTGGCCGGGGGATTTTTCGTCGAAGAAATTTCTTCCGAGTTCATTGAGGTCACGCGTATTCTAGAGCTTTACACTCCTGAATACATTCAAGGCGTGTTTTTCGGCAAAGATATCTCAACTAAGTACTATTAATCAAAATGACGCAAGTAATACCTACGTTGAGAAGCCCAAAGTTCCACTGGGAACGTTAAAGCCATCCAAGTCAAGTCATGCATTTTCGTTGCGTTCATGAAACGTATCGTAGATTAAAACGCGTTCTTTCAAGTGTTTTTCGATTAAATAAACCCTTATTCCGGAATCCGATTGGATTTAAAGTTAGCACAATATTGCGTTCTTTCATCTGATCGAGTCAAATCCAGCCGGGTTATGCAAATGTTGCAACCTTGGATTGCACTATGCAAAAGTTGATCTCGTTCGGATTGCGATTTGTCAAATCCGATCGGGCTCCGGAGTATGGGTTGATATGTAGTCCATACATTGTAGCGTTTTCGTACCCATGCTGCACCAGGCTCTCATGAGCGGTTTCAGACATCTGTAGCGAATTCATTAATTCATGTGTCGTGTACCGAGGGTTAATCTTGATAAGTGTCTCAATTTGATTGATATCAATAGTAGCATGGTAATAAAATTCGGCTCTGTTACAGCTAAATGCTAATGAGCCTAAAATAAATAAACGGGATAAAAAAAAAAATAACAGCATGGTTTTACAGACAACCCACTAGAAGCGTATTACAAAAATTACCAGATAGCAATAAAGAAAAACATCATTGCAAGAAACAGATCTCCACAGATACGACCCCTGCACCCATGGAAGATTTTGTTGTTCGTTTCAATTTTCGAAAAGCCTTGGGAGCTCTCGGAAAATAAATACGAAGCCGTTTTATCATCAAGGGCAGAAGTTGAATCGAAACCTGCACATATGTCGTGATTTTTCATACTACAAAAATTTCAACATTCTTTGTGTCTTTATCCTGACGGAATACATGGTCCTCTATTACCGATTGGAATAAATTGATCGATGCCAGTTCATGCGCGTTCCTTTCAAAATATACATATCCGGGAAGAAATCCAGCCATATGAAAAAATATAGATGTTTGATCGGGCAGCACTCTCAGCCAACTCAGTCTTTTTATTATTGAATAAAGAGTACACAGAGTGGGCGTAAAGTTGAAAATGTCTTGTAAATAGAGAGAAGATCTCAATCAATTTTGACTATAAATATGAATGTTTTACATAAAAATTAATTTTACGTGTTCATGTGGACATTATCTAAACCACCTCCCCCCTCACCGTGGACAAACGTGACTTTTTCGTAACCCCTACCCACCCTAAAGTTGTCCACGTGGTATGTGGACAGCCCCTTAGCAGTTCTGAATAGCTAAAATTTGGATCACATGACATTATTTAATTACTTGCAGCCTGTATTCCCGATCTGGGGTGGCATTTCGCATTTCGAAACGAGTAGGGGAAATGAGGTTAAAATGAACAGGGTTGGTAAAATGAATCAGTGCTCAAACTTCGATAATTTAACTATAAACTAATTGACACTTCTTCATTATTCTACTCTTAGAGCATTTGATTTGAAGAGCATTTATGCAGGAAACTGTCAAATGTTAAAAATAATAAATAAAACAGAAATTTCTCTCACGGTAGCCATTTTGATGTGCCATTTTTGCGCATCGTATTTAAGGAATTTCCCGTGAAATTTAAATTATTCGACCTGATATCTTCGATAAATCATCAGTTTGGACCAATGTTCACATATTCAATGAGAAGTAACTAGATATTTTGTTTAGTTTCAGTGATTAATTCGCATTCGAAATCAGTTTGTTGTTTGGGACAGAATGAGCTACCACTGGATAACGACTAACAATGTCATGTTTTCCAAAGCTGATCTACCTCATCAAATGTTGCTTTTCAAGGGATTCCTTTTGTGGCTTTGACCCTGAAAAAATATGCCACCTCGACCAAAACTAAACCTCAATATGTGAAGCGTTATGCGTTTCTTAGTACTTTTTCGCACGTATGAGTAAATTCTAGTTACTACTCTAGGTGAATAAGCTCAGATTGATTTATACATGTACCTACTATTTCAATAATGATTTGAACATATTTAGATAAGGAATAACGCATGAATCTATCCCATTTAGCATGATATATGTAATTGTTCATAGCACGATAAAAAAATTCTCGACTTTACATTACATTTTCTTTTAATGAAAAATGAACTACTTTTATTTTTTATAATAAAAACCGTTTGTTATCTTGAACAACAGTTAGTTAAGCTATAATATTCTTCGAAGAACGGAAATTGTGTCAGTATGTGGACGCAGTAAATGGGTATATTCCTTACGGTGTTCATTTTAACCGCTTTTCCCCTAAATGTTTTCTGACGACAGCGATAGTGAAAAAGAGAGCACGCTTATTCTACAAAGGCGGAAGTTGAGAGTTAAAAGTAACCCTCTTTGGCTAAAAAATTTAGTGAGTTTGTCTAATATACGTTTTTGAAAAATAATTATTCTTTTGTTTTATGGTTTCGGTAGCATTTCAGGCATAGCCGAGAAGCATTTAAAAATATTTTGGACACAACCGTGTTTCAACCAACTTCTAGAAGCACTGCTATTCCTACAGCTTTTAAAATTAGCGGCCGCTTTGAACCTTCTGGCCAGTGGGTTTTACCAAATTAATGTAGGAGGAAATTTTTCACTTGGTATGGCTCAACCAACAGTTTCATCAGTGTTCAATGAAATGATACCATTTTTGGTAAGAAGTTTATACGAAAAATTGATCGAATTGGATACAACATCGTTTTATGAAACAAAGTAATATTCCTTCGACAAATTCAAGATACCCGATGTAGTGATAGTACTAATATACCCATTCTAAGGCCTAAGGAAAATGAACATATACTTTCTTTCCACTCCGAAACTTCCCGCACCGGGGTCCCTCGCTCATTGGCTGCTTTCTTGGAACTGTCCCATAATTTGTGAGAAGTCCTCTTCGCATCAGGAATATTTAGCAAATTTCGGGCAAGATCCGAATGGTCTCCATGAATTCCGTCAAATGTTCCTCTTGTGGAGTGTTGATGCTTATTGCATTTCTTTGTGATTCCATAGTGCTAAAATAACAAGTTATTAATTATGCAACATACTAAAAGTATTGTATTTATACTCACATACTAGTACAAAAAGACGTCAAAACCAATTTTTGAAATTTTATTTGATGTAAGGTTTAGTTTTAAAATCAACGTTTAACTTGCATTTTCCCAAACGACGATCAACCATTTCCTGTCGAGACATTTGTTGTCGTTTCGAGTTAGAAAACGCTCGAACACAATGTTACACAATGCCAAGCTTTGCCCGAAACTCTACCACTGCCTTACTCGCTTCACTCGTTTCGAGCACGCTTCGAGATCCATAATGGCAAAAATGGTCGAAACGAACAAAAATCACTAGTTTCGAAATGCGAAATGCCACCCCTGGTCGACATGTACACCAAATCTAATTTAAAAATGATTTTCATTTTTGACATCCTCATCACTTGTATCACTTTGAATGAGCGTAAAAGTATCGTAAAAATGTATCTTCTAATCTAATCATTTTTGTATTATAGAGACTTTATACTTTGAATTTAGACTGACGTACCGTTTTTCGACCATTTTTGATTGTCCCGTCTTTTTATCAATTTGTACCGTATTTTGAGTATAAAACAATATTTGTATTGTTGTCTTGATTTACATCGATTAGTGATCTTTTAAACATTTATTGTCCTTGTTTAAAGAGATGCTATCAGTAACTAGAATTGCTGCTAAATTCTTCAAAACAAATTCAAATTCTAAACTATTCTATTAGAATTATTTTGTTGTATTCGTCTGTTCCTGTAGATCAATATAGCGGAGAGAAAAATCGGAAAACTTTCGAAAAACTCTGAAGCAAAATCGGAAAATTTGGTGAATTGAATTCCCATATTTTCTACAATTACATCATGATGAGCTTTGTTAGTCCATTCGATGTTTGCGCAAACGGAATTGATCTTTATCCGAAAGTGGAAATGGATTTTCAGGTGAAATAACGCATGCATATATCTTCTATCTATCTATATAAATGAAAATGGAGGACCAAACGTGTTGGTAAGCGAAAAACTCGAGAAAGGAAAAGCCCCATTTGAGCCGTCTTCATTTTGTTATATTCGTCTCTGACGGTAGATCAATGTTATACTATGGTTAAAATTTTGAAATCTTTTAAAGCTTTGAGAGAAAGTTCGAAAAAAAATCATTCTTGTGCTCGCAGAACAATACATGCTCGAGATAAGCGCAGTTGTCATCCTTAGTGGAGAAAGTTTTGCTACTGGTAAGCGAAACCAAATCACATACAAAATTCCAGAACGACATTTACTTTTTTGGTGACTAAATAAGCGAAATAAACTCCATCTGCACGCGAACCCAAATAAATAAATGACCTATTATAACTTATTGAATAACTTGATATTCCCCAAATAATTTTTTGACGCACAACTTTAACACCTGCTTCACCATAGCGTCAATTCAATGCATTGATGCAATGTCAAAGGCACCAACGAAGCCTTTATGGTGACAGAAAACAAACAATGCAAACTGCTTGGAAAAGGCTGAATGTTTGCCTCAGCAGAAATTCATTACCAATACCCTAGCGTAAATAACCCCTTCCCGCTCCCGCTAAATGGGGTTTCAGCGTAGCGTACGCACACAAATATCCATATATCGTTGGCTTGGAGCAACTAAATATACACACACTTATCTCTGTTTTGCGCTTTTCTCAACAGAAGCCCTTTCTGTTAATATTGCCAGTCTTTTATATTAGCTTAGCTGTCATCCTTTGTGGAGAGAGTTTTCCTACCTTCATGCGAAACCAAATCACTGATAAAATAGAACATTAATTTTTTTGGTGAGCTGACGATAGCCTAGCTTGATGGTTCCTCACACAATTGTGTATGTTGCCGGACGAATTTCAGGAGAACGATGAGAGTGAAACCTCTTTCTAGCTACGTATATAGTAACACAGCTTTAAGCTAGAATTTATTATTTTTTAGATTAATGAACAATTCTTCATATATGAATAATTCTTACATTTGGTTTTCTTCTGTCTCTTTCCTCAATTCCTCCGGTTTCTACTTATTTTCTCGTTATCTGCTTCAACTCTTTGATTCAATAATTTTCATAAACTTTCTACTTTCTTCAAACTATGGCTTTCCTTTTAATTTCAATTTTCTATCACTTCAATTCACTCTATCAATCTATTGTTTGTTTTCATTCTCTTCATCTTAATTTTCATCTGACGTTTCTCCTGGTAAACATTACACTTTCATTTGTGAAGGGCGTAATCGGGACTCACTTGGTAACCGGTAGTAACGGCACAGTGGGTGCGGCAACATCCCCCCGCCCGTGTAGTTCCGGTTCGCTCAAACAAGCCTCTCCTATCTCTCGGCTAGCTCGAACCTCTAGGAATGCCAGCTTCGTTGCTGGACGACTGATTGTTCCTTTGGATGTTTGCACCACTGCTCTCCGCACTTGTCCATCCTTTCCTGACACCACATCAAGAATTCGTCCTCGAAGCCATCCATTGCGCCTACCTTCGTCTACCACGACCACCAAGTCTCCGGCTTTTAAAGGTCTTACTAGCTGGAACCACTTGGTGCGCCGGGTTAACATGGGTAAATATTCATGTACCCAGCGTCTCCAGAAGGTATCCACAAGATACTGGGCAAGCTTCCAACTGTCCCGCAGCGTAGTGTAATCCACCAGCTCTCGGCAGGGTTGGTTGACTCCTTGCGTACCGTAGAGCATGAAGTGGTTCGGCGTAAGAGCCTCCTGCTCAGCATGATCCAATGCGATGTAGGTTAGTGGCCTAGAATTAACCACCGACTCAGCCTCCAGCGCAACTGTCTCCAAAACCTCATCACTGGGGTGATGTGGATGCTCTGAAATTGCCGTCATCGCCACCTTCACTGATCTGACCATGCGCTCCCATGATCCTCCCATGTGGGGCGTCAACGGCGGGTTGAACAACCATCTCGTATTCGTGTTAGTGAAGGTAGCAGCGCAGTGTTCATTGGTGATCTTGAGCTGTTCCTGCAGTATATTGCTTGCTCCAATAAAATTGGTCCCATTGTCTGAGCAGAACGTTGATGGTGATCCCCTTCGTGCCACGAACCTTCTGATAGCCATCACGCACGACTGGGTAGACAAACCATGAACAACCTCGAGGTGCACTGCTCTGATGGACAGGCAAGTAAAAAGCGCTATCCAGCGCTTAACCAGGCTGCGACCTTGCTTGACAAATACAGGACCGAAGTAGTCCACACCAGTATGCGTGAATGGACGAACGAAAGCAGTCAACCGAATCTCTGGAAGTGGTGCCATGATTGGTGGATGAGGTACCGCCTTATGTACCCTACAATATTGGCACTGCTTGGCAATCTTCCTAACGACCACGCGAAGCTGGGGAATATAGAACCGCTGCCTTAACTCGTTCACTACCGTTTCATGGTTACTGTGTAGAAAACGTGCGTGGTAATCAGCTACAAGCAACTCCGTTGCTCGATGACTTTTCGGGAGCAGAACCGGAAATCTTACTTCGTTGGTTACTATTGGCGCTGCTCCAATCCGACTATTCATGCGTAGAACTCCATCACCATCAAGCATCGGGCTCAACTTGTACAATGCACTGGTTCTGTCAACCGATTTTGACTCCATATCCGGATTATCTTTATTGTAGCGAAGTATTGCGAGTTCATCCGTGTATTCTTCCTGTTGTACCTGCTGCCATATCAGCGTCTCGGCTTGCTGTAGTTCCTCTTGTGAGAGTGGGCCTATCGCATGTAGCCCCAGGAACCGCTTCATTGCCCTGACGACGAATCCAGTCGACCGCAGAAATCTCTTCCATTTTGAGAATCTTAAGTACTGAAGAATTGGTGTCGACAAAACTCGATGGTGCAGGAAAGCAGCTCGCAAATCTTCTTCCGTCGAAAACTCTTCCGAATCATCCTTTTGCCACTTATCATCTGGATTCATCAGGAATGCTGGGCCTGTATACCACCAGTCGTTAGGATTGAAACTGGGTCCATCTCTCCACTTCGTCGCTTGATCGGCGATGTTAATCTTCGACTGTACTTTCCGCCATTCGCTCACGGTAGTCGTACTGAGGATCTCTCCTACCCGGAAGCCGACGAACTGGTGGTATCGTCGAGTTTCGGACTTCAACCACGCGAGCACAGTTGTCGAGTCTGACCAAAGATATCTGGCGGCCACTGTTATCGTCAGAGACTTGCAGATGTTATCAAGAAGTCGAGAACCGATCAAAGCCGCCTGCAGCTCTAACCGCGGAATTGAAATTGGTTTTAATGGTGCCACCTTGGTCTTCGCGGCATCGAGGTGTTCCGTTGTACAGACTTCGAATATATACGACGCAGGCGTATGCGTTTTCGCTTGCGTCGACAAAAACGTGGATCTGCAGGTTCTTCGGGGTAACGATGCCAGAAAAGAAACATCTAGGGACACTGACTTCCCCTATCTTCATCAACGTGTTGATCCACCGGCGCCACTCTTCTACTAGATCCCCACTGATCGTCTCGTCCCAACCTGTACTAGTTCTCCATATTCGTTGCATGAGAATCTTCCCGTGAACTGAAAAGTGCGCCACGAGTCCTAATGGATCATATAGAGACATGATCGTCCGTAAAACTTGACGTTTTGTGGGTGCTTTCTGACTCTCTACGATGTTTCGAATCTCCTCCTTCACACTGAGCTCGAAACTAAAAACGTCTTCTGATGACCTCCAAACCATTCCAAGTATTCTCTCCACACTAATGGTCGGAGTAAGGGACTTCTGCTGAACTTTACTGGTTTCCCCTATTCGCGTAAGCACTTCGGTGAAATTTGACGAGAAGTTCCGAATCTCCATTCCAGCCATGGAGTGCACGTACTTCACCTCGTTGATCAGGTTTACCGCCTCTTCTACGGAATCTACACTATCGAGATAATCATCAACGTAGTGATTTTCGATTATTGCTCGGGCTGCGTCTGGGAATTTGTTCGCGTACTCCTTCGCATTTTTGTTTTTCAGGTACTGAGCTATGCATGGTGAGCACGCTGCGCCGAACGTGGCGACTCTCATTACGTAGATCTGTGGTGGCTGTCCTGGATGTTCGCGGAATACGAACCGTTGCGCTTGTCTGTCCCTTGGCCGAATCAGGAATTGGTGGAACATCTCCTTTATATCGGCACTAAATGCGACACGCTTCTGCCGGAAACGCAGAAGTACGGTGGTTAAAGCGGTCATCATGTCGGGTCCTTTAAGGACCATATCGTTAAAGGATGTGCCGTTCACTCGGGCTGCCGCATCCCAAATCAGGCGAATCTTGCCTGGTTTTTTCGGATTTCTTACTACCCCAAGTGGTAGATACCAGACACGTCTAGGGTCGGTAGACTCCATTTCTGCTGGAGTTATCCGATAAGCATACCCCTTTTCAAGATACTCTGCAATCTGCAATCTTACTTTCTCGTCAAGCTCTGGGTCTTTAGCCAACTTTCTTTCGAGCGCTTCCATTCTGCGCACTGCCATTGGGTAGCTATTCGGAAAGCACGGTTCGTCATAGCGCCATAACAGTCCTGTTTCCAATCTGCTGTCTACCCTGCGAGTGGTGTTCTGGAGAATCTCCATGGCACGCTTGTCTTCTTCCGATTCAGGACTGTGTTGAATACTCGATTCATCCACCGCTAGAAACTGCCTAAATAAGCTGTTGATTTCAGCCTCTTCTGCACATTGCTCCACGTGAGCATTTACGTACTCCACAGGACTCTTAGCGGTAGTACATCGTCCGTAAATGCACCATCCCAGCCGAGTTTTGACAGCGACTAACTCTCCAGTACCACTTTCTCGACTCTTGAGCGCACTGAGCAACTTAGCGTTGTCTATCCCGATAATCAGCTGAGGAGTGATATCTGTGTATCCCCGCATTGGTAATTTTCTGAGATGTGGATATCCCTCGCAAAGCTCGTCGTAAGCTACGGTTTGACTGGGCAGTTTGAGCTGCTCGACGGTTCTCGCTCTCAATGGAAAACTTGTTTTCTCGCTCAGTCCTGAAATGGTTATCTCTACACGTTGCGATCCCTTCTCGATTCTCTTAACATCTCCCGTCCAGCACAAACACAGGGGCTCACTGGGCCCTTTTACTCCTAGCAGATTCGCCACTTCCACTTCCAACATGGTTGACGAGGACCCATCGTCGAGGAACGCGTATACGTTCACGCTCTTCCCGTTTCCGTACAGTGTGACAGGAAGATACCGCAACAACGCAGATGATGTGAAGGAGTGGTGATGTTGATGTGCAATATTTCTATTTGTTGGTGTTGATGGTGAAGGCGTAATCGTTTCTGATTTCTTCGTGTGCAGCAAAGGGTGATGACGCATGCGACAGTCTCCTATTCCGCACTCTCGCTGGGAGCGACACGGCCAGGATCGGTGAGGTATCAAACACAGTCGACATAATCCCTTTTGTCGCATTGATTTCCATCGATCATCCAAACTCAGCTTCTTAAACTCTGGACATTCCGCGATACGATGGTCTGATTTGTCACAGTGTAAACAGGGCTTGCTCTCAGGACTAGCTACTTCTCTCAGAGCAGTGTTGCTCCCGGACGGTCTAGGCACCATTGGTGCTTGTTGGTGCACGAAAAGCTTCTCCTTTGCGGTGTTCTCCCGCTTACATTTCTCGTATTTTCCCGGAATCTGCATCCCCGGATCTACTTGAAGTGTTACTTCACTTGCCATCATGACAAGTTCCTTCATAAAATCGTTGAAAGTCGCTAAATTAACAACATAGTAGTTTCGTTTGTATGATGCCCACTGCAACTTCAGATTCGACGGAAGCCTATCTACCAACTCTTGCAATAGCATAGGATTACTAATGTGCTGTTGTTGGTCCGCCAAAATCATATGATCAACTAGATTCTCCACTCCCATGCCGAACTTGATCAACGTTTTGAGATCATCTCCTCTGGGGGAGGAAATTTCGCGCATTCTTTTCAGGAGTGACATAATTATAATTTCTGGTCTTCCATAGAGTCGTTGAAGCGTGGCCATAACGTGAGGAACTGACTCAGGAATCAGCAATCGACTGCGAACACTGTCCAAAGCGTGTCCTCGAAGGCATCGTTGTAGTCGTGCCAGGTTTTCGGCGTCATTGTATCCGCAGGCTTCAGTGGAATTACGAAAGGAACTAAAGAAAAGTGGCCAATCCTGGGGATTCCCAGAGAACACGGGTAACTCTCTTGGGATGACTTGACGAGCGGCCAGTTGTTCGGCGGTAGGTCCTGCAGGACGTGGACGGGAAAAATCATGAGCATTCGGCTGCATTGGTACTGACCGAAGATTCTGGTTTCCTGGTGCAAACGAACGTGCAGGTCCCAACGGTGGCTCTGACACCATCGAATTCGATATTCGATACTGCTGATGCTCCGGCGGAGGCAGAAACATCGAAGACGTTGGTACTTGAAATTGCTGATGCCCCGGCTGTGCTAAAGGCAACGACGACGTTGGCAACTGCAAATGCTGATTCCCCAAAGATGGCAAAAGCACCGAAGAACTCAACCCAGAACATTGTTGCTGCATTTGTTCCACTGACGACGATTGTACGTTCGGTATTGTACAACCCACTTTGGTTGATCTGGACAACATTCCCTGGTAACTTTCATATCCAGGTTGCTGAAGCACTGGCCGATCCCATTGGGTAAGTGGATCAAGGCTCATCTGTTGCATCGCCGATAGTGGATTTGATACGACATTTTGCTTTTGCCCTGACGGTGGTGGAGGTTTCAACGAATTCGATACATCGAACTGTATGCGCCCCGATGGTGGAGGAAACAATGACGGATGGAGATCGATACCTTGCCCGTGCCCCGACGGTGGCTTAAGCACTGACCTAAGGGACGCGGTAACATGAGCACCTTCTGCAGGCTTTGTATTTGAGTGAACAGTTTGTGGAAATTGACTTCGACTAGTAGTGTACAAACATGCTGACTCAATGTAATCATTTTTGCTACTCGTAACTACTAACTGGCTGGTTTGATTTACATTTTCGTTCGTTACTACATGCGATTGTTTCGGAGTGCTAGTGTTGACTATTTCATTTACCTTAGTTTTCCTACCACCTTTTCTCACCTGGTTAACAACAGGATTGACATGCGTTGGATTTATTAATTCGACTCGATTGTCATCAGTTACGCTAACTATTGCTGTGACAGCTGCCGGAATCGAAACATCCAACTGGGATCTGGTGGTAACAGGAACACCTCCTTCCTGCGGTCTTGTAACGTTGCTTGATGACACTTGCGACGGCATTTGTGTGTCATTAGATTCGACGGCGAGTCCCGTTCGCTGCAATGCTGAACCCTCGATACGATGAGTTCCCATGTCAACAGGTTGAGGTGAACTTCCAGGCTGGCTCTGCGATACGGTAGCGGTGCATGTGGCGGTGGTAACAGCGGTTGTTGACGTGGTGACTACTTGACCCTCAGTCTGACTTGCTGCTCCAACCCACTTACTGGTGTTCTCGCGGATGACTCTAGAGCTTACTCTGCTCCTCGTGCTGCGCTGTTCGACCTCTTCCAGTTGTGCATCGAGCACCTGGAAACGCTGCTTATCAAAATCAGCTTCCACTTGACGACGCATTCTCTGGTACTTCTCCGCATCATCTAACTCCTTCAGGCGGTTTTGACGATCCGTTTCTATCTGCTGTAACCGCAAGCTCGTCCGCCTTGCACTGATGCTACTTCTCGACGATGCGTGGGAGCGTTTGCTGGTGTGTTGTGACGATATAGTGACAGCCTCTTCGCTTTCGACGCATTTCTTGCAGGTAAAACTCCGATCTGCATCGGCAATCGATTCACCCACATCAGCACAGGAAAAATGCACATATCCGTCGCATTTGTCGCACTGCACCAGATTGTCGGCATTATCTGGCCGGTCACACATCAGGCAGTGGCTTTCCATCTATACGGTACTCCAACCACGCAACGTATCCAACCGTAAATCTCTCTCTACTCGAAAGACAAATCTTAAAGATTGTTGCCGGACGAATTTCAGGAGAACGATGAGAGTGAAACCTCTTTCTAGCTACGTATATAGTAACACAGCTTTAAGCTAGAATTTATTATTTTTTAGATTAATGAACAATTCTTCATATATGAATAATTCTTACATTTGGTTTTCTTCTGTCTCTTTCCTCAATTCCTCCGGTTTCTACTTATTTTCTCGTTATCTGCTTCAACTCTTTGATTCAATAATTTTCATAAACTTTCTACTTTCTTCAAACTATGGCTTTCCTTTTAATTTCAATTTTCTATCACTTCAATTCACTCTATCAATCTATTGTTTGTTTTCATTCTCTTCATCTTAATTTTCATCTGACGTTTCTCCTGGTAAACATTACACTTTCATTTGTGAAGGGCGTAATCGGGACTCACTTGGTAACCGGTAGTAACGGCACAGTGGGTGCGGCAACAGTATACCTTAGAACTTCAATGGCGTCAGTTTGATGCAATGATTGCAATGCCAGAGACATCAGCGAGTAAGTATTTTGGTCGCATCCACAGCTCAGTCCGAACCGAAGACATGTGATGGTGCAAAACAAGGAAGAACAAGCGATGTTCATTGTTTCGTATCTAGAACGTTCGAAAGTTTGCCTTTCCTTCATTTCCTTGTTGAATTAAAGAGACTTTAAACTTCTTCAGTTCATTCGTCTCTAGCCTTCAAAAACGCACTTGGAAAACTCTACTCTTTGCGCATATTGCTCCTCCACCCCCATTGCCTTCAGAAAATTCGAGAATTCGATCCTTCGCCGTCCAGCTCGCCCAGCAACGGTGTTGTCCAGTCGGTGTCCTCACGAAGAATGAAGTTTGCCTCAGCAAGATCCACTGTTTATATTCTAGGCAAATATCTTCTTTTTTCTTCTTTTTCTTTGTTCATGGAGACTTTACATCTTACGATTTCCCCTTCGTTGCTCGCTGATAAGTTGCTCGTTATTGACAGCTCTGTTCGGGAAAGCACATAAATGGACAGAACAAATGTATGAGGAAATGGGAATGCTTCCAATTTAAATCATATGCAGACTATGGGTCAGTTAGTTACCATAATAGTTTAGTTAGGTGATCATCGGGGTGCTCCCGTGGCCGAGCGGTTAGCGTCATAACTAACATGCCGGGTGTTCGGGTTCGATTCCCGTTCTGGTCGGGGGAATTTTTCGTCAAAGAAATTTCCTCCGACTTGCACTGTGATCACGCGTATTCTAGAGCTTGCCACTCAGAATGCATTCAAGGCGTGTTATTTGGCATAGAAATCTCAACTAAGTACTAATAAAAAATGACGCAAGTAATACTACGTTGAGACGGCGAAGTTCCTCTAGGAACGTTAGTGCCATTGGAGAAGAAGAAGAAGGTGATCATCGGGGCTTCGTCATCCGCGCATTTTATCAAATCGGCCAGGGTGTTTTCATTGTTTAGTACTTTATTGCGTTATCCGCGGTGCCATTGCCAGACTATTTCGCGGATAATCAAGGTTCTACTGTATATATATTACGGTAATATAAGAGCAATATACTGACCATGTTTGTAGGAGAAATCAATGTAAAACCGACACCCTAAGGATTTCCACATATTTCCAAGACCTCCCACGTTTCTTCGACTTCGAATCGCTACAGAACCTCGCTTCAACTACCCATGATCCATTCTACAGCTTCTGTTGATCATTGTTTGAGTAGAATTTGAGTAAACAAAACACAATACGTTTGTGATCAACCTTGCTAGTGATCAGTCTGTCTCTTCCCCTTCTGCTTTCTTCCGTTTTTTTCATATAGTGACGAAACGGTCTCACCTAGTACCATAGACGTGTCTTTGTTGCAAGTTGTCTGTAATTGGATTGCTCAGATTTTGAATAATAAAAAAACCGTGTACATCGTGTACATGTCACATGTTTATCATATCTATAAATAGCATATTACACAGTTGCCAATTTTTCGGCGCAAGAGTATTCCTTCTATACCATATGGTACATTACACAGTAGTCATTTAGGCGTAAGAGTATTCCTTCTGTTTTTCCATTATCCAGTTAGACCTCCGGACAGCGGAGACATTTGATATGATAATTATTGTGTTATTAATAGCACAACAGCCCGATGTTTTTCTTCTTGCAAGCAGAGCTTGCATATGGATGGAGAGAGGCCAGAATTTCGACATTGATGATTGTTGCGTGAACGTAGTTATTCTGTAACACCAAGATGGTCAATGAGGGCCCTGAGTTTCGAACTAACGATCGATCGCTTACTAAGCGAACGCGCAACCAATGTGGCTACGAAGATCCCCGTATTGAAAGGTTGTTGACGTAGGACTACGTCTAACCGTTCAATATAGGGGCCCATTCTAATATTTCGCTGTGAAAAAGTGTTCAGTTTTTGAACGCTAATAACTCATCAATTAATGAATGGATTTTGGTTCCAAATACACACATTGATAGGAAATACCCTCAGCAATTGTTTATATCCTACACATTACGGTTTTACAGCTCATATAAAGTTCAAATTGATGAAAAATTGAAAGAAATAATTCCCTACTTTCCCATACATTTTGTCTGCGCTCCCGCAGCAAACAGCTATTCATTACAAGCAACCACGGACATGGGCGAAACGTGTGGACAAGGTGAAGGAGGGGGAAAAAAGAGATTTTAAATGAATATAGGCGATCGCTACAACGTTAACTATATGGCTATATAAAATGAGCGATGCTGGTGCTTGGCCCCAATCTATCATCGGACGCCAAGCAGGAAAGACGCTATCTTGAGATTGATTTTCAGCATAAGAGATGTCGCTGCATTTGCAGGCGATGTATGCGGTGCGATACCGCAAGAGTGAGAGACAGAAGTTTCTATGGGATGTGGATCAGGAGAGCCTATCGAAGTGGGTTGAAAGCGGTGGAACCGTCGCGTTAGGTGAAGGAGAGGCTAATCGCGCTCGATTTGATAGAATGCTGGAGTTTTTAAACGGTTTTATTTAACTGTGATATATTTGTATGTTTGTATGTAACATGTTTGTCTATGGCGCTGTACCACATTAATTGAAATTTGACCCCTTTCCTGTTGTCCGATTGATCTGAAATTGGGAACACACCTTTATCTCTGCAGTCATTATAAAACTGCGTATTCCATGATCTTGAAAATCCAAGATGGCGACCGCTACAAAATGGCGGATTACATATTTTCTCAAAGCCCCATCAATATGGGTTATCAAATGAAGGGGGTTGACCAGAAGAACACAGTTATTTATGAAAAATGCAAATCCAAATTGGCCGCCACCACAAAATGGCGGATTACATATTTTCTCTAAACTCCATCAATATGGGTATCAAATGAAGGACTTGACTGGTAGAACACAGTTATTCATGAGGAATGCAAAGCCAAATTATATCACGATACCAGACGGTAAATTACGATATGCTTGCCATCAAGTGTGTGTTCGTTGCCGGCTGAACAATAACCCCTACAACATTTGCACCGCACGACATTTGCACGACAAATTTTGATTTTTTCGTACTTGCATCTTAACGTTTGAGTGTTTGCTGAGCGTGCTGAGGTTTTTTTTCCTGTAATTTTGTGCATGAAAAGTTAGTCATTCTGAGATCTGTGTTCCATGATATTCGAATAATGGACACCCCTTGGTGCAGTCCTACGCCTCTCCGGTTATGTCCCCGACATTACCCACCCGTCTTTTTCAAGTAGCTTTTTATGACCAATTCAAAAGTCAGACGGATCTCAACATCAAGCAGGTGATGGATTAAGTTGTCGATGTTACCCCGAATAGACTCGAAATTTAATATCGATCAGTAACAAAACCACATACCGTCTCACAAAATACACTGGTCAATGATCTAAGTTAAATTAGGCTCACAGAAGTATCGATTTTTTCCAAAATTTTTCGACTAAAACGCTATATTCCTCTAGCGAAATTTTACACGGACTAGCTCCTGTTTGCTAATCGGTTCTCTTTTGTTGAACCTTGAAAATCTTTGTTTTCTTTCTCAACTACCGATGCCTTGCCAAATCATCAACTTGCGAGTGAATTTATTTGCGGAGACATATTTGAACATACCCTAAGAAATACCCTTCTCCCCGAATCTCGTCCGGAGATGCCAGGAGTAATTCCGACTACCACTACGATCTTCGCTCGTTGTTTCCGGTCATAAAGGGTGTGTCACATCAAATTGCATCACGGAAAAATGCTGTAGAAATTCGCCCAGTAGACCGATCCTTTTGAAAATTTTAGACAGTAAAATAAAAACTATTAAACAACTTTTGGCATTTTCTTTTTATTCATACTTCGAGCCCAAGCCCGTATGCTCGCACCTTCCTCTTTACCCCGTCCATAAGGTTCTGTACAACGTCAGGTTGTAGTTTTTTTTGAACAGAAATCCATTTTCTCTTGAAGTCCGCCTCCGATTTGACAACTTTTGGGTTCTTCCGGAGGGCCTGCTTCATAATCGCCCAATATTTCTCTATTGGGCGAAGCTCCGGCGCGTTGGGCGGGTTCATTTCCTTTGGCACGAAGGTGACCCCGTTGGCTTCGTACCACTCCAACACGTCCTTTGAATAGTGGCACGAAGCGAGATCCGGCCAGAAGATGGTCGGGCCCTCGTGCTGCTTCAATAGTAGTAGTAGGCGCTTCTGTAGGCACTCCTTAAGGTAAACCTGCCCGTTTACCGTGCCGGTCATCACGAAGGGAGCGCTCCGCTTTCCGCAAGAGCAGATCGCTTGCCACACCATGTACTTTTTGGCAAACTTGGATAGTTTCTGCTTGCAAATCTCCTCCGGAACGCTGAATTTGTCCTCTGCGGAGAAGAACAACAGGCCCGGCCGCTGACGAAAGCCCGCTTTGACGTAGGTTTCGTCGTCCATTACCAGGCAATGCGGCTTCGTCAGCATTTCGGTATACAGCTTCCGGGCTCGCGTCTTCCCCACCATGTTTTGCCTTTCGTCGCGGTTAGGAGCCTTCTGAACCTTGTATGTACGCAGGCCCTCCCGCTGCTTGGTCCGCTGGACGAATGAACTTGACAAATTCAGCTTATTGGCGACATCCCGGACCGAACTTCTCGGATCACGTCTAAACTGCTTAACTACGCGCTTGTGATCTTTTTCACTGACGGAGCATCCATTTTTGCCGTTCTTCACCTTCCGGTCGATAGGTAGGTTCTCGAAGTATCGTTTTAGTACTCTGCTGACCGTGGATTGGACGATTCCCAGCATCTTGCCGATGTCCCAATGTGACAACTCCGGATTCTCGAAATGAGTGCACAGGATTAATTCACGACGCTCTTTTTCGTTCGACGACATTTTTCCAAATTTACGAAAAATTGACAGTGAAGCATGGCCAACGTGATCTATACATTCTTATCTGATTATAATCGAAAGCTGAAGATATAATTCCTAAAAATTAAATTTCTACAGCGTTTTTTCCGTGATGCAATTTGATGTGACACACCCTTTATGTTCTAGTGTTACTTCTGTGTGCTTTTCGCGATTAAACGTCAATGTTTTCCGATAACTTTTAAGTTCATTTTGCAAATTTGAGAGCCTTGGGGACTTTACGCCATTCTGCAAATTACGGTAGTCAAACCCATACGACAAAGATCAGTTTATTTTATCAATATCTCTATTAAAAAGTCCTTGCATGTAACAGCAATCCTATTGGAAACCAGAGATTATTATATTCTCTATCACGTCATTGTATACGAGGTGTATGATTTTAGAGTATATCAAATACTCTATCGCCAACAGATCCAGTGGGTTATTATGACTATGGTTCCTTCTATTAAGAAGGTAATAATTTCGAGACCATGCTCTAGAAAGAGTTCACCAAAATAACCGTCGCAAAAATGAGATTCAACGATGGAGGTTATTCAGAGCGCTGTTTTACGGCCTTTAAATCGCCCGTTTCCGACTCAGAAAAAAATCTCTACCATCGGAACAGACTCTCGAAATTAAGCATCCTGGAAATGATATAATAGGCAGGGAAATCATGGTAAAGCCGACTTCCCCTGATTTTCCAGTTATGAGCAATTTTGTTGGCAAATTTTCTTTTTCGGGAGACACACTTGTAATTTCTTCTTTCTGTCTAAACAAACAACAAAAGAGAACCGATTAGCAAACAGGAGCTAGTCCGTGTAAAATTTCGCTAGAGGAATATAGCGTTTTAGTCGAAAAATTTTGGAAAAAATCGATACTTCTGTGAGCCTAATTTAACTTAGATCATTGACCAGTGTATTTTGTGAGACGGTATGTGGTTTTGTTACTGATCGATATTAAATTTCGAGTCTATTCGGGGTAACATCGACAACTTAATCCATCACCTGCTTGATGATCACTGGAGCAACCATGAATGGACAACTTTACAAGGAGAAGGTTAGGTTAGGTTTTGAATTAAAGAGACATTAAACTCTGAGAGTTCATCGGTCTCTTACAAAGGAGAAGTGTCTTCAGAAGATAATTATACTGTTCATTTAATCACATGAAGGTTCCTGGCCAATTAAGCCAGCTGCAACTACAACCCGGCTGGCAGAAAAATAGTTTTTCTTTCATTTTAAACTTAAAGGTTAATGAAAAACCTACAAAAAATATATTTTTATCGATCTTGTACTCTATTTCTTCATGCAGAAAATGAAATTTTTGTGTGGCAAAATTCTAAATGGAACAGACTTTAATTCCATGAAATTCCGAACAATTTTTATATCATCTTGTAGATATCCTCAACAAGGAGCTGGAAGATCCACATATAACAACGGATCCTACTAAGTTATCTTCGCTCCATCAGCAGTCAGAGAAGCTTCTTCAGATGTACCATAGCATGGAGAGCAGCGATCGGCAACAGCCCACGATTCTCACACTGAGCGAGGCTCACGAACGCGTCAGGGAAAGGTTGGAGGACAAGTGGCGTAGAGATTTCAGCAAAACTTCGGAATACTTCGAGCTCATTTATGGCAGTCGGGAGATCAAAGAAGCTTCGGATAAAAAGTAAGATTTTGTGTCTGTCGTTCAATATCTTTTATTGAGTTATCTCGCCTTGACTTGCAGATCCACCGATAATGCAGGTGGCACTGGAGCAAAGCTCAGCTCCAAATTCAAGGAAGTAATTCGGGGAGCAGTCGATGGAGCACCAATTGAGGCAACCGAAGCTCCTACTGTGTGGGACGCACTGAATGATGCCCAGTCCATACCAACTAATAATATTTACAATTCGGTTACCCAGAAACTGCGGAAGGAGAAAGGTCAAAGCTTGGATGCTTTCATGGTCACGTTTATGCATTCCATCGAACAGAGGTAGGATGAAATGGAAATATAGTTAATTTCGGATATATTAAATGACCTTTTTTAATTTTTTGTAGTCCCGATATTGGGGAGGACGTCGTTCAGATAAAGGATAGGGTGAGGAAAAAATATAAAATTCCTGGCCAGAGCATCGTTTTCGGTGATTTATTCGAACTGAAGAAAGCTTCGAAGAACACTCACACCACAACGTTATTATCCCACAGTGTTCGTGGTCCTTCACAGTGCCTAATTTATATTTGTAAGAGACATATTATTTTTTACAGTTTACAATTATTCTAATTGCTTGTCCTTTTACGCAGTGGTTAAAATTTTAAACGCTCCTTTCCTCATCGTCCGGTTGACCCTTGCATTTTGTTGCGTTTCTCGTAGAACCGTCGATACCCTCATTCACACCGGTATAGCCGGGCTGCTTCGGACAGGACTTAAGGAATCTCGATTGGCCGTTCTGATCAACCTTCTGCGGGAGGTTATTTTTCTGAAGAAACTATCCGAGCCAACGCCGGCCGAGCTACTTCGGCGACAGCAGGACGCAAGAAAACGGTTGGAGGAACTGCGAGTTGGATTGGGAAATGTTGCCGATGTGCTGCAATCTCCGGTACTGAATAAACATCTGATGTACTGCATGTTCGATATTATTCTGGGTGAGATGTATCCGGAATTCGAAAACTCTCCGAGTTCGTAGTGTTAATTCTTAATAACATATCGTGTGCTAGAAATGAGCATGAACTTCTCGATCTAGTAGTGAATCTCACAAATTTCCTGCGGGAGAGTGGGGTGAATTTCAACTACAGTAAACATTCGCTAACTGGGCTAAAAGGGAAGACCAGTAATCGACATTCGCGTTTTAACCAGGGGTTAGACATCAATTGAATATAGGCTACCCAAAATCAAAATCAATATGTCGTCATTTGTTTACCAACATATCATTTGCGAGGATTGAAATCACGGAGATAGCGCTGCTTTATTTCTAACTGCATGAGAGATTTTCATATGTCGGTTTCACATGGAGGTGTTTACATTCAACATGGAGTTTAAAGTTAGCCACTACTTGACTATGGGCCCTATTCCAGAAAACGAGACGAGCAATTCGTCTCGTCTCGTCTCGGCTTCAGTCACTGTCGAGACGAGCAAAATATCCCATTCCAGTACACGAATTTCATTGAAATGTTTTATTTGGTAGACTGGAGAGACATCAGTCAGTTTTTCTCGGTATGATCAGTGATGTCAGATGAGAGGACATGTTTTTGTTTTGAGAAAAACAACAAACAATTTTAAAATTGATCAATCGATACTCTTTTCTCAGTGCCTAAATATTAAAAAAACATAACAAAAAGGAATAAGTTTCATATATCTTTTGGTTTCATTGATATTTTTCCTCGAGCATATGATTTCATCACTCAGACGTTTTGTTATTATGGATTTATTGGGGGCAATGTTTGTTCACCTAATCAACGATCTATGAAGGAAACTTTTGAATCTATATATATATGTATTTCCAATAAAAAAGTTGTTTTGAATTACTCATTTTCGTTCAATATGTGAAGACCCTTTTCGTGCCGTGTTAATATATTAAAAACAGTCATCTAGCATCTCTGGAAATGAGTTCAATGTAATTTGGTTGTGTTGTTTGGAAGAGGCCCATTTGAAAATCTGTAAAATCTTGCAATTACTGAATTGCACTCGTCTGCTCGTCTAGTTTCCTGGAATAGGGCCCTATATAACCGGACCGAGTTGTAAACAACAGTAATTGACAGAACCAAAATGTCAGTGAACCGAAGCAATATAGGGTACACTGACAATATGAGGGATTTGACGTTTTAGTCATACCCCTGGTTTTAGCTGGTCCGGCATGCAAAACAATAAAATCGAGGGGAACTTCAATGAATTATTTGATTCGCGTTGATCATGAAATTGGATAAACAAAAGGATTCCAATGGAGGTTTCGCATGGAATGCAACAGCAGGTATGAAATATAATTCGAGGAAATTCATTTTCTGTAATTTCAGATTACATTCGAATGTCCCTCACAGAAACAGGAATCGGTTTGATTGAAATCGATTAGTAATTCGATTATGTTATCAATTCAGGAATAGAATAGCTCATAACATATGATTGGTAGTTATAAAAATCCGTTAGACCTGTCGATTTGGGAATCTACAAGTAGAACATAATCGATTTTGAAATCTATTAAATGCTAGCCAATTCGAAACTGGATTTTAATTGGAATTGATATGTTTTAGACGTTTACCCTTCATTATTTCTTTAATCGAATGGGGATTGAATTCTGTTCTCGAAGAGTATTTATTGAATAAAGCCATTCATGCTAATTTGTTTGCTTCATTTATTTTATATCGATAGGTGACTAAAGTCCCATCGCACAGAAAGAAGAATGGGACATGTGGAAGAAATCTTTTGAACATTACTTCGAGGCAGAGTACATCACTGAACAGAAGAAGAAAAGCGCAAAGTTGTTACATCTTGGTGGTCCTCATTTGTAATCTCTGTTCCAAAGTTTACCAGACCGCGGAAAGTTTTCGTATGTTACTGCAGAGAAACAATATTGTTGGATCACACCATTGAGGAAGTGACGGATCCTTCGGCTGAATGAGGCCTGGATGTTGATAGCTCTAGGATTTGGACACTTGGAATACTATCTAAAAAAACACGAATATGGTATATTCGCGATGCTACTTCTACAAAGGTTAGAAATAGAATAACAAAATATTGGTTTGTAGGGATAATCGGTATGCACATATTTGTTTGTATGCGTTTGGCTTCTGTTACGTTTTACATCCGGATATGCTGCTGTATGTAGTTGTGATTTTAACGTATAAAATAAATCCTAAAATTGAAATAATTTGAAAATTACAATGTGACGTGATTGATATCCTTCCACCATTTCGTGAACGAAGAAAACTCCCAAACACATCTTAATAATGAGGGATTTCCAGGGTACGTTTATGACAAGGTAGTCTGGACTGACTAGTGAATCAATTAGGCTGTGACGTGTTAGTTTTGCAAGTACCATGGGATGGTATTATAAATTTGTCTAAATTAGTTTATTTTTATTGTATTTTTGCTTAATGTATATATTTGTTCATTGCAGCGTAAAGGTTATACAAATAGGTTTTCTTTCTAATCAAAACCTAGTGGAAATTGTGGATCGGCAATCCGGATTTTAGCTTCCTGAAGCTTTCTGTAGCTCTCCGATACCTCTTGCCGCAGTGCTTAAATTGAGCTATCAGAACCGGCCGAATCGTTAGGTTTCTCAATAGAGATGTTCATGGTTCCTCTCGGGATAGTCATGACAATAGAAACAGCTTAAAATAAACTATTTTTTGTACTAATTGTATAATCTGGATTTGTTTAAATTTACCTGTTCGTATTAGTTTTCGACGATATTGTACATCCAAGCCATCGATATGCATGAAACAAGTGAAGTGAACAAATGTACATGTTTTTAGTATTGCTGTTTAGGTCCTGTCCGAAGAATCGAAGCCATTTGTTCCGAATGGTCACATCCCTCGGGAACGATGAGATGATAATTTGTGGGATATGTTTTCATATTTCGTGTTGGACTCGAGCACGGGCATCAATGACCGGAACGCTCACGCATCCGGGTGCCAAACATCGAGCCTAAGGTGTCTGGAAATGGAAATATTTTATATATACAGGTCGGACTCGATTATCCGGAGTATTGATTTTTTTTTTCACTCCGGATAATCGAATCCTTCGGATAATCGAGTCAAAACAATTTTTTGACGTAGGACTACGTCTTTCGTTTCTATACCGGGGTGTAAAATCAAAGTTTCGAAAACGAAAGCGTTACGCCGGAGACCGAGATTTTGAGTATTAATAGCTCCTAAACAACTGAACGAAATGGTATGATAAACACTTCATTCGAAAGATAAAATGTCTACGCGTTCTATACTTGTTACTTTCTGATCCAAAAACTTGTTTCAATAGTCTTAAATTTGCTTTCAAAATAGGCTATTGAAATCACCAATCGGTATATAAGCGAGCGCCGCTCGGAAATCCACTCAGTTCTAATTGAACAACGATTGGAGCATGTTGTCGCTGTTGTGGTGAAGCTCTTCATTTATCATGAAAGCGCGGATGAACGGTGTCACCAAGAGCCTGTTTGTGCACCTTAGGCCAGAAGGGAATCCATCAGGAGGAGAGTGATGCTACAAATGGTTCCCCGGGAAGATCTCGAAGCAGCCGCTACACACACACACATACACGCACGTAATTCTTTCCGTTTGGATCGAGAAAGATCCGGAAAATAATCTGCCAGTTCCTCTAGGAATTTAAAAATACATTCATGTGAAAGAGTTTATTTGAATGTTTTCTATCCATGTAACACTGTGACCAAATATGTTTCAATCAAGTGCTATTAATAGATGGTTATCGAGTTAGCATTAACCACTGGTGGGCTTCCAGTATCGAGGAAAATGTGGAAATATCTAATCGTTACTGAAAATAATCTGCCAGTTCCTCTGGGAATTTACAATTACATTCATATGAAAGAGTTTATTTCAATGTTTTCTATCCTTGTAACACTGTGACCAAATACATTAGGTTTTGTGATTTTTCAATCAATCGCAATCAACAGGATAGCTTCTGAAGATTATGTAAATGTAAAAACATCATGCAATTCAGAGGCGAAAGACTTTTATATGACTTTTTTTTTATTGTATTGACACGACTTTCATAACCCATAAATAAGAAAAATAAGTTCAAAGTGAAAATAAACCTTTACTTTCATTTGTTTCCCTTTACTTTCCGATACAGATTTTTTGGCTAAAAATACAGATGTACAGATTTTTTCAGAAAATATTACAGACTTAAATGTGGTAACCCTGCTCCAAATCAAGCCATTCAGCCATTTTTTTGCGGCGGCCAAATTGAATTTTTCAAGATCATGGAATACGCAGTTTTTATAATGACAGTAGAATTAGATGTATGTTCCAAATTTCAGATCAATCATTCAACAGGAACGGGGCCAATTTTCTATTAATGTGGGACAACCCAACAAACATTCATAGAAACAGGTCAAGCTGAATGAAACCATTCAAAAAGTAATTAGTTGTTTGGGGACTGCAGCCATCTTGAAATTGGATTTTTCATTATCTGCTATGTTCTACTAGTCGGGAACTTTCTTTTGATACATTTTTGTGCATTTTAAAGGGTTTCTGATAAAATAGGTAATCCGCCATTTTGTAGTGGCCGCCATCTTAGATTTGCATTTTTCACATATAACTGTATTCTACTAGTCAAGCCCTTTCATTAGATACCCATATTGATGGGGTTGTGAAAAAAATATATATGGCGCCATATTGCGGTGGTGGCCATTTTGGATTTGCATTTTTCATAAATAACTGTGTTCTACTAGTCAAGCTCTTTCATTTGATACCCATATTGAGGGGGTTCTGAGAAAATATGAAATCCGCCATTTTGTAGTGGCCGCCATCTTGGATTTGCATTTTTCATAAATAACTGCATTCTACTAATCAAGCCCTTTCTTTTGATACCATATTAGCTATTCAATATAGGATTATTATACAAATTATTCGAAATTTCCGAAAATCAAAAATAAAATACTCCGGATCATCGAGTCTAAAATTCCGGATAATCGAATCCCGGATAATCGAGTCTCCGGATGAACGAGTCCGACCTGTATTCCTTCGCAGTCGAGTCGCCGTAAAAATACCAGTTTCAAAATGCAACACAGAAACAACACATCCTGGGTACTGGTTCCGTTATTTCAACTTTAATGGTTTACTACCTCCTCTATCTCACGTATTATTGACGTATTTTCAAAAAAGTTGCAAAACACGTAATATTCGCAACAAAAAAAAAACACTTGTTATGAATTGCTTTGCGATCGCTGCTTTCCATCAAATCACGAAATTCGTAATTCCATCACGAAATTTTTAACCATTCGGTCACGTGTCTGAAAATCTTAGGATCCTTCTAATTGGACTTTTTCAAAAAGTCTTATCACGAACGTCACTTCACGGTGGAAACGAAATGAATTGTATGTAAGGTTATATACACTTCATTTCGTTTCCATTATGAAGTGACATTCGTGATCTGGTCCAAAGATAGAGAAGATTGAACTTTGTAGTTGAAAGCCTGTATAATATAAAAAAATCAATCAATCAATTTTATTCCCGGAACAACATTTGCTCTCGTTATTCGAAACTCATCAGTTGACTAATGCTAAGCACACGATTCACCAATCACCTCCTGATAGTGTCACAATATAATTTCGAACTTCACCTCACTTTTCGCACTCGTTTCGTTCCGTTCCACAAACAAGATGGGCCCTAATTGACCTACTTTAGTCAATTAATCATCGGCCAGAGTGTGGCTGGGATCTCACTTTCACCGGCATGCGCTTATAATCACGAACCACGAATCACAAGCTAATTTACTCCGTCCCGCGGTGGTGCCATGGAGAGTATCCGGGGAACAATCAATAACGGCCGCGTCACCGTTGTCTGAAGTTGATTGAGGCGTCTTTTTCTGTTTGCTGTCGAGAATTTCAAATACCACCGGCAGTAAGCGGAAAAAGACAAACCAATCAAAACTTTTCGTTCTTTTCGTTTTTATCGCGGGCGAGAATGAGATCCGGTTGTCTCAAGATCCTGGCAATTAGCGCAATCGGCGTCTGGAAAGGGGAAAGAGAAGAATCAAAAGTCAGTTACTTTAGAGTGCATTGAATTCAATTGCTCTCGAATCTAGTTCCAGTGAAACTGGTGGAAGAGCTTCCCATCGAAAGCTCGTGCCAACCCTTCCTGGGAAAGATGCAGCTGACTTAAGTTGATTAAGAGATATCGGGAAAAAGTGCTCCATATGTGGATTTTATCCAACGTGAGTACGGTTAGCAGCGGCAGAAAGGGTGAAGTTTATTCTCCGGGGTTATTACACCACCCAGCGTACCCAAAAGAGATTGGTATATTAATTCAAATGGTATCGACCGTCGAGAACCATTCCATTTCGACTTTTTTCCGTTTGTCTCATGGAATCGCATCGTACAGTTCCTCGGAACGGGGTTCAATCCTTTTTGAGTGGAGAATAGTGCCGATATAAATCGTTTGAGCTTGTTTTTGTCTCGACCTCACTTTAAAACTGAACGATGAATTCGCGATATCGTGTGGGGTTTTTTGAATAAAGTAGTGGGGGTGAATCATGTAGAAGTGGGATGTATTCAAACGTGTCTTTTTCGTTTATGATGCAATTAATGTCTATTTCGGATATTACGAGTGAGCGTTCACAATGATTTTCCTTCTTTTTCCTTATATACTGGAAAATTCGATACCTTGAAATTGTGATGAAAAAATAAAGATTTGTTTACAAGGAATGAAACACAATCAATAGAATCCTATTCTGACAACTAAAAGTGTCGCTAAAAGTGGAAATCTCAATTCTAAACCAACCAAAAATCCCTGAATTTGAATCAGCCTTTACCAGAGAATTGATTTCGGCGAAATAAATCTATATGCAAACTTTAACCATTTCCAATGCTATCCGTTGAAAACTCCGATTACGCTATCCGTAATTTTATTTATCGTTGCATCGCAAGCGCAACATGTGACCCGCGTATTCTTTTACCTGTATGCAATGGGCAAAACTTTTTCCATTAAAACTTCATGGGAGTAAAATTGTCGCCGTTACCACGCGATAACTTTTCCTCACATCTACGTTCTTAGTCCCATAGGCATAGTATATGCAATTGCATTAGAACGGAGTGTAGCGCATATTGGGTGGAGACAAGTTAACCCAGTGGTCCTCCGGGCTGCAGCTTCCGGAAGTGTAACAGGAGTTAAACGATAGAGGACAAACCAGCTAGTCTAATTCCACGCACAGAAGCTCAGGATTCTCGTTTCGATTGTACCAGACAGGGTTGCCAATAATATTTTTTTAAAAACTGGAAGAAAACTGGATGTTGCAAAACCATTTTATTTTAATAAGATCGGCTTTTGAATGATTTCTTTCACCCATTTCAATGCTTGAGAAATAGAATTTCATTCGAGGCTTCGTGTGGTTTTTACATGTAGTTCATAAGATACCAAAACAAACCATAAATTAATCATTTCATTTGGGCAGATCAATATAACGTTTCCCGACTCTCGAACATTACTGTGAAATAATGTTTGAGGATCTTTCTTCTAGAACCGGTAGAAATAGCGGTCTAATTTAGGTAAAACTTCTAGTATTTTTTGCTCTCTGTCCATAAAATCGTTGATAGAAGATCGTCGCAAAACTGATCGCCAGTGTGATTATGCATGAGGTGCATGAGGACGCAGTTTCTGGTTTTAGATTACTGCATCGAACCCGACCTCAATCCTCTGTTCGTTTTCTTCTGACGCGAACTTTATCATTTCTGTAGTGTTTGTTTTGACCATCTACATTGCTGTCTGTTTCGCACTCACGAAAAATGTTTAAAAATGTTAAAGGCAAAAAAAAAATTATTAAAAATGAACGGACTAAATTTTTTCATTAATTAATGTTAGGTCCAACTGACATTTTGACTTCAAAACTTCTCTAAACTTCATTATAATTCAATTTGATTTCTCGCCAAATGTTAAGTTTTTTAATGGTTATGAACGCTAGAATTATATTATTTTATTATATTATTTTTCTTTCATTAAAATAACTAAAAAATACGGATAACACACATTACAACTTTTATTTCATTCGATTTCATTCAAAAGATAGAACATCAGGATCAATGCATAATACTTGAATAAACATATTTCGGCTGCCGTGCTTTGTGTTTCTCATTTTCCATAGTTTTTCCATGTTCAATCTGTGCTGTATCAACGATTTGATGAAAAACGCTTCAAATCGTTTTAGTTAGGTATAACTATTGAAATCGGCAATCCATTTTAATACTTCGAATAAACGTGGCTGGAATTTTTGATACCGTCGTCTATAGCTGCATATAGCAAGAATCTAATGTCACAAAGATTTCTGCAGAAAGATAATCTCTCTTGTGTGAAATTCAGGTTCGGTCAAAGAGATAAATAAACAAAGCCAAAGTCACGAAAACGTTTGTTAATTTCATCGGAGAAGCATTTGACAGAAAATGCATGGGAAAAAAGGTGCAAGTTTTTTTTTCAAGCAAAATGTACTTGAAAAATATATTTAATTCCGCATGATCTAGATGATAACAATTATTTGATAAAATATGTATTGTAGTAAATAGAAACTCTACATATTTTCTTGTTTTTCTTCATTTAATCCGTTCGTACATTATGGAGTTATACTTCAACATTATACTCTTGTTTATTTTTATCCCTCCGATTGCCCCCCGTGGAAAAAACGTAGTTTTTCGTAGACAGTATACATTTCATCATACATCATGTTTCTATTCTTCGTTTTGTTGGAGTTATATTCAGAAAACGTTTTTTTTTCGCAGTTTCCGCAGAGATAGTAAGGGTGGGGGAGGGGTAATATATTTATACATTGTTAATTTATTTTACATAAAATGGGTAAAAATGAAACACACATATATAAAACTGAATAAAACTGGATAATGTTTTAAAAAGCTGGAAGGTTTCAGGATTTAACTGTTTCACTGAATCGGGATAAAAAAACTGGATGAATCCAGTTTGAACTGGAATATTGGCAACGCTGGTACCAGAAGTGTTGGAAAACGGATGTCAACAGTGTGTGTCACAGACGGTTTACCACCATTATCGACCATATGGCTACGGTTGAGCCATCAGTGGTTATTGATTTCAGATTACATACTCAGGAGAAGATGGTAGCATAGGACGTGATTCATTTAATAAGTGACGAGCCATATGACATTTCGTAGAAATCTTCTAGCTTCTGATGAGATTGATTGATTGATCGGATGTAGTTTGATGCGTCTGTTGTCTGGCAATGTTGATTTTTCTCGGAGACGAAAAGTTAGACTATTTTCCTGGTGTGTTACATTGTGCAACTTAGATCATGACAATATGGTCATCCACATGATATGAAAACAGAAATGTAATTATTGTTTGTCTCGAATGTTGCCGATGCTCATAATAAGTCAAACGTAAATGGTCTTAATGAATTGTATTAGCTCTGGACTAATGTCAACCTGAATAACATTCGATACTTCTTTGTCTGTTCCCGTTTAAATTATGTTTGCCCAAATGTTAACAGTCGAGCATGTTAGAAGAAATGAAGAACAAACTAAATCGTTGAAAATTATCACGTTTCATAAAATCCCCTAACTAGGTTGAAGATTATGGAAATGGCGTAATTAAAGCGAACCATTCTCACCGCCTATCATGGACCCTTGTTATCAGCCAATGGGCGGGTTGAAATATGCAACCGTTCCTCATTAGAGTGGTCAATGGTGATGATAGTGTTGGTTCTAATTTGACCAAATAATGAGAGGAAATTCAGCTAGTCGGTAATGGTTGAAATTGGACACTGAAGGTGGAACATACGATATGGATTGGGTTTACGATTAAGCAAATTAGTGTTGGTCTAGGATCTGCAATTAGCACCAATGGTTGTTGGTTACTTTTGTTCAGGGTTTACCTTTTTTCCAAAGACCTCAAGCTTATCAAAGGATAATTGTTGTGTTATTTTTCTTCGACCTTCTCCGTTTAACCTGCTAATGTTTGCCATTTTGAATAGTAAAACTTTATATAGGGTTCTTGGAAGACATAGAAAGGAGTAACAAAATGTAACATTCATTTCACCAATTTTTTAACTTTTCGATAGTAGGCAAGTACAATATTCCGAAAATATTGTAACCGAGGCCAGAAGGCTTCTATGATATCCTTAAGCACGCGCTCTTCCTCGGCTTCTATCAAATGGGGGGTAAAATCAGGGTAAAATCGACATCTTACGACTTTTCCAGTTGAAGTCTTTTTTTTGTAACTTTTCCGACGTCCTTCGTGCACACTTTTGTGATCCTAATTCATCTTAGATCAGTGGTGGGCAGGTATAGACACGGTGCGGGCATTAGAGTTTTTGTTATAGCCGCGGGCTGCAATGATTTTTTTTTACTACTTTTCATAATGAAATGTGAAATATCCGTATTTAAGTGGTAATTTTTTAACTTACTTTTTATTTTAAATTAGAAAGAATTCAATTCTATACCTGTGAAACTCATAACTAGGGAACAAAATAAGATAGAAACCCAAAACTTTTATTGAATGTATAAAAGTATCCAGAATTAACATTTTTTGGCAAATGTATTCGCTTCTTCACGCAGAGTCGAAAACACTAAAGCCAATCGTCAATCGCTGCAGCTTCTCGATAGAATTCTTTAACGATTGGTAATTCCAACGAGAACATCCACAGGGACGTAATTTGGGGAGATGAAGTCTGGCAGGTTTGTTGTCAGTCTCGTTTTTGTTTCCGAAGAGAGTTGCGTTGAACGCGTTCATGAAAACGTAGATAACATTGTACAGCCTACCGACCACGGACTTCTCTTTATTGGCCTATCGCCCACACCAGCTGTTTCTTTGTACTGTTGGGTTCCCGGAATAAATCGCCACAGAAAACGACTGCAACAGAAACCACCGCTTATAAAATGTGTAGTAGGCTATAAATATTGTGGCGCGGTATTGTATTTCAAAACAAGAATTAACCGGGCAAACGTATCGCCCCAGGCAAACGTAACGCCCCGGGCAGACGTATACCGTCCGACGCTCGCTATAGCTCGGTCGGACATTGCTAAAGGATCGTATCCTATGTTTCAAACTAACCGGGCAATCAGTGGATCCCAGGTTTGCGTGCGAGACACCGCCGCTTCCGACGGCGGGTCGGCGGTGGACTCGGATTGCGTCATCTTGGCGGCATGGGCCGCCTCGATTCCTTATCCTCGCCAAATGGGGACTTCGTCCCCATTACATTGTCCTCAGAATAAATTTCGAAAAACGAGAACAAGAGAATAAATTTATAATAGAAATGTGAGGCACATGATGTTTTTCCCGCGCCAAATATTTCTAGCCTACTACACTTTTTCTAAGCGGTTGTTTCTGTTGCAGTTGTTTACTGTGGCGATTTATTCCGGTCACCGTACTGTTGTAGTGTACGGAACGCGAATCGTTCATCGATAGGAAACGGTTTGAGCAGCTCGTAGATCTGTTTTGCCGGTTTCCCGCATTTAAATAACGTGACAGTTGCCACATGCTTCACGTACAGACCGAACTTTATCGTTGCTAGGAAACAGAACAAGTATCGATGGGACCATGAAACTTGGTGAGAGAGAAGCTCAACACTGTTTCGATTTCATTCGAACTACTTTTCTTGCGCCATTTTATCTAAATCAGCTTATTCTTATTCTTATTCTAAATCTTATTCTTGTTGTGTTCACGGATCAGTTGAATGTTTTTAAAAACAACACATTGACATGTCCGCGCTGGCGGCATTTCAGCTGATTTTCAGTCGGAATGAACGCGTTTTAAAAATTAAAATTATGAATAAAAATTAGCTTTTTTATATCAAACTGGTATTCTATTTAAATGAAAAACATTTTTGTTTGCAGGTGGTGAAAAAGTCTCATACGAAAATTGTTTATGAAGACAACTCCATATTATGATGAAAAAATTCAGCAACAATGTTGGAATTGTTTAGCCATATGGTTGAATGAAAGTCAGAAACACGTGTTTCAAGTAATCAAAACCAAGCTTTCGTTCCCTCTAGCAGACACACCTAACTTCGTGGGCAATCATGACTGTTGAGATGGATGAGTTTTTTTCTTAAATGAAATTAAGAGATCAAAATTCATATCATAAATAAAAATTAAAACCAGTCATACTTACGGTTATTCAACTTGGTTACGTTCGTGTTGAAGTTGTTGTTGGTGATTATGGTGAGATGATCGCTTTGGTCTGATCCCAAAAACAATACTTTACCGAAGCTGCAAACTTCGTTTTCATTCCATTCAGCTATTTTTTTCATTTTCATTTATACATTTCTGCTGTTGCTGCTGCTTTCCTTCCTTTGACGCGATATATCAACAAAGACTAGCTGCGTTCACCCCAACTTCGCCTGTATTTTGTCTCCGTGTTGTTGGATTTGTTTCTGAAATTAAATCAAGGAAACATCATTTATATTTTATAATTGAATACCAAAATTAACCTTACTTACAAAATTTAGTTCTCGAGTCATTCTCTGTTATGTTTTGAATGACAGTTTAGAGAGAAAGAGAAAAAGCAATCTCTTCAGTGATGCCGTTTCACTCAGTACAAAAAAATGCATACAATTATAGTTCAACTATAGACAGTGCTGCCTGCGGGGGGGGGGGGGTGCAGGGCTGAGGTTGATTTCAGCACTTTTGTAGCATATTGGGTCCTATTATAGAAATCGAATCGAGGATTCGATACAATCACTATCACTATCACACCGAGTAAAATCTGGAATTATAGAAATCGAGGAAAACAGCTCGATTCGTTACTCTGCTCGAATGTCAGTGGCCGTGCTAAATATTTTGAAACGAGCAAATCTTTTTTTGAGACATCTGCTATGAAAATTATAAATATTTATATTTCCAAAAGTGTTAATATGGTTATGTATTGGAGAAAACTGGTATTCCCTCAACGAATGAAGCTTAATAGGCGTAATACATTCATGGATGTGTAATAAAAACGACATCATGGAACATATGCTTTACAAAAACAATAATTATTAGAAAATTAACTTTTTCATGTATTTTCACAACTGCAATCTATGGAATTCTGTAGGGAGTCACGCATGAATCCCACTTTACTTGACAAAATATTTTTTTTGCATGTGATTCTCTTTAAGCGTAAATTTCTTGATGTAGCGGTATCAATAGCTTTATTGTATTGGGCCACCACCTGTGGCCCTAAATTGTCGCTTGTTGTGTGCTAGTGTTTTCTTTATCTTTCACCTCATGTCAATCCAAATCTGTAATTTAAAAACATTATTGTATTGCAAGACATTTCAGCTTTAGCATATGGTATAGAAAGTTCGGTATAGTATAGCAATGAAAAAAAATGCTGACAAAAGTAACACGTAATAATGTACGCTAGCAGGAATGAGCAATTTTTAGGTGGGAAATTCGGTTGATAGTAATTCAAAAAATATGATAGAATTCACTTATGAAGTTATATGGATCGTAGAAGAAACACTTACTTTCTGCCTTTCTGAACCAAGACAAATGGATGGTCTCAGTGCATTAAGCTCCTCAATGAATTCCTTCCACTTTTCCTTAACCGGTATTCTACTTGAACTGCCTCCACAAATACCTCGAGCAATGTTTACATTCGCTTTCATTGGTTTAACGAGTCGTTAAAACTGGTGGTGATTTGTCTGTCCACTCACTTACAGCCACTGAGATATGCGCTGGAAGTGAGATCTGCCTTCTAAATAATAACATGATTAGAATAAATAATGCTGGATTGAACACTTACCTTGTATAGACTATTCTGGCAGCACCGAAAAACAAATACTGATCAAAACAAACGAACATGTGTGGAAAATTGCATATATTTAAGCGTTTCTGAAATGTTTCCAAAAGAAAAATATCAAGGATGCAAACCAAAATAAAATAAATCTCTGAAGATATGCAACAAGCACACCAAACAACTAGAAAAGTTCTGACACTTGCATCGATATCTATCACTCGCACGGTGCTATCGAATTGCTCGATTTCTATAATAGTAAAATAGAGCTACGAGCAAAATTCTTATCGCCTCGACATCGGGCCAATGCTCGATTATGTTTTGAACTGGAAACACACATATTTAAAATGAAGTGTCAAAGCACAATTGTCGCAACGCGACGCATAGCGCGGCATTCTGGTCCCACCTATAGCGATGTGAAGCGTGTCTTCCAAACAACTTTCAGAGATTTTGTTCCTTGACTTTGATTTTAATTCTTTCATAACTAAAACAATTGCTCACAAATATTTGCGGATTCAAACAAAGAAGTAATAAAATGAGCATGTTTTATTAGTTCTGGAAATCGCGCTCCTGGAACATATCTGGAGTAGGAATCCAAGACATCATGGTTCTGAAATTTGGCACGCAACTTTAAATTACACTGCGTTTCAATGAGATTCATCTGCATGTTTTCTGCATGGAAGCTGAATGGGGTAGAGAAAATTGGAGAATTATTTCATGGGTTTTGAATCTCCAATATCTGTGAAAAAAATTAATCGACTGGCTATACATAAATCGAATGTCAAATTTAATGGTATGGGTACATTCGTAATTGTTCGGATCATTGACGTTTACTCACCAGCGAGTAACTGACAACGTAAAAACCCGGTTTTACTGCCGTTACTTGCATGAATTTATGTGAGTGTGAGCAGACAAGAACCAAAAACGTGAAAAAGTCTTATGAGTACTAACGAGAACGATTGTCAGAAGATTAAATTAGCACGAAAAAAAAGGGAGAAAAAGATTAGTTTGGATACACACGATTAACAAGAATTACTCGCAAAGTTATTTCTAATCAATTGTATGGAAGAATGTTCAACTATATCCATAATTTCGCTCATATGTTTTTTTTCAAATCAGGCCGCGGGCCGCATAAACAACTTCGGAGGGCGGCAGGATGGCCACCACTGTCTTAGATCATTGATCAGTGTATTCTATTAGTAGGTAAGTGGTTTGGTGCTTGTCGATGCTCAAATGTTTAGTTTTGAAATGTAAAGTCCATTCGGGGTAAAACCGACACCTGGTTTGTTTTTCACTGACAGGAAAAATGGGTCTTTTTGTAGAAGCGTCGTTTTAATGTTCCGAAAACAAAACGATAGAGCTGAAGCGATGTTCAGCTGAACAACAGCTAGAACAAATGTTGAGCAGAGCATGTCTACAAAAAAGGGTGCCAGAGCTCTTGGTATCCCTCGATCAACGCTCATCGGCCACATCTCCGGTGGATGCTCACCCAAGCTGGCATCGAAATTCCTGAGCTTCACTTGCTTGATCTTGAGAACCTTTTTGACGTAGGACTATTTCTTTCATTTCTTTATTGATCCAAAAACTTGGCCATGTGTCATTGACATCACCCTTCTGGAGCCCCTTATTACCTACCAACATCCGTTGTCTGGCTTTCGAATTGGAAAAAAAACATGAAATTTTTTTTTTCTTTATTAAATTTATCAGCCAAAGGCTGGTTCATCTCTAACAAACATGAAAAGTGTTTCAATGCGAAAAAGATACGTACAGGCTGAGATTTCTGAACCGGAATCCGAACCACTCGCTCCGCAAACCTGAGACTACATCAGCAGCAAGAGCTACGGCGCCCAATAAGCCAACAGTGAACCGCTTTTGTTTGCAGTTGAAATACATAAATTTGTTTGTTTTTTAACATTCAAATTATGTATCATCTGCAACTTGAAGACAGAATGATGACTCTGTTTTGGTTTTGTGGCTTGTCACTTGTCTTGCTGATTGCGCTGCACTTTGACGTCACTTTTATCCCGGAAACAACGCTCGAATTTACGAAAATTATTTGATCGATCGGAAAAGTTACCAATAAGCCATTCACGATTTATCAGTCATCCTGCTAGCGACCAGATTGCAGCGGAAACGAGGCTTTCCAAATAGATGTTTAAAAAAGATGCAGCAAAAAAAATGTTTAGATTCGTTTTCCAATTTGGCCTTTTTCAAGGCTGTGAGCGAAAGAACTAAGCAAATCTTAATGTCTGAGAAAGTCTCCTATAATTTAAAACATCAGTGCACCAGTGGCTGAGTGGTTAGCGTCTCACATTATCATGCCGGGTGTTCGGGTTCGATTCCCGTTCTGGCCGGGGGATTTCTCGTCGAAGAAATTTCCTTCGACTTGCACTGTGGTCATGAGTATTCAAGAGCTTGCCCCTCGGAATACATTCAAGGCGTGTTATTTGGCTTAAGAAATCTCAACTAAGTATTAATAAATGACGCTAGTTAATGCATACGTTGAGACGGCAAAAGTTCCACAGGGAACGTTAACGCCATCATCATCATCACACATCATCGAAATTTAAAAAATACTTTTTTAGACGAAAGTTTTGGTGGCCCTGGAAAAGACTTTCGTTTCCTTTAATTCATGAAAACTCCGTATACATTCGTGAGAATGTTCACTAGACATCAAAATTCGTTTAGAAAAAATGTAGACTATTATATCGTTGATCAAAGTATTTAGTATGATTCCTTGCTGTGGTGGCTGGGAGCAGACAAATGACCGCAAAGGGTTGATAGATTTTTCTGTTTTCAATAGTTTTCTTCCGAAGCAGTTTTTGTTCATAAAGAAATATGAATTATGCGACACGGAAGCTGAAAGTAAACGAATGGGGTAATCGGATTCGTTCTGGAAATTTTTATATCAAAAATCGACCTCACTCTCAATCTCGTGATGAGAAAGCCGTTTAAACTTTGCAACTGATCGAGCAAGACTGGTATAAAAACTATTAGGAGATAGCACTCATGAGACAGTTTGGGTAAAAATATGGGTAAAACACAAGAATATCGTACGCGGAAGATCATGAAGTTTGTGTGGTGGACCACCACAAATACCTTCAAAGCCTGGATTGACGCCAAATTAGGATATGATGTATGTATTGTGGAGTTGGAAGGAGTCGTTCATTGTGAGGTGTTTCCACATGGCCTAATTTAGCTAAAAATTGGGGGAGCTTGGTTAGGAAGATTAAAGGCATCCATCGTATAGCCCGCACTTTGAACCATGTGACTTCTACTTGTTCCTATCTCTGCACAACTCCTTTCATTGAAAACATTGGCCGACATTAGAGCCGTCGAAAATCACTTGGAATGTTTTTTCGTCGATGAACCACAAAAGTTGAAAAATAGAAAAATAAAATTATGATATTATCAGAAAAATAGCGAAAGGTTATAGATAATAATGGTAAATAAATGGTTAAATTTATTTTTAATAAGGAATTTTTTGTTTCAAAACTGAACGAAAAACCTGCTTTTGAAATGACCCACTATTATCGAATTGATAATCTCTGGTCAATTATTGAATTATTTTTCTATGCGTTCTTAGTGACGAACCTTCCAAAAAGGCTGAAAGGCTATATAATACAGCAACGAAAATTTCGTTCTTACTCCGTGAAATCGCATAAACTATCGATCTGGCAGTTTGAATTCCAGACCGAAAAAATCACAATCCGTCCGACCATTACGTTTTTGCCCACGGCATACTTTTCCACATTTTCACATTTTTGATAAATGGATCCAAACGATCTTCACCAGATTTCTCCAATCAGAGAGCGCAGGCTACGTATTTCCTTCGTTTGTCCTCCTCCCACCAGAGACGCACAAATTTCGTACCATTCATCCCGCACAAATCGTTGACCTCCCGACCGGCTGTGAATGTATCATTCCGACTGAAGTACACGTTTGCGCGATGATAAATGGAGCTACAATTTGATTCGGTCTGTTCTGCGATTTTCCAGAAATGATTTTCTTCGGTTTCTCCTCGATCCGGGATCGGAATTTATATCCCATATTTCCTCCGACCGTGCGCGTGCACGGAATCGTTTCGTGGCGGGGCAGATGGACACAGATGGATTTTTTTTCTTCTCGATGGAATTCTTACGGCATTGATTGTGTTTCGCAATCGGTGACATCAGCTTGGGTATCATCATTATTCTCTGATCAATGAAATAATCAAGTGAAACAAACTCGTTAATTAAAAAGTTCAATAAATGAGCCATTCAGTCACAATTTTCATTCAGTGCACAGAAAAACAATGGAATTGCGTTTAACCAAAGAGTCAACAACGTGACTGTATATGCTTGAATCTTTTATTGTGATTGGCTGACATACAATTTTCCACCTCATCACACGCTAGCCGTTCCATAACCTCCTGATATACTTAACACCCACTATAATCACACAAAACAGATTGACAATGGACCCAATCCGAATGTGAGGGAGTCCAATTTTTAATTAAATTGCATCAAATATTCACATTCCGGCATGTAGCTTTTGGCCCAGCGAAACGGGATTATTCCGAGTTGAAATAGTTTCAACATATTACATTGCTGTCAGTCGTACTCTGATGCACGGTTGTTCATTCGAAACGAAAAATTAAATTGCCACATTGCAGCAACTTTTATCGCATCCAGCGGAAATTTCAACCATTTCAATTAATCCCTCTGTCAGATGGAGTTAGCTTACAATTGGCAGCTCAAATTAAATCCCTCCATCCGAAATGGGTGACATCGCACTAAAAACTTTATTCGCACTTATTCCTTCCGGCAGGTGTTCCAATCCAAATCTGTCGTTCTGAAATATACCCCACTCAATGCGGGAAAATAACACTCGCAGCTCGCAATTCTATTTTGATAAACCCTTTCCCTCCCCGAGCTGCCACCAACTTGTCATCACGCGCTATAAATACCCGGATGCTGTTATGCACTCTTTGCGTTTCGTTTCATGATTTTCTAGGAAATCAAAACGAATCATTGCAGGGCCCTTTTCGCTAACTCTGCTACAGTGAGAATCATCCTGATTCGGTCGCGCATTTCGAGAACGCACTTTACTTTCATTCATAAACTACATCGAATCCACGGGAGAGATAGAAGCGCGTATCCACGTTCCCGAGAGGAGAAGCAGCGTAATCCCACAACTCGTTCATTCATTTTTCCGCGCGCCCGCAGTTGGTTGACATTCTTGGAGCAAGTGAATGTACTTTGCCGCTCGTCCGCCCGTTCCCGCCATGCTGCCCTGTCGGTGTTTCGGTGCTTGTGTCCTCCTCAAACGGGGCGCGGCAAATTCAGTCACGGTTTTCCGTCGTAGCGGCAGACGAAAAGGGAAAGACATGAGTGGGGTGTAACCATTTACACAGCTGGATGAGTGCTGGTGATGAAATTAATTTTAGAAACTATTGCGTGAAGCAACATGGTGTAATGATTGCAACAGTAGCGATATAACACACTCCGGAAACCGGGGGGGACCAAGTAATCCCGCCACCTTCTCGAGAGTTGCAGCATACGAAGGAAAACTGTTTTACCTTAGTTTTAGTAGATACGCTTGCAGTTTTTTTGACGTAGGACTACGTCTTACATTAAGGGTGCCAAATCAGGAAACCGGTCACGTTTTTATGAAATAAAGTTAATGTTAATAACTATTTTTGCTGCGAACGGATTTTAACGATTTGCATATCAATCGGATCGGAAATTTTCTATGATTTGTTTGGTATGCTATACATTACATTCTCATAGTCTGTATATGGTTTAAATTGATGAAAATTGGACGCGTTCCCATTTCTCCATATATTTGTTCTGTCCATTTGTGTGCTTTCCCGAACAGAGCTATCCATAACGAGCAAATTATGCAGCCGCTAGAATAGAAACAGTCGGAGACGAATGAATCGTTGGATTTGAAGTCTCCGCAAATAAATGAAAAGAAGAAGAAGAAGAATAGAAACAACGAAGGCGGATAGCGAAAAGAGAATATTTTCGAAGTAAGTAAGCTGTCGCTAGTGTATAAGTATTGCATCTCCTCTGAGTAAAATTTTCAGAACATTTCTGTGTCCGATACAACAAAGGTCGCTTATTCTGCTCGTTTTGTGTTATATGTTTCCCCTTGAGCTGTGAACGCTAGCGGAACTTTTTACTAAAGAGTTATTTATGAACTTTCGACGTATTCGCAAATAATATCCGAAATGATAAACCAACAAATTAGAAAAAAAAGATTGCATAGTCCTACGTCCTAAACGGTCGTGTCTCGGATACAACCCCTCGAGTTTTTTATATTCTGGTAGTAGCTGTATCGTAATAAATTGTAAATTGATTAATATTATTAGTTTATGAAGTTTGAAATTTTGATATACTTAGAATATGTTACGGTTAGAAAAACCGCAACAAAATATAACCATAAACCATATGGTAATACGGACCGAAGAGTGAGTGTACCTCCCATAATTATACACCCTACTAATACATGCCCAAATCCCATCATCACCTACCTACCTGTAAGGCATTGCATGCTGCCACGCGAATTAAAAAAAAAAGAATCTTTGTAAAAAAAACTAACAATGTTTAACAATGATTCCTTACAACCTATGAGGAATCTTTAGTCCTAAAGGACGAAAAAAAGGAGCAGAAGATTAATAGGAGGAGAGAGAGAAAGGGGATAGAGAGATGGGATAGAAGAGAGAGATAAAAGGGGGATTCGAGCCGTAAAGGAAGATTGGAATGGCTCGAATCGGTCTTAACTCACGGACCGTCGAAGAAATTATACCGAAAAATCGTCAAAATTAAAGTTGTACTTTTTGAGTGAAGTGCGAGTGACAATAAGGGAAGAAGGAGTTGCACGTCCTAGGAACCGCACAAGTCGGGCGACATTCACCCTCCTCGCTGGATTCAAACGACGGAAGAGGTACCTCGGAGAAAACGCCGGTGGTCAGCGAGCCCCCAACGTTATCGCTGCTCCACACGTAAACGGGTGAGTCGGTCGAACGTTTCGGAGGTTGCAGTGCGATGAGGTCTGGTCGAGCCTAGCCCCCGCTCATCGTCACTTGGACCGATGAGACCGATCCCCGTGTACGGGCACCGTGAGTAGAAAAAAAACCCACAGAAACCCTCTCTCTATTATCAACCAACATACTCACCTGAATTCAACCTGTTCCTGTTCGGCCGCAACGATTTTCTAACCTACTAACCTGAAAAGAAAGAAAAAAATATATAATAAATTTTAAAAAATATACTTACCATTCTGTTCTTATTACGATCATATTCTCATCATATCCATCACCAACAGCTTCCGTTGTATTCGTGAGTCCACCTCGTTCCTAGGTAAGAGCCGACCCTGAGGTAATTATACATACAAACCAGTACCACTGAGCTAGCCATAACTTACAATTGGCGATCCGCGTAAAGAAAATATTCTGAATCCATCTGATTCAGAATATTTTTAACCAGTTCGGGGGAGACTCACGAATATTGCTTAATCTTCGTGATTGAATTCAGTTTTCAGTTGAGTGTAAAGAGGAAAAGATCAGTTCGATCGTTTCGCGAAAAGGCAGAAGAAAAAACTGCTATCGGAAAGCAATCCGGTGAAATATATTGTTTTCAGGCAAAGTGCTACTCTAAAACGAGTCAAATTGCGTGGTTCGATACGATATTACGATTTTATGCATTTTTAAGCATTGTGAAAACTTGTGAGAAGCAGTAGAAATCGCATTCAGTTGCATAGCGAGATAAAAGTGATTTTTCTTTGGTGTGTTTCTAAAATACCCAGATCAGCGTGATCAGTGTGAGTTCATTTTCAATATTTTGCCTCCGTATAGTGAATTATAGCGATGGAGAGCAATAAAAAGATCGAAGGCCTTGGTGATTTACAGGCAAATTTTAGTGATCTTCGAGTCGAGTTTTTGAACGAAGATGAATTAAATTATGAGTTACGGATAAGAGAAATAGTTTGTGAAGATGGCGCCCAAATGGTTAGAAAACGAGGAAATCTCAGAGAAGCTTTAAAGCACGAGCGACAATCGAATACAGTATGGCAGGTAAAGTACAAGTTTGATCCCGAAATCGATTATTCTAACTGTGTTGAAAAATTTAACCAAGTGGTTAGCAGTTTGACTGGGGCACAAACAGCTCCTCCGCGTTGTCAGTCAACGTTATTGCATTTAGGTGTACGAATTGGTAGATTATTCCCACACGTAGATGAAGTGAATCAGAGCAACTTGAATAGAATGCTCGAAAAAGTTTGTGAAATGTTAAATAATTTCTATTACGACAAGCGTGACCGTCAAAGGACACTGAGTTTGGGAAGTGATGTGATCTTAGCAGATTTCCTAACAATTCCGGTAACTACAGCAAATTCACTTCCAAATATAAACGTTGCTCATGTACCCGTACAGAATCCACCAAGTGAAAATGAAAATGTAATCGCGTTATTAGATCCCGAGGATGATGATCTAATACAGTGTTTGCAAAGATTAGGTTGCATTGATCCTTCCAATAGTTCAGGTGATGTGAAAAAGGATGTTCGAGATGCCATGTTAGCGTTCGAACATGAACTTTATTTGTTGAGAACCTACAAACAGAAAAACCAAGCGAAGCTTATTGCTCAACCGATATCCACAATACCTACAACACAAGCGGTCAGTGTAACCACTACTTCTAATACTCGAATAGTGAATTCACCCACTACTCTGGTGAATGTCTTGAGTGATCCTAGAGTAACGACATCAGTTAGCGTTCAGAATCCTCCAATAGCGAATACGTTTCATCAGCTTAGCATTCCTGCAACCACAGCAAATATTTCATTTCCAATAGTTTCGATTCCGTTCACAGCACCCAATCACTTCGGCAGTTATATACCTGTGACTTCTGTGTATGGTTATCCCACTCCAAACTCTAACGCTTTTTGTTTGGCAAATTCAAATCACACAGGAAATTATCATAATATGTATGGATCGAATTTGGCGGGATTTTACAATCCACATTATCAACATTTTCCATATTACCCACCGCAGGTACCGCAGACTATGCCTATGTCGATTAGTTCGGCCACACCGCAAGTGTTTTCTGATTTACCGATTTTGAACCCAAACCCAGTTGTTCCAACAACACTGATTCCGAATATTCATCCGATTCCATCATCTTTGCCTCGTTTGCCGATTTCATCTCAGTCATCGTATAGCCACAAATCGTTGCCTGTTTCCAAATGGAAAATAGACAAATACGCGGGAACAGATCAAGGCAGCAATTTGAACGAGTTCTTAGTGTTGGTCCAGCAGCTTTCGCTCGCTGAGAGAATCTCAGAGCAAGAGTTGTTCGACTCTGCCTTTCACTTGTTTACTGGTCCAGCTTTGAACTGGTTCATGTCTGTGAGTTCCAAGGGTCATCTGAGAGACTGGACTCACATGGTTGAAGAATTGAGGAGAACTTTTGTTCATCCGGAGTTGGATTCTCTAGTGCGGTCAAAAATATACCAACGTCGACAACAAAGAAACGAGTACTTCCAAGATTATTATTACGACATGGAAAAGCTCTTTAGGTCAATGACAACACAGATGAGTGACTTTGAAAAGCTTGATGTGTTGAAACGTAATATGCGGGGCGACTACAAGAAATATTTATTGTGGAAATCCACTGAGAACCTACAACAATTAGTTGATGCAGGTCGGCAGATTGATTATTCAAATTTTTCACTTTACAACAAAATGTTTGGCTCTGAAAAGTCAACCAATGTTATACATGGAAATAAACCTGAGAAGCAGGATTATAGAAACCAGAATAACCCACGATCAAATAATAACCCACAATTAGAGTTTCGGAAATCAAAACCTTTGTTCAACAAGGATAGTCCAAACAATTATAAGAACAATAATAAACAAAATAAGAATCAATCTGAGCAAAATACGAAATCAAAGGATTCGTATAATAAAAATTTCGAGTCAAAAGCTCCAGTAGGACAAGAAGATCCTTTAGAAGGAAATTCAAATAACATTCGATCATTATCTAGTTTGATTGCTGCTCATAAACCGCCTGAAATAAATCAGTGTATTTTCTGTAGATCCACCACCCACACCATTGATGAGTGTAGGTCAAGCAGAGGTCCTTGTTGTAGGATGTGTGGATTTAAAGGATTCGACACCCAGCACTGTCCGTTTTGTTTAAAAAACGGCTTTCAGACGATCGAAAGTCGCCGATCGTCAACGTCACCCGCATAAATTCATTTGAAGAAAGAATAGATCCCTGTGAATTTTGGGAACCTACTACGGATGAAATGTATTCAGAAGATGTTCCTAATATACAGGTCATTTTGAATTCAGTCCCTAACGACAATAGACCGTATGCTAAAGTTAAATTGTATGACTATACCACGAACGGTTTGTTAGATTCGGGCAGTAATATCACATTAATCAGTGACAGAATGCATCGAAAATTGAATAAAGCAAAGTTGAATATCGTGAACAACCCTATTGAAATTCGTTCTGCTAGTGGAACACAGTTAAAAATACTTGGAAAATTGTACATACCATTCACATTCGACAATCAAGTCCGAATACTTTCAACACTAGTTATTGAAAATTTACTATTAGATTGCATTCTCGGAATGGATTTTTGGGAGCGCTTCGGCATTTCCCCCTCCATTGAACAATGTTTGCTTATTGATAAAATGAACCCAACCCATGTTGAGTCGCGGTCAAATATGTCAGAGACCGAATTAAACCAGCTTGAGGAGATTAAAATACTTTTTAAAGTTGCTATCCCGGATGAAATTCCCTTAACCCCACTTATTACTCATCGCATAGAAATTCATGACGAATGGAAAAACAAGCCCGCTGTTCGTCAATACCCTTACACGGTTTCACCTAAAATTCAGCAAAAGGTTGCCGAAGAGCTCGAACGGATGCTCAGGATTGGAATCATCGAAAGGTGTCACTCAGATTGGTCTCTCAATGTCGTTCCGGTCATCAAACCTACAGGTAAAGTCCGCCTGTGTCTTGATGCTCGCAAGATTAATGAACGCACGGTGCGAGACGCATACCCGCTACCGCACCCAGGAAGAATTCTAGGTCAATTACCTCGAGCTATGTATCTTAGCACAATCGACCTGTCTGAAGCATTTTTACAAATTCCTCTTGAGCTTTCTTCTCGTCGATATACAGCCTTCAGCGTCCAAGGAAAAGGGATGTTTCAGTTCACCAGACTTCCCTTCGGCTTGGTTAATAGCCCGGCGACACTGTCCCGACTCATGGACCAAGTCTTAGGGCATGGTGAACTGGAACCCCGAGTGTTTGTTTATTTAGATGACATTGTCATCGTCAGTGAGACTTTCGAAGAGCATGCAAAGTTGCTCAGTGAAGTCGCACGTCGACTAAAGGCTGCCAATCTTGCAATAAATCTAGAAAAATCTAAATTCGGTGTAAACGAATTGCCTTTTTTAGGTTATTTGTTGTCCACTCAAGGTTTACGTCCCAATCCGGATAAGGTTAAAGCCGTAGTCGATTATGAGCGCCCAACAACAATTACTAAACTACGCAGATTCTTAGGTATGTGTAACTACTACCGACGTTTCATTCAGGACTTTAGTGGTCTTACTACTCCACTCACAGACCTACTAAAAACAAAAAGTAAGGTTCTCGGATGGAATGAACGAGCAGAAGAAGCTTTTTGTGCCATTAAGGAAAGGCTTATCACAGCTCCCATCCTTATGAGCCCTGATTTTTCCAAGGAGTTCTGTATTCAGACCGACGCCAGCGATGTAGCGGTGGCCGGTATACTCACCCAAGAGCAAGAGGGCTCAGAGAGAGTGATTTGTTATTTTTCACATAAGCTTACAACTCCTCAACGCAATTATCATGCGTGCGAGAAGGAAACTTTAGCGGCGTTATTAGCGATCGAAGCATTTCGAGGGTACATAGAAGGAGCCCACTTTACTTTGATCACAGATTCGTCGGCCCTATCCCACATTATGACGACTAAATGGAAAACAGCTTCCCGTTGTAGTCGATGGTGTTTGAATTTGCAAGGGGAAGGGAAAGGGGAAGGACAACATTGTTCCTGACGCTCTTTCCAGAAGCATCGCTGTTGTCTCCACTAGATTATCTTCAACTTGGTATGAAGACATGATTAAAAAAGTTCAGGACAACCCTGACCGTTTTGTCGATTTCAGAATAGAAGATGGAAAACTTTTGAAATTTGTTTCTACTCCTAATCTACCATTCGATCATAGGTATGAATGGAAAGTAGTTGCTCCTCCTGATAATAGGGAGAAAATAATTCGTGAAAACCACGATGAATCAATGCATCTTGGAGTAGACAAGACGATTGATCGAATCAAACAACGCTACTTTTGGCCAAGATTGTCCGCTGAAGTGCGCGAATATATAAAAAATTGTAGTACGTGTAAAGAAGTAAAAGGATCTTCTGTACCCGTAAACCCCTTAATGGGTGATCGAAGGATAACGAAACATCCTTGGCAGATAATAGCCATCGATTTCATTGGTCCCTTGCCTCGAAGTAAAAAGGGTTACCAATACATTCTAGTTGTACTAGACTTATTTAGTAAATGGATTATGCTTACACCCGTCCGCAGGATCGATAGCGTAGCTCTCTGCAACATAGTTCGAGACCAATGGTTCTTTCGAAACTCTACCCCAGAAGTTATCATAACAGATAACGCCACATGTTTTCTGTCAAAAGAGTTCAAATCTCTATTAAATCGGTTCAATATTCGTCACTGGCTAAACGCCAAGTATCATTCCCAAGCGAACCCTGTGGAAAGGGTGAATCGCACTGTGAACGCGGCAATTAGAACCTATGTCAAGGAAGACCAAAGGTTATGGGACTCTAAGCTGTCGGAGATAGAAACCATCTTGAATTCTTCTGTTCATTCCGTGACCAGAATGACTCCTTTTTTCATTACTCATGGTCACGAAATTTTTTTGAGAGGATCAGATCATAAGGATTCATCCACAGAACAGGATCGCACTCTAGAGCAGAGGTGTGATAATCAGAAACTACTTTTCAATCAAATTTATGAGATCGTCGAAAAGAATCTTAAAGAAGGACATGAATCCAGTAAACATCGATACAATCTTAGGCATCGTCATTATGCGAAAGATTTAGAATTAGGTCAAAAAGTATATTATAGGAATATGAAGCAATCTAGCGCAGTTCAGAATTATAACGCTAAATATGGGGCAATGTATCTGCCTGCTAAGATAATCTCAAAGCTTGGTTCCTCATCTTATGAAATCGAGGACCTGGCGGGAAAATCGCTAGGAATTTGGCATGCATCTCACCTAAAACCCGGTTAATTTTATCAAAAGGAGATGATTAAAAGTTTATTTTCAGCAGCTGCACCTGTCTGATCAATAAGAATACTCATTAGAAGCATAGATTCATCAGCTCCATGAATTTAAGCATGAAATTTTAATGATTTTCCACTCATGATGAAGTTTGATTTATCACCTTTAGACAATTGTGTCTAAAGCAACATTTTTTTCTAATTTAGAGCAATTAGGTTTAGATTATTTCGATTGTACAGTTAGTAGTAAGATAGGATTAGGTCTGAATGCGAGTTTGTATGAATGGGATAGGATTAGTTAAGGGTACCCGATTGAATGTGATGATGAATGAGTGAAGTTTTTCGGTTAGGTAAATTGGATAGAAATTTCTGGAGCAATAGATATACTCCAAAGATGTTCCTCACATGTTGAGGGAGTACTAAAATTTTCTTTGCTGTAAAGCAAATTCAGAAACTGGTATTCACAATGCATGAAAATGTCGAAATGGTATCGTATCGTGAATTAAGCTGAAAAAAAATAATGATTATAAATATTTCGAGCCTTAGTATCCATTGATTTCTGATAAATTGAAAATAAATCATGAAGATTGACGGAAAATTGAAAAAAAATTACTTTTCATAATTTTTTTTCTCCTGAGAGTGGGATAATTGTTACGGTTAGAAAAACCGCAACAAAATATAACCATAAACCATATGGTAATACGGACCGAAGAGTGAGTGTACCTCCCATAATTATACACCCTACTAATACATGCCCAAATCCCATCATCACCTACCTACCTGTAAGGCATTGCATGCTGCCATGCGAATTAAAAAAAAAAAGAATCTTTGTAAAAAAAACTAACAATGTTTAACAATGATTCCTTACAACCTATGAGGAATCTTTAGTCCTAAAGGACGAAAAAAAGGAGCAGAAGATTAATAGGAGGAGAGAGAGAAAGGGGATAGAGAGATGGGATAGAAGAGAGAGATAAAAGGGGGATTCGAGCCGTAAAGGAAGATTGGAATGGCTCGAATCGGTCTTAACTCACGGACCGTCGAAGAAATTATACCGAAAAATCGTCAAAATTAAAGTTGTACTTTTTGAGTGAAGTGCGAGTGACAATAAGGGAAGAAGGAGTTGCACGTCCTAGGAACCGCACAAGTCGGGCGACATTCACCCTCCTCGCTGGATTCAAACGACGGAAGAGGTACCTCGGAGAAAACGCCGGTGGTCAGCGAGCCCCCAACGTTATCGCTGCTCCACACGTAAACGGGTGAGTCGGTCGAACGTTTCGGAGGTTGCAGTGCGATGAGGTCTGGTCGAGCCTAGCCCCCGCTCATCGTCACTTGGACCGATGAGACCGATCCCCGTGTACGGGCACCGTGAGTAGAAAAAAAACCCACAGAAACCCTCTCTCTATTATCAACCAACATACTCACCTGAATTCAACCTGTTCCTGTTCGGCCGCAACGATTTTCTAACCTACTAACCTGAAAAGAAAGAAAAAAATATATAATAAATTTTAAAAAATATACTTACCATTCTGTTCTTATTACGATCATATTCTCATCATATCCATCACCAACAGCTTCCGTTGTATTCGTGAGTCCACCTCGTTCCTAGGTAAGAGCCGACCCTGAGGTAATTATACATACAAACCAGTACCACTGAGCTAGCCATAACTTACAAATACTTAGAATGAAAGAAATCCAAATTTATATTCTGGATTCATCTCTCTCGATAATTATGGCAACAGAGACAAGTTGGGATGATAGTGTTAGGAGCGAGCAAGTATTCGGAAATCGTTTTAATGTCTTCAAAGATGACCGTAATCTTCACAAATCCCATAAAAAATCGGGAGGTGGCGTCCTTATTGCTAATAATTCATTAATAAATTCAGAACATATTCCAACAACAGAATTCGACGAGTTTGATCAAGTGTGGGTCAAAGAACTTATTGCGGGAGAGATACATATATTTGCACCTGTTTACTTCCCCCTGATCGTGCTTAAATTAGTAGTTATGAGAAATTCTTTGAAGATGCTGAAAATATTTTATCTTCCTATGTACCAGAATGTACGGAGATTTCAATCAACGAAATGCGCACTTTATCACTGATTTTGACAATGAATTTATCTTGCTTCCAGTTGTTCGTGATAATAAGACTCTGCAATTTATTTTTGATAAAATAGCCAGTCTTGGGTTGAATCAAATAAACAATGTTAATAATTGATAGAAATGCTTCTTGGATTTCTTATTGACAAATATGACCGAAGATTTTTGTGTGACTGAATCATTAACTCCACTTTGGAAAAATGAAGCTTTCCACACAGCTATCGAATATTTTATATTCATAGATAACACCCAAAAACCATTTGATTATGCATTCGAGGAAGTCTCTGAATACAATAAAGCAAATTACCAATCAATTAGGTGTAAGCTTAACTATATCAATTGGCAGGATTTATTTAGAAGTGTAGAAAACATTGAAGTAGCAGTGACGACTTTTTACTCGATGATCAATGAAATTATAGAGGAGGAGATACCAACAAAACGAAAAAGGAGAAATATAAACACAAAATATTCGATTTGGTTTAATCAAAACATAAAGAATCTAAGAAACAAAAGCAGAAGGCACATAAAATTTATAAGAAATACAAATCTGACGCTAATCTCGAAAAATATCTCAACATTTGCGAACAGCTCAACTCAACTGCTAAAAACGCCTTTGGAGATTACATTCTAAAAACAGAGTCGGACATGAATTCTAACCCGAAAAGTTTCTTTAATTACATAAAAACTAAATTGAAAAGCAATGTTTTTCCATCACGCATGTACCTTGTCGATACCGTGGGGAATGACCCAGAAAAAATTGCAACCTCTTTGCATCATTTTTTCAAGAAGTTTATATTGAAACAGCTGAGGAGGAACAAGATCGTGACTTCTTTGCATTTCTTCCAGAATTTCCATGTGATGTTGGAGTCAGAAAACTAACTTACATTGAAATGTTTGACGCATTAAATAAGTTTGATGTCTCGAAAGGGCCAGGTCTAGGGATTGTTAACCGGTTTTACCGGTAATACCGAGTCATTTTTGATTACCGAATCACCGGTAATTTTACAATCAATAACTTTCGGTAATTTAATTTTTACAATAATATTTGCCTTTATGCTGCTTCGAAATATCACTTGAGAATCAAAATAAGATCGAAAAAACACAACTGGTAGTGTAAGTTATGAAGAACAGACAGCTATAAAGTAATTGGTTGATGTTCTCGAACCAGTTCTCATCGCTGTTGAACTGCTATGGCGGAACCCTTTATGAACCTGACATCGGATTGCAATTTATGTTAGAACAACTATCGGAGCAACCATCAGAAATCTCGAAGCAGCTGCTTGGAGCCCTGAAGGAATGGATAAACGTTTTGTATAGGCAGGTTTGTTCCCGTATACGTGCCAACGGTTTGGAAGGAATCTCTTGTGATTCCGATCCCCAAAATTAATGGGACGGCTAAAGCCGAAGAGTACCGCCCTATTAACATGTTGCACAGATTAGAAAAAATGTTAGATGTTAGAGTATAACAACAACAGGTGTCTCAAACTGCCATGTTCGTACTGATGATGATGATGTTTTTTTTATTGTATTGAAGATTATTTAAAAAAAAAAAAAGAAAAACGAGCGTTGTCTACGAAAGTTTGAGCCTCGCGCGCGTTTGGTGGGCCTGGACTGTTGTTAATAATGAACACTGGCAGAAAACTGACACACAATGAAATTTTATGTAGGGTCCGAAGTGGAATTAGGATAGCTTATTCAGAATTGTCGTAAACTACCTTTCATCAGATGGTTATATTGATTATTTCTGATTGTAGCAAATCTCTTTTATGTTCTAAGTTAAAACCTTTGGATATTGGGTTCAATTCCCAATCAGTCAAGGATCTTCCCGGGTTGGAAATTTTCTTGACATGCATTGGAAAAAATTTGGGCCTGAAATTGAGACTATGACTATGTCAATGTCAATATGGTTAGGAACATTGTTTGTTTTTTTTTCGCAGTTTATGCCTATTTCTAAGTGCACCCGTGGCCGAGAGTCTCACATTATCATGCCGGCTGTTCGGGTTCGACTCCTGTCCAGGCCGGGGAATTTTTCGTCAAAGAAATTTCCTTCGACTTGCACTGTGGTCACGCGTATTCTAGAGCTTGCCCCTCTGAATACATTCAAGGCGTGTTATTTGGCTTTAGAAATCTCAACCAAGTATTAATAAATTACACTAGTTAATGCATACGTTGAGACAGCAAAAGTTCCATAGGGAACGTTAACGCCATTCAAGAAGAAGAAGAAGCCTATTTCTAATGTTCTATTGATAGATATTTATGCCTGCAACAAAGCCAGTTCGCTTTGTTTTTGTTTTTAAAATACTGGCTTCTTGATTTGTTTGAAAATAAGTATTATCTATAAGATAAATCATCCTGCTCAAACCTTCGTAAGGGTATGAGGTGAGCCCTCATCATCATTATCATCATCATAATTCTGTTCGTGGTCGTGACTAGGATTGGCCGATCTTGGATCGTTTTTTAGAAGATCGATCTTTTCCATTTCGATTTTTTGGATCGATTCTTTGTACTCAAAAAAATCGCGAAAATCAATCTTTTTCTTCCGATTTTTTTCGATTTTAGAAAAACTTTTTATAGATTTGTTTTTCAGTGTAGCACGGACGGATTTCATGGGATGTTTGCTAGCTGGGTTCTGAACAAATACCATTTGTTGGATTTGTAATAATAATTTTCAATTAATTTATTTGATTAATTCAATGACGTTTCAAGATGAATGCTCTGGAAAATGCAATTTTTCTGAGCTTTAATTTTTTTGTGGCCTCCATAATGAGTAACAAAATTAAATGTCTTTGATGTTTGAATAGAAATATAAAATTTGTATTCCATGTATTGAGTATAGAGGAAACGTTGGAGGAAAACGCAGTTCAAAATTTGGGAATCTCCACTTTAATTTTAAAAATTCCGACGGTGAGAAGAACTTGGGACCGACTGACCTACGATGATCATCGATCTGTTATCGGTTATCTCGTTGCTCTCTCGTCTTCTGGAGCTTTGGTTAGTGAGAAGAGAACTGACAGCATGTGGGCGAAATAGGGTCGGTACCGTCATCCAACACCCTGTTGAATAAAACGACGGCTCTCATATTGAGTAAAGAAATTGTAAAAAATAATTTGGTTTTTCAAATATCGATTCTTTGGTACCGATTTAATCAGTGGATCGATCCCCACGCTGACTTTGGCGTCTTCTATCAAACGTCACGGAATGCATTGATCAAACAAACATTTGAAATCGTTCGTGACTTCAGACTGCAGTACCTGCACAACAAGAGCCCAACATCATTGAACTATTAACATGCGTTTTTCTCTCCTGGAAATTTCGTTCATGAGATCCGATTGAGATCAGAAAACGACAAAATTAACATTATTTGTGTCCCTAAGTAGTAGCAAAGTAGCTACTAAGTAGCAAAAACTTGAAGAATGTTTTCTTGTAAACTAATTATTATCATTTGTTTAAGAAAATAGTTTATTTCAAAGTACTTTTCACCGGTAATTTACCTATTTTACCGGTAAAGAAATTTTCATTACCGAATAACCGGTTATTGAAATTTTGGCACGGTAATGCAATCCCTAGACAGGTCCTGACGGAATTCCACCGGTTTCTATAAAAAATTTGGCTCATCCACTTTTATGGATGAGCCAAATTTTTTTAAGTAATTGGAATCAGAAAAGTTCCCAAAAAAAAAACTCTTTCCTTGTACCAATATTCAAATCCGGTAATAGATCCGATGCAAGAAATTATCGTTATTATTCCAAAACTCTTTGAAGCCATAATAAACCAAAAACTTTTTCAACCACTAAAGGCACGAATTACGAATAAGCAACTACGTTTTTTCAAAGGACGATCAACAACAACAGATTTGCTGGAATTTGTCACATTCACTTTGAATGCAATGGATAATGGTAATTAAGTTGGAGCTCTATACACTGATTTTAGTAAGGCTTTCGATCGTGTTGATATACCCTTACTCCTTCTTAAACTTCAATAAATAGGGATAGAAGTCAAACTATTGAAATGGGTAGAATTATATTTGACTGACCGCATGGTAAGATGTTAAGATTTAATGGGAAAATTTCAAAACCAATATTTGTTACATCCGGAGTTCCTCAAGGCTCTCATTTGGGGCCACTTTTGTTCATTTTATTTGTTAATGACGTTTGCGTTTTTCTTAACAATGTTAAGGCACATATCTACGCAGATGATATGAAGAAATAAAGAATGAAGAAGACTCTCAAACATTCAAAAATGAAGGTGACATCTTTTATAATTGTTGCGCTAAGAGTTTATTACAGCTCAATGTTAGTAAACGCATTTTTATGACTTTTACAAGAAGAGGCACACCATTGAACGATGGTTTTAAGCTGGGAAAACAACCCATCAATAGATGTCAACGAGTAAGAGACTTAGGCTCATCTGGTGATCGATTAAAAGTAAGCTCGAATGAGTGGCGCATTGACACAAATAGAAGGTGTATTTTATAATCCTTTAAAACATGTGATTCGGTAAAAATATACTATAAAACTACTGTAAATCTTAAAAAAGACAATTTAATTTATATGTTTTGAAACATTCGTATACCTTATTTGACACAGGAGCGCTGAATTAGAGCATTCAAAAAAGTGGACGAACCATGATTATATTTTCGACTGGACAAACCAAAATCATTTACCTTACATACGTTAGATCAATTTTCGAATACTGTAGTATTTTTTTGATCACGAAACTTGTTAAAATCCTCTCTTGAATAAAACGGATAAATTGTTCAGCCAGCTCTCTTTGTTTTTTTTTTAGTTTTAAGTCAGTAATTTTAAGTAGTATTAAGAATGTATCGGTCTACAATTTCGATTGACGACAATAGATAAATAAATATAACGTACATTTTGTAGCTCCCGTGCTCCAATTCAATTGTTCCAATTTCCAGGGGATTTCTTCGTCGATGAGAATTGTTAATCACTTTTTCTCTGTTAGTTAGTCCTGATTTCACCATGGAATTTATGTACAAACTGATATCAGAGCTTTAGCGGTAGCCGGTATATCCCTTATTAACAGGATTCACGAGTCTTAACCCATATGCTTCTTACGAAATGGAAGACTTAGTCTCATTGTACCAGATAGATGTTTAACTCTACAGCAGTACGACATGATAACCGTCCGTTGTCACGTTGTATTGCTGTAGTTTCAGAAAACCTCAGCATGGTACGATGATATGAAACGAAAAGTGTTTAATCAGCCTGATCAGTACACAGATTTTTGATCGGAAGACTGAATATCGTATGAATTTGCATCTACACTTAATCATCCCTACGATAACCGTTTCCAATGGTAGTGTCACCTGAAAAGCAAGATTCCATTGTGAGAGAATGCCACGATGGGTCCATGCAAATAGGATTTCTTTCAAACTCTAACTCGAATCAAACTCAAATTTTATTGGCCTAAGATGTCCCGAAAAGTGACGGATCATGTTCGAATTGCTTCACCTGCAAAGAGGTGAAGCACATTTTCAACAAACATTAAATCGTATAACTTGCGTATTCTAATTCGTAATCACAATCATATAAAATGACGATAAAAGTGTATGTCGTGTATGTTTTAAATTATATAAATGGTGAAAATCCGATCTTATTTATCACTACAGATTGAGTAATTCGGTTCAATAATCATCGGTTTTAGGATGTACAAAGTCGTAAAATTTGTTTTGGATTACATCATATATCCCAGCAAACATTAAATCGTATAACTAACGTATATACAGCATTATATATTCCATATTTTGGATGGTATTTGATGCACCTAACTGCCACATACATGCAAAAGTGGAAGTGATATACAGTGCTGTTCGGAATAAAAGGAGTGTATGTTGGATTTTCTTAACCGCGTTATTTACTTATGTCGATGTAATTTTTAGCTGACTCCAAGCAAGCACGCGTGAGTAGTCGCGAATGAGAATTGTAGCACACGACCATTTTGTTTCATAAGTCATTTGTTTACAGAATGTTTCAAAAAATAGCAGCGCTCGCAAAAATATTAGTTTAATCCGTCAATGTTTTGAAGATTCAATATTTATTGAAGTACATCTATAGCGGTATAATATGTAAAGAATAGATAACTTATATTTGACAAGAAATCTGCTGAATATATTTCAGGAAAATAGGACGCTTTACATTTGAGGAACGAGATCTTATCAAACGGTTGATTGTGGTTGGAAAAACATATCGCAAAGTGCAAGAAATATTACTTTACTCTGCTAAAAGGCATATAATGTATTGTGATGGAAATTGCAAAGGTAGAACTCGCGGTCCAAAGCGAGCAACGTCTTCACAAATCGATCGTCAGATGGTTCAAATCGTGAAAAAGTATCCGCATATCACTTCAACAGAACTGCAAGAAGAATTGAATCTTTCGATTGGTACGTCGACGATACGAAAACGTTCAATTAAGGCCAAATTGCATGCAAGAAGCCCGAGAAAAGTACCACTACTTCCATCACGACATATTCGTAAATCCTTTGCTAAGTCGCACGTGTGTTGGCCTGTCGAAAAATGGCGTAGCATTCTAAGAACCGATGAGAGTAAAGTTGTTGTGTTTGGCTCAGGTGGCAAGCGTCTATTTGTACAACGTCCCCAAGGTACAGAATGTCTGCCCCAGTACACCGTGAAGACAGTCAAACATGGCGGCGCCAAAATCATGGCATGGGGATGTTTTTCATACAACGGTGTTGGACCTGTACATCGTATAACAGGGATCATGGATGCTGTTTATCATGCGGAAAATCGTAGAAAAATGTTATGCTACCATACGCCGAGAAAGAAATGCCCTTGAAATGGGTGTTTCAACAAGACAACGATACGAAACACACGATCAGAAGAACCAAAGCATGGTTCCAGGATAATAAAGTCGTAGTGATGAATTGGTCGGCTCAATCCAATGACCTCAATTCAATAGAAAATTTTTGGGGCGATATTAAAAAAGCGGTTTACTAAGCAATGCCATCAAAGATAATGGATTCTGCCACGAAGATGTGCAGCAGTGATTAGGAATAATGGATACACTACACAGCACTAACATTACTGATAAGGTTCACACAGAAAATGTGGTGAATTACTTGCACTTTTTGTTTTAATTGCTCTTATAATTTTTGCTGCTATTATTTCGAACATGATAAAAATTAACGTTAATTGTACGTTATATCGAAGCATAATAAAGTACTCACAAACGTAGTCTATAATACATTCTTGTGTTGCTGTTTTAGTAAAGTTAATGAATAACTTCAATCAAAAGACAAAACCAGCCTTTCTCATGATGTTTTCCTTCGTACTGTTGATTAAAGCTTGATTTATTTAGAATCCGGAATCACAAAACTGTATTTCGGGATCGATTTAAGGTACAAAACATGTTTTAGCTTCACAATACAGATAATTCATTGTTCTATCAGAAAAAAAATATTGAAAAAAATTTCCTTTACACTTTGGAAATGTGTACGTTATATCGAGGGTACGTTATAACGAGGGTACGTTATATCGAAGTTTCCCTGTATTTGTTATATTGACCAGACTGTAACATGTATTTGATGTACTAGTCGAATGCATCACAAATGAATGAGAAAGAGAAATAATAAAGAAAAAAAAATTACGAATATTATTCTCTTTAATTCCGAAAAACAACTATTATTTCGAACAGCACTGTACATACATGACAACTGCTTGCAATTTAGTCCGAATGAATATACGACTTACGGATGCATCTAGTATGACTTTTGCAATACGTAAATACGATTTACTAGACCGCCGTTCTACGCATAGTTGTCCCATGTTCCAAAATCGGCAACTGAGAAAAACGCAATCAAAGTTTTCAAGCATATTTGGCTACCAGAAGCTTTAAGCGTTTCAATTTAGCAATACACCGGGTTTTGACGTAGAACTACGTCTTTCATTAAGGGTGCCAAATCAGATAACAGGTCACGTTTCTATGAAATAAAGTTAACGTTAATAACTATTTTTGCCGCGAACGGATTTTGGCGATTCACATACCAAACGAATCGGAAATTCCCTAAGATTTGTTTGAAATGTTATACATTACAATCCCATAGTCTGTATATGGTTTAAATTGATGAAAATTGGAAACATTCCCATTTCCTCATACATTTGTTCTGTCCATTTGTGTGCTTTCCCGAACAGAGCTATCAATAAGGAACAACTTATCGACGAGCAACGAAGGGGAAATCGTTGGATGTAAAGTCTCCATGAACAAAGGAAAAGAAAAAGAACGAAGGGAAATATTTGCCTAGAGTATAAACAGTGGATCTCGCTGAGGCAAACTATCATTCTTCGTGAGGAAATCGACTGAACAACATCGTTGTTAGGCGAGCTGGACGGCGAGGGATCGAATATCTTTCTTAGGGCAATGGGAGTGGAGGAGTAATATTATGGATAAAGTAAAGTTTTCCAAGTGCCATTTTGAAGATACTTTTACTAGGTACTTTTGTACTCGCTTGCCTTTTTACAGACTAGAATATGTTTTCCTAACATGATCTTCTAAACAGAGGAACCTGGGAAAATCGTGCGGACACTAGAGGCGAATTAACTTTGAAGTTTCAAGCAAATTCGCGGTCCGAGAAGTACGTTGAGAGATGCAAACTTGAGAGGGAAATGTAAAATAAAATAATCGTTTAATAATTCTTCCGTTCACATATTTTGTCCTAGGCATCATACCAAACGTAGAAGGACTGTCATGAAATTTACTTGTAACGAAGAACATAATGTATCAAAATGCATGACCTTACATGGTAAATAATTGCTAAGCTAAGGTAGTACCACGTCAACCTTGCGGTTCTATCATAGATATAACCCACCCATTTTTTTTCAATGTAAAAACATAGTATACAAAATGGAAACAAGCTAAAAATGAATTTTACGTGCAGTTCAATTACTTTTCCGATTTTTATTGAAAAAAATGGAGAAATGTCCACGTGGACAATAGGAGGAGGGGTATAGAAAATGTCCACGCTTGTCCACGGAAGGGGAAGGAGTGTCTAAAATCGTGCTTTTTCTGTCCACGTGTTATGTGGACAGCCCCTTAGTTGCTTCAAGCCATCGATATATGGATATTTGTGTGCGTACGTGCGTGCTTCATAACTTCACCTCAAAATGAAAGTGAAATTTAAGTGGCTATTACATGTACAGAGGGGTAAAAATCGTGATTTTTAAAGGTTTTGCTTGAATTTCCACCAGGAATTGTTTATATCGATATTGCAGCCCAATTAAAAAAGATAGAAGTTGGGCGTCAGAGAACAAATGGTAGAGCGGTTAAAGAGCTTCAATTTAATTGATTGAAACAATCTAGTTTACTTTAATTTTTTAGGATCAAATTAATAATAACACATTAAAAATTATTAAAATTTAAGTTTTTCACTTCCAAAGTATTATTAAAATCCACTAATTTAGTAGTTCCTCTACTATAACCAGTACTAAATTTTCTCGTCTTTTAAATGAAAGCAACATACTCGTCTTCCGTGGCGTACCTTTTAATGTAGACTATAACTCTGTCATTGTTGAAATTCGAACATATGCCTCCTTTTTTCCATCAAATATGAACGACTATCACCTTCTGAGAGAATCTGGATGAATTTATTTTTTTTCATGTGAGAATAGTGTTTTCTGACTGTAAGGGGATGAATCAAAAATCAAATTCCTCTCTATATTCAAAAAAAAAAAAACAAAAAATACATGCAAAAAAAAACGAATAAAAATTTTTTTTTGACTCGATTATATACGGCCGCCATCTTGGATTAACATTTTTCACCAATAATTGTGTTCAAGCCCTTTCGTTTGATACCCATATTGATGGGGTTAAGAGAATATATGAAATCTGTCATTTTGTAGTGGCCGCCATTTTGGATTTTCAAGATCATGAAATACGCAGTTTTGTAATGACTGCAGAGATAAAGGTGTGTTCCAAATTTCAGATCAATCAGGAAGGGAGGTAAATTTCTATTAATGTGGGACAACGCTAAAGACAAAATTACAAAGTTACCCACGTACATACAAACGGGTCATATCGACCCCGTCCTGTATACCGAAAAGTTTTGCGGTTTCCCGGATCGAAAATCTTTGCTCCACGCTCCATACTCTATACTGAGGCTTCTAACATACCCTTATGTAGCTTCTTCAATGAGCAATTTAATCGTCAACTTTTGATCCGTCTGGATTTGAAATCATTTTCTGAATGTGCTTTTTATTCCGGACGTTTGTTTGTGAAATTCACATGGATTTTTGATTTTTGACATTTTTTTTTGTTAATACTAGATACTATAGTTGACACTAAACTAAATTGACGCAATAGTAATTATCAGTTACTTTCATTCAACATGTATAGAATGTCATGGTTTTGGCATGATATTGAATGTAATGAAAAAGTGTTCGGATTAAAAAGCGTCCAGATTCAAAAGCAGCACTGTAATCGAGTCTGTATATAATCCAGTCCGTCCTGTATACGTTTTGTATTATGGATGAAATGAGCAAGATCGCGAGAAATCAGCCAGACTCCAAAAAATTCGCTAGACCACATACTAAGTTCGTCCATATGAATATTGTTGAGGGTACGATTCATTCATATAAATATATCTAATGACCACGATCATTCACATTTTCCAGAGTCAATAATTTCTACTTTGACACAAAGAAAAACTCATTTCTGACTTGTTATTCCGAACAGTAACAGAAAACATCCCAGCGTCATCCCTTTTCACCTCTCCAGAAACTAGATGAATCTTTCCTCAAGCTTCTCCCTTCCCAATAACTTCATTTACAACTGAATCATGTAAATGACCACCATCTATTAACTCGTTACGAAGTAAGCAGTGAAGCAGAACGCGACCCACTCCCACTTCGCTCATGAAGCAAAATCGACGGCCGCCATTATTATCTTAAGTATTCCGGACAGCACTCGGAATCTTTTGAAAACATAACCTCCCCAATATATATTCCCAGAAGAAAGAAGAAAGAAAGAAGGGAGAAAAACAAACGTTTGCACAACAAAGCACAACACACGGAGGCAAAAGGTGCAAATGGATTCCGTGTCCGTGTTTGCTTGCTTCTTTGCTCCCCCCAAATTTCCGGCTGCTTCAAATCTTTCCGCCATACAGTGGGTTTGTTTGGTTGTCGTCTTTCTACGAGGATGAATCCGACGGCCTTCGAGGAGCACGTGGCGATCCAACGGATGTACCACGAATACAAAAGCGGCTGCTGAAGATATTATCTGCCAGTGATAACGCCCAAGCACAACTGTTGATGAGTCTGATGATGATGATGATGATGATGGATGGTGTATGAGAATATAAATTGAATATATATTTGAATATTCATTTGAAAGCATGAGAAGAGGAGTGTATTTCCCTGACCAGAGCTCCGAACTGGAATGATTGTCGAAAACTCGAACTGACTTGCATTAGCACTCCGGCGTTTGATATTTACTTGCGACGGAGGTTATAACTTTCTTGATTTATTGTAAATTTTTGAGATGTGATAGTTTTACAAAGGAGTCCTTAGTCTAAGAAGTTTCATATCTCGCAGACATGAGAATGCGAAAAGCTTTGTGCTGTCGCTCCGGCTGCCAGCGAATGGAACATGGAGTGTCGTGTGAAAATTCAGTACTTTTGACTGGCGTTTATACACTTATTGGAACAAAGGTAGCACACGTGTCATGTTCATCATCTTCTGCTGGCGTCGTGCGATTATTAGGGTACGAGTTGATTGAAATGTATTACAGTAATTAGAGGAAGAAATTCTTTGATGTCTCGCCTTTCATATCACAAGTCACCCCAGCTGATAAGAGAAAAGCACTCGACATTGAGATCATTAACGGTAAAACATCGTCAGCATCTGCTATCAGTCATGCTCGATGAGTGAATTGATGCAACGCTATCGTTTGTTCGGTCGTTAAATGGTACAAATCGTCTGTCTGCGCGGTATGAACCAGGAATTTTCCAGATGATTGAACATTCCAGTGATGCATTTTCGATTCCATGCAAATGAGCTAGCTACAAAACTTCATTGAGGTGTGAAAATGTCGCAGTTCAAGCGAACATTTCCAGCTTCATTGACTTCTTCTTCTTCTTGAATGGCGTTAACGTTCCCTGTGGAACTTTTGCCGTCTCAACGTATTCATTAACTAGCGTCGTTAATTAATACTTGGTTGAGATTTCTATGCCGAATAACACGCCTTGAATGTACTTCTAAAGTGGCAAGCTCTAGAATACGCGTGACCACAGTGCAAGCCGGAAGAATTTTCTTTGACGAAAAATCCCGGCATGATAGTGTGGGACGCTAACCACTCGGCCACGGGTGCACAATTTTCATTGACTAGCGAACCTTATAAAACCCGCTGCTGGCTTGGTGCAGGAAGGAATTTGTAGTGAAATACCAAGGAAGCTCTCGAGACAGCAAGTCCAAAAATATGGAAGAACAGATTCATGCTACAATAGTTTCACAAAACACAAACGAACATTTTTGGGAACGCTTCCAACATTAGGCTTTGAAGATACATAACCTACGGCAGTTTGACGGTGATGAATATTTTATTCATTTTGAATGTACGTTCTTTTTAATTCAATTTCCCAGACAATCGGGTGGACATTGCTACTATTTTTTTGGTTTGTATCGTAAGGTAGCACTGGCATTAAGAGACGCTGCATTTCGTCCAAAGACGTTCCAATGTCCAATTGCGACATATGACCAATTAGTGTATTGTTCTCGCAAAGGCAAGGAAGAATCGTTGCTTCTCGCAAGCCATTAAACCTTTTCAGGGTCCCGGATTTTTTTACTAAAGAGTTATTTATGAACTCTCGACGTATTCGCAAATAATTTGCGAAATAATAAACCAACACATTTCAAACAAAAGATTGCGTAGTCCTACGTCCTAAGCGGTCGTGTCTCGGACACAACCGTTCAATTTTTTATGCCAAATGACACGCCTTGAATGTATCCTGAGTGGCACGGGATCAATCTGATACAGCAGAAGATTAGTAGATACAGCGGTTTTTCATTCGGAACTTGCTGCGAAATGTTGATTTGCACGATAATGCCCAATGCAAAATATTAGCTCATTCAGCCCTCATTTACTAGTGTCGGAGACGTTAAAATTTGAGTTTTTTGAAAATTGAAAAATCACCGGAAATCTGGAGTTTCAAAAAAAAAAATTTATGTCAAATGTCTTAAAGACTTTCAAAAAACTCAAACTTTGACTACTTTGCGCCACTCTCCCTTAAGTCCGATTGAGCTGATATTTTGCATAAGGTGTTTTTTTGAGGTGGTAAACATTTTTTATGGGGTAACTTTTTGAAATTCGAGATGACCATTTTCTTTGGCACCCTATTGTGCACTCATCAAACAAAATGTTTTCATCTATCTGAACAGGAAGTTTTTTACTAATGCTACTTTTGATCCTTGCCCATTTAGGAATAGACTTTGATACAATCTATTAATTCCGTTGTTTTCCTCCTAGACCATCCTACCAATTTTCAATGTACGCAGTATCGAAAAACATTTCAACAGTCTCACATTCTGTCAAATACATACCGGAAATTTGTGTTTCAAGGAAAATGCTTCATTTATCATATAAATTTTTATTAGCGCCTTCAAAATGGGGCCCTTCTGAAGCATTACGCTTATTCCAACGAACAATCCAGTCATCGAAACATTTTTCATGGCTATATTCAGGAATCGCTTACCCTTTATGTCTTCAATGCTGTCAAAACGGGTCCAACGAAGCGGTAACTTGAGTTTCGAACATAGGAAAAGTCACACGGGGCCACATCTGGAGAGTAAGGTGATTGTTCAATCACATTCGTGCAATTTTTTGTCAAAAATTCGATCATAATGATTGATCGATAAGCTGTGGTGCAAAATCCAAGTTGTATCCTTCCACAAACCTGAACTTTTGCGACGAATTTTCTCTTTCAAATGCCCCGTAACCCCAAAGTAATACTCTTTATTGACCGTTTGGCCCTCCGGATGAAATTCCGGGCTGGCCAATCGGCGAGAATATCGAAGAAAGCAGTCAGCACCATCTTCTCTATAGATTTTTTTCAGATTCAATGCGTTGAATAAACGTGGAATCAGAATTTGATCGTTCAAGCATGTCTTCAGCCACTCGATTGCGATGAAATTTTTGAAGGTAAATCGCCAAGTAAAAAAAAAGAGAATTGTTCTTAATGACGCTGTAAACAAGCTAAATGACAGATCTAGCTCAATGTTGGCCTTAAGACCACTGATAGTAGCACCAACTTAAAAAAATGAAAAATGTCCAGCGGGAAGATTTAAAATTAAAAATTCCTTGTATATATTTGACAGAATTTATGAAATTCAGCTTCCTGTATTACACCTGAATCAACTAGACTTGTAAGAACAGTTTGCACCTCACTGGTCAAAAATACTCTATGCCCCGTTTATGCTGAAAACTTCTAATAATATAATGAAAAATAACAGCAACTTGAGCAGCATTGTCTTAACAAGAACAGTAAATATTTGAAAGACCATTAATCGATATCTGGTTAGAAGCATCAAAAGTTTGAGGCACGAGTCTTCAAATAAGTTCTGTAGGTAATGTAGGTAAGTCAAAATCTCGATAGAAAGTTTAAGAGAAAGGAACCGCGTTGTACCGTACTCAAGCACTTTAGCATTTTAGCAGATCCTTAGAAAAAGATCGATCTTGAAGGATTGTTGACGATTTTCTCAACGGCGGAGAGATCGATCCATTGATTAAATCGGTACCAAAGAATCGATCTTTGCCGAACCGATCTATGAAAAAAACAAATGTTGTCTTTACAATTTATTTATTTATTCTATATGAGGACTGTCTTTTTTTTAAACAGGGAATACATATTTCATATTTTTATTCAAACATAAAAGGCATTTTATTTTGTTTCTAAGTATGAATACCGCAATAAAACTTGTTGGGCAATCTTTATAAAAAGATCGATCTTGACGAATTGATTCTCAAAACAGCGTAGGGATCAATCCACAGTTTAAATTTCTACCAGAGAATCAATCTTTGGAAAATCGAAAGCCTTTTTTCCAATTTATTATTTCTTTTATTGAAATATAAATTTTGGTTTTAGCGCCAGTTCTATAAAACTACCTTTCTACTGGAACTGATGTCACAATCCAGTTCAGTGAGTTGCAGTTGCCCCTCAGTACCTGCCGCTAGATGTGATCCTGTCAGCACTTGTACGGAAACAAATCATTGAAGAATCAGACTGACTTTATCAGCAAGCTCAATGAATCTATCCAAATGTTGACATTATGTTTATAGAATTTGTTAGGTGGTCTTTGGTGAGATCAACACGTTGAGCCCCGGATTGTTCTTGCTGCGCTTACCATTCAGCCCGCATCAAGAGTGTTTTCACAATATCAGTGTCGGTCCCAGCTCCCAAAGATACTTATTGTATAAACAGAAAATAGTCAGAAATTCGAATAGAAAGAAGTCACATTTCATAACACATCCGACAACAAACCATTTATATTCTATAACTGTAACTGTCAGTCTTAGTCAGTCAGCGCTTTCCTACCAAAATGCTCAATGTTGGCCCCTAGGGACCGACTCAGGGCTCGACTTGTTAAAGTCGATCTACACTGAAAAACAAATCTACAAAAAGTTTTTCTAAGATCGAAAAAATATGACGAAAAAGATCGATTTTCACAATTTTTTTTCGAGTACAAAGAATCGATCAAAAAAAATCAGAAATTGGAATGACAAAGATCGATCTTCTAAATATCGATCCAAGATCGCCCAATCCTAACACGAACCCATGATTGGCAGACAAACTCGTTCACTGCGAATACTCTGAGCAAAATTCATTCGAAAAAAATATTGAAAATAATGACAAAGAATTTATTTTTGCTTCTGAATATTGAAAATACGGTACAGATTGAGAAAAAGACGGGACAATAAAAAATGGTCGAAAAAACGGTACGTTTGGTCCGTCTACTTATAATACCATAAGGCGTTCAAATTGTTCAATTTTTTACATTTTTTAACCATTTTCGTCAAAGAGAAAGTATGATCATGATTTGTCCATCTATGATCATGGTTTATCAGAAAAATGATCATGGTTTTAGAAATCACCATTTTTTAATGAAAAAAATCGAATTTTCAAGTAGATGTTGCATTTGTAATTGCTTGAGTTTCCTGTCATCATGTTGATTCATTAATAATTTAGGCTTTCTTCACAATATTGATTTTTGTTGAGCATTTAGAAGGTGAACAGCACTCAACACAGAGAAATTTTATTGCTTCATGAATCTTCAGAATATAGTTGAACAGTAATAATTTTTTACTGAACTGCGATTAAATGAAAGTTGACCCAATCCCATCCCTTTGAAAGGGTGACAATGGGTCAAAGTAATGAATATTATTTTATTTTAAGAATTATGGTTAGAAATCTATTTCACAATAAGTTCAAGATAATTTGACAACATGTGAGTGTCTTGAATAATTATTTGAGCTACGAAAATAGTTCCGATCCACCTAGTAGTGCGGTAGTAATCATATTTGAAGATTAATTCTGCCGTCAATGATGTCTTCTGCCGTGATGCTGGTTTCGGTAGGAATATCAAACTTCGTCGCTGTCGTGTGCCGCTCTCATCAACTATCTCTCGTTCCGACTGGAGAGATTCCACGATTCCTCTGTTTCAACTTTTTCTGGTGAACTTGGAAATTGTGAGATGCTCTTTAGTAGCGGCTTTACAGTAATCCACATTTCTTGAATCCCGAAATCAAGTTGCTCTTTTGATTGTCTTTGAGACTTTCAATCAGCGACTTCAGCAATCCTGGAAGATGTGGCTTCTGCAAAGATCGCTAAGGAAACGAGTTTCTCCTTATTACGTGCGAAGAATTTGCCTCCAATTCCTCTTCATAGGCCCGAAAAAAAAACACGTCTCGGGGCGGTGTAATGAGTATTGGATTTGGAGAACTGCTACTTATTGTGAGTGTATCGGTGTATTATTGCATGTAAATTGCAACTTAGTTGTATAACAGTTCGGCTGAAAAGTTTATAATGTAACACAGTAAAACAATTTTTTTGGCAAAATTCAATTTTATTATTCAACATAATTGCCTTCGAGAGTACATTTTATATAGTACTGTTTCGGTTTTCCTCAAAATAGGCCTCAGTTTCGCTAATTCGGTAATTTCGGTAACATTCCACAGTTGCAATTGCTGGAGCAGAGTCCTGATAACGTTTGTCAAGCCATGCTTTGATTTGCACTGTATTTTTTCCATCAAAAAGCAATGCTTTATCAATACACGAAATTCGGATTTTTCCATTTTTCACAATAACAAAAGTTGAACCAATCGAATTATTTAATGGCTATTTACACATCAAATTTTTATGAACGAAAATAACAATAAAAACTATTTCTACTACAGTTAAGTACTATGCATTGAGAGAAGTGAAAATACGTCTCCTGTTAAACGGTTCACAGCTTTCAAAAATATTCGAAATATTTGTCAAGATATTACTAATAGCAACTTTCTCCGTTTTCGGCCCATTCTCACCCCCATCGATGGTACATTTTGTTTATCGGACCAAAAAAAAAAATGACCTGTGCAAAATTTGTAAATCATTTGGCATCGATTTTTTTTTCGATTTTCCAAACTTCATGTACCCTTGAGAGATTTTCGAGGGTAAAAAAATCAAAACTTTGAACGTTTTGAGGCACCCCTAAATCATGTCCTATTGAGCTGAAATTTTGCACAGGTCATTTTTTGGGCCAATAAATTTTGCAATTTTTGTCAGATTTTGTTTACTTCCTTACATGCCTACCCTCAAAAAATAATATTAAAATCATTCAAAACCTTTGAGTAACCCCTCGTTTCCACATGTTATAACAGCTAGGGCTGTGTGATATTATTCACAACCTTCCAGTGATTATACAAATAACAATATAAACAAAGTGTTGTTTACGTTTACACATAAAAGCCGATTGTTGTTGTTTGCACGAAGAGTGCAAAAAATCAAAATGCAAGTCTAAAATCTTGTTGTTCAGGATCGTTTGCAGCAGATTTTACAGCGGAAGATTGTAGAGAAGTTCGGAATAAGCCGGGGAGCAGTCCATAAAATTGTGCACAAGCACAAAGCTTACGGTTCGCTTGCTGATAGATCCGAAAGAGGCCGTCGGCGGAAGATGGATCAACGAATCATCTGGGAAGTGGAGAAATCTCCAAAAGTATGCGTTAAAGCCATTCAGGAAAATCTCTCGTTGCCGGTATCGGTCCGAACCGTACGCCACAGACTAGCTGAGCATAGACTCAAGAGTAGACTCACAAAAAAAACTCCGTTTATCAACAAGAAAAATAAACTGAAACGGTTGGAATTTGCCTAGAAATATGTTAACAAACCTAAAGACTTTTGAGAAAAAAAGTACTTTGCACTGACGAATCGAAATTTAAGGATCCTCAGAGGGTGTGGTAGTATGTCCGAACGTCTCCAAAAGGTCATTGAAGCTTCAGGAGCACACACTAAATATTGAAGCTTTTACCTTTTTGGCTTTTATTGTGTGATTTGTTATTTCTCGAACTCGGGCTTTTATACTTGTTTTTTATTTTTATTTTGCGTGCCATTGAAATAAAAAGTTTGGTTTAAATTTATATGAAATCAATCCAGCTAAATATGATGGAAATGCAATGAAAAATGTTGTTTTTATAATAAATACTAGCTGACCCGGCAAACTTCGTTCCGCCCAAAATTTGTTTTTTGTTATCAATACCTTCAAACATTCACGTTTTCTTATTATACGCATGTTTATGAGTCCAATCGCAGAACTGTTCATTGATTGATCTTCTAATCGATCCCGTTGAATTTACCTTATACTAAAAAAATTCCTAATACTTCTACCAAAACTCATCGTTATAATATCAGATTATTTTCAGACACAATTTTCGTTCAAGATTTTTCAACCACTTGCAAATAACGTGTTTCTCCGTTACATGGAATAAATGTTTGATACAGAAAATATGATAGAATGAAGACAGACCCCTCCTCTCTGCTCCCCTTAGAGAGGGGGAGGAGTGTCTATTCACTACAAAAACGTTTCGTGCCCCCTAAAATATTCACATGCCAAATTTGGCTCCATTTACTTGCTTAGTTCTCGAGTTATGCAGAAATTTGGGTTTCATTTGTATGACAGCCCCCCCCTTAGAGAGGAGGGTGGAGGTCCAACCACCATAGAAACATTTATTAAAACCTCCACATGCCTAATTTGGGTTCATTTGCTTGATTAATTCTCGAGTAATGCAGAAAATTGTGTTTCATTTGTATTGCAGCCTCCCTAAGAGATGGGGAGGAGTATCTGACCACCATAGAATTATTTATTACATACTAAAACCTCCAGATGCCTAATTTGGTTTAATTTGCTTGATTATTTCTCTAGTAATGTAGAAATTGGTGTTTCGTTTGTATGGCAGCTCCCTCTTAGAGAGGGGGGAGGGGTCTCAAACTATTATGAAAACCTTCCCCGGCCCCAAAAACCCCTACATACCAATTTTCATGTCGATCGGTTCAGTAGTTTCCGAGTCCATAAGAATCAGACAGACAGACAGACAGACAGACAGAAATCCATTTATATATATATATATATATATATATATATATATATATATATATATATATATATATATATATATATATATATAAATATATATATATATAATATATATATATATATATATATATATATATATATATATATATATATATATATATATATATATATATATATATATATATATATATATATATATAGATTAAACTCATGAAATTGCTATTTTTAGTTTAAAATTTTTTTTATTCAAACAAAATTGAGAAAATCGTTATCTAATTCGTTGCACTTATTAATCCAGTTGAACAATATGTTGAAAAGTGAGTGGAGGATTCAGGCTTCGAAAGTGGGCTTCTGACTTTGGAATCAATCACAACCCGGATTCGATGACAAAGATCTTAGGACTGAATTGGTCGCCGGTAAGGGATGACTTTATGGTATCATTAAATATTTATTCACTGGATACAACTGAACCCATCTCCAAAAGATAAGTTTCATTCATCATCGTTACGCTGTTTGACTCGTTAGGTTTGATTGAACTGTCATAATAACAACAAAGGTATTTATGCAGAAGATATGGACGCTGTGCTGCATTTATGATCACCGTTTCGGTTGGGTTCTGCCACTATCTTCAACGATGAGTGAAAGCCGGCACAAATTACATGAGCAGCTTCCCGGGACTACAAATACGTTTCTCGATAGTATTTAACAAAAACCAATCGGGTTACGACATTTTCAAAAAAATCTGGTGATGTCATATAGTTTTATTCGAGCAAAACATCATCACTCTAGTTGCACTGCAACAAAGGACCATACATCATCATTCGTGCCCATTAAAAGGCCACAAATCTATTTCAGTCGCCCCCAGAACTACCATTAATCACTATACGACAAGCTGTTTTGATTAGTTTCCACTGCTAGTCGCCAGACACCATAAATTCAACATTTCTTTCGTTCTACGGCGCACTTTGGCGGAATGAATCGATAATCTCGCGCTCATGGTTCATTTCTCCCAGAAGAATTTTCACCGGAATTGTTGAAATTTTCCGAATCCTAGAATCCGCGCTTCAAGCAGTACACAACACAACAATTTTGAAAAACACACAACAAAAGAATAACAACGGGCCGGGATTTAATTAACTCCGCGTAACTCCCACTCGGAGCACCCGGCTGCATGCCACGTGTCCCCTCATTCGACAATGCCATCAGCATCACCAGCTCTGTGAATGGCTCTGCGGGATTCCAGACGTTTGTCGGCCCGAAATAGTTCCCCAACTGTTTTCGGTCATCATTTCATAATGCCGAATTCGACATTGGGTAGAGAACTAAAAAAAAACAACAAAGAACCGGACTGACAATAACATGAAAAGGGACAGCTCGGCGGGATGAGCGGGGAGCTTATTTTAAATTTGCGTCCAAATGAGAATGCACGGCGGCGGCTTTCGTTTCCATTATGGTGGAGCAGATGAATTGCATTTGAGGAAACGATGAGAAGATGGGATATTGTTGTTTCTGCTCGTTTTATCTCCCCGCGAAAATTCCACTTCCCGCGCCATTGTATTATGCTTCTTGACATGATGTGTTGTATGCTGTCGTTTGTTACCTAGGGACTCTCGCTTTGCCTCCGGGTTCGTTTCCGCTAATTTGGACTAATCTACACTGTCCCACGTTGTCACATCATCGCATCATTCGCCCGCGGATGGGTACTGGATACCGGGCATTAATTAGATCAGAATAAACCTCCGGAAAAACGGATGCCGCAATGAGGAAGGGGAGGGAGGAAAATCCGTAAAATCCGGTGAACCGTGATGGATGAGTACATGCTCATCGATGACATGTGCTATATTTAAAAGTGTAACGATTTGATTGATTAATTTGGAAGGCCTTAAGCGAAGTGAGATTTATTCTGGTTTTAAGGTTGATGAGACAGATCGTTTGAAATTGTTCTGGATATTTCATCCCGAAATAAAAACCATGAAAAAGCGCTATTATCATGAACTTTTGATGGTCGGCGATATGTGGCGAAACTTCGAACCTTCATCTCCCCGAGAAACCATCTCGCTGAACGCACACCAAATTAGACCATTAAAAGCGGCCACGGTGGTGTGACAGTGGTGCTGTGCAACGAGCCGAACAAGTTTTTATGTATTTTTAATGTACTCTTTAATGATCGTGAGACATTTCTGGTGTTCCCCTTGTGTCCCATTGTATCGCACTTTTACTAACGTTTCCTTTAAACACCCAAAAAAAAGTGGTGTCACGGGAAGTGGTTTATGGATGCTCAATTCTGACTGAGTGTGTGCGTTTGTGGATTATTTTCAGCCGAATGGGATTTCGTTACACTTGTCAATGCGTCGGGTTTAATGTTGACGACGCTAATCAAGGAAATGGTCGCCCGTTGTTTTGACATTAAATTAACTTCCATGTCGCGTTAGTAACTTACCTAAGCGTTCTCGAATGCCACGGAAGGTATTTTATTCGTTAGATCTGTAATGAAATGAAGTCAAATAAAAAAAAAGTTTAGTGTCCAATTAAATTTGATTTTTGAGAATAAGGACAGGAAAAGAACAGTGATTTTTTTTATTTTTGTGGCATTTTTTTAAAATTATGCCGTACAGTTTGAATTATGGGGCCGACATTACACTATGGAAGATGGTCGACGAAGGAGACTGATTTATCAACAGGAGCAACAAGAGCATTAGGCTATAAATGCTTCGCAGTATCATAATTATTTAACAACATTGAGCACCTGCATAATGGTGTCGAAGAAAAATTAGCAAACTTGAATGATTGAGTTTTGTATCTAGGGTTCCATGATATTCTCAAGAGAACCACGCTATAGAGGCAACTTTTCTGGCCGTGAATAACATACGAACATTCCTTCCCTTCCTATTGGTGACGTTAAGAACGTGGCCGGGGTCGTTATTGACTATTAAAAGTTCGTATCATCGATACTTGCACAATGAGAATGTTTCGCTACTCCCAAGCGTAATTCAGTGTGTCCTTTGTGAAATTTCGCTGGTTCAGGTCAATCACGGAATGCAACTATGAAGTGTACAGTCCTGTGTGCGGGCGGCAAACCCGGCATTAGCCGGGGGCGCTGGCCCTTTGGGACGCCAAAATCCAGGAATTTTGAATAGCATTTTTCCCTACAATTATATTTCCCAATTATTATATTTAATTTTCAATTGAGGAAAAACATCCATCATGACTAGTTTCTTCTGTCCGTACAATAATAAAACCAATAACCTCTCTCTGATTTTCGCAAAAATGAAACACACAACACCACATTACATCAATACCCTTTGATTATTCGCTACGCATACCTGGGCGCCTCTCCATGCAATCCAAAACAGATGCATGGAGCCAATACAGAGGGGCGGAGAGGAGCCGAAATAGCCCATGAATGGCCGTGCGATGTATTACAGTTAAAACCTGTTTCAGTTAGAATTTGGTCGCATAATGTAGGACATTTCTCAGCATTGAAATAACGTACAAAAAAAGGAAGGATGTTATTTTGTAGGTTTATCAACTTTAAGGTTAAAAAACATGGAAATTATTCGTCACCTGTTCGGATGAGTTTTTGAACTTTTCGTGTGATACCACCCATCATTTTCTGCACAGTACTGCTGGTAACTGCTTTTGCTATCTTCTCGGAAAAATGGTGCATTTGAATTGTTTTTTTTATGGTTCTGCCACATTTCTTCAATTTGCATTTGATATTGTCCAATATCTCTCGAAAATCCGAACAAATTGGTTATCAATCCACCAATTTGTTCGGATTTTCGAGTTTTTTCAATGAAGTCAATTTTGTTCTCCATCTACCATCCTGGCTGTAATGGCAGCTTGTAAAGTCAGGCTAGAACTTCACTGGACCATTGTGTGATAGAATGAATGTCAAAATCCTGTTCTGAAAACACTCCTCCTTGTAATTGTTGCCTCAGTGATGACAACCATTGTCTTCGTTCCACAACTACAGATCCCTTGCCAAATCATCAACTTACTATTTGTATAAAAATCCATTTTTACGTACCCTATGATCAGAAAGTACCGGGTTTTTTAAATAAAACAAAATAGAGTTAAATTTCAGGCGAATCTATATATATATATATAAAAATGGATTTCTGTCTGTTTGTCTGTTTGATTCTTATGGACTCGGAAACTACTGAACCGATCAACATGAAAATTGGTATGTAGGGGTTTTTTGAGGCCAGGGAAGGTGATAGTTTGGTGATAGTGATAGTTTGAGACCCCTCGGAGCTTCCATACAAATGAAACACAAATTTCTACATTACTCGAGAATTAATCAAGCAAATGAAACCAAATAAGGCATATTGAGGTTTTATGGTGCAATAGATGTTTCTATGGTGGTTAGACTCTCCACAGGGGGGGGGGGGTGGAGCTGCCATACAAATGAAACACAAATTTCTGCATTACTCGAATTAATCAAGCAAATGAAACCAAATTTGGCATGTGGAGGTTCTATGGTGCAATAAATGTTTTTACGGTGGCTAGATACTGGAAATGAAGGCAAATTAGGCATATTGAGGTTTTAGGGTGCAATAAATGTTTCTTAGGGTGCAATAAATGTTTCCCCCTCTCTAAGGGGGGGCTGCCATACAAATGAATCACAAATTTTTGCATTACTCGAGAATTAATCAAGCAAATGAAACCAAATTTGGCATGTGGAGGTTTTAGGGTGCAATAAATGGTTTTACAATGGTTAGATATTCCTCCATCCTCTCTTGAGGGGGGCTGCATTACTCTGCATTAGTCATGCGAATGTTTTAGGGGACCCGAACCGTTTCCATGGTGAATAGACACTCCTCTCTCTGAGGGGGGGGGGACTGCCATACAAATGAAGCATACATTTCTGCATAATTCAAGAACTAATCAAGCAAACTGAAACAAATCTGGCTTTGGAGGTTTTAGGGAACAAGAAACATTTCTTAAGTGGTTCAACAGTCCTCCCACCTTTTTGAGGGGGGGGGGGGGGTCTGCCATCGAAATGAATCACAAATTTCTGCATAACTCGAGAACTAATCAAGCAAATAAAACCAAATTAGGCATATGGAGATTTTAGGGTACAATAAATGTGTCTGTGTTGGTTAAACACTCCACCCCCTCTCTAAGGGAGGGCTGCCATACAAATGAAACACAAAAAACAGGGGGCACACAAACACAAACTTCTACATAACTCGAGAACTAATCAAGCACTATTTGGGATGTGAGGGTTTTTGTGTATAAGAAATGTTTCTATGATGGTATGACACCCCTCCCTCATCTGGAATGGAGAGGGGGCCCATAAAAATATTGGACCCATGAACTTGCTCATAGTAATAAAACGGGAATGTTTGAAGGTATTGATAGCAAAAAACAAATTTTGGGCGGGACGAAGTTTGCCGGGTAAGCTAGTTTATTTTATATTTTTCAAAATACGATTCATCTGAAGCAATACGTATGTGTCAACGCTTGACCCAGTCCTCCATGCATCCCTGGTAGGCCAACGAAAGTATGGCTTTTAGTTCCCTCGTCGCATTCTCTTTGATCTCATCGATCGACTGAAATCTTTTTCCACGAAGTGGCAACTTCAACTAGGGAAACAAAAAAAAAGTCGCACGGGGCCATCAGGTTAATACGGTGCTTATTCGGCGGTTTTACTTGATGTTTGGTCAAATAATTCAGTACAATTCTGGCTAGGTGCGATGGCGCGTTATCATCATGCAAAAACCAATAATTGTCGGCCCACATTTCTGGTCGTTTGCGTCGTACAGCATCTCTCAAATGCTTCAAAACGGATAAATAATATTCTTTGTTGACTGTCTAGCTCACGAGATTTCTCGTGTTTCGCGTTCCGTCTGTTACGGATGGATCACGAAATAACCAGTGTTCTCTACACTTGAAGGTTAAATCCTTGGTTTCCCAAGAATCTAACCAGGCCTACCGATGCCTCGCCTTCGTCTCATCCACATCGAAGGAAATGATCTCATTCGTGGAATCCGAACAAATGAAGCGTTCAAGTTTGTCCCAAAACGTGCAGTCCTTAATGTGTTAAGCTGGTATGACGATTTTCAAGCACCATTTCTTTAACTTTCTTCAAGTTTTCATCGTTGTTCGACGTCTCCCGGTAACGTTTGAGTACTTTGAGGAATTTTGCAATCTTTCCTCCCCACGTCGGGTTCTCAATTGACGAATTTACGTTGGATTTACAACCAGATGGCGCAGCGAGTAAAATGAGGATGTTTTGTTTTTTTTGGTATGAAATTCTTTAAAATTTTCTAGTCAAATCAGAATTTATCTTCAAATTTCCCGGTTTCATGTATTCTTTCCACGCTGAAAAAGTTAGAAAATCATCATTTTACAATGTGCTATGTATATTACGAGGAATGGCTTGTTATAAGTATTGTAACTTTATTTTTTCTCAACTAAGTAAACGATGAATAGGGAGTTTTGTGCTAAAAATACTGCAAATCCTTCTCGTATCGGCCCCTACATAATCAATGATATCAGCCAATTTGATATGATATCGATTTCATCGCAATTATCCATAGTATCAATAACCGGTATGCATCATCAAACTTAAAATTTTCGAAGATTATCTATGACTTTGGTCAAATCGCGTGTTGAAACCATCGTAAATATACAAAACTCTAACTTTCTTATCATATACTGACGACATTCAATGGCTGAAATGAATCTAAATTGAAATAAAATGAATAATCACCACCGAATCTTGCTTTTCAGTACGTAAAATAAACAAAAACCCTCACTTTTGTGGTTCTGAGCTCTAATGTAGATGTCGCAAGAGGAATCAGCTTTGCGTAAATTCGTCAAATGGATTGTGCAATTTTTTTTCGCCTTTCGCGTTTCATCGTCGATAACTTTTGGGTGTATCCTTCTACCTTGACGAATTCTGTACTACTGAATTGACGAATTTACGCAAAGCTGTATCAACTCATGCGACACCTACATTAGAGTCCAGAACCACAAAAGGGACGATGTTTGTTTATTCTACGCACTGTAAGTCAAGATCCGGCCGTGATTATTAATATTGGGCCTGATTCTCGAATACACTTCACGGTGGAAACGAAATAAACGGCACGCCATTGCACTATGTTTTACGAGTTAGTGAAGTGTCGAAGATAATAATGAATTCTCAGGCAGAATGAACACTTTTCAAATAAAAAATCATTAATGAAAATTAACTTCTTCGTATCAAACTGGTATTCAATGTGAGTGGAAAACTTTGTTTTCTTCATGTGATATAATAATCTCATACAAAAGATTCATCTGAAGATAATTTGATATTATAATGATAAATTTAGTGGGAAACTAATCTCGTATCCAGATGTCGACACTGTACCGTTGTCATCGCGAATACGTTTCATTCCGTTTCCACCGTGAAGTGTATTCGTAGTGTATTCGAGAATCAGGCCCATTATTTCTATTTAGATTCATTTCAACCATTGAATGTCGTCAGTATTTGGTAAGAATGTTGGAGATTTGTATATTTACGATGGTTTCAACACGCGATTTAACCAAAGTCAGGGATAATCTTCCAAAACTTCAACTTTGATAATGCATACTGGTTATGAATACTGTGAATAATGACGATGAAATCGATACCATATTAAGTTGACTGATATCATTGATTATGTAGGGATCCATTCGTGAAGGATTTGCAGTATGTTTAGCGCAACACATGCTACTCATCGTTTATCTAGTTGAAAAAGAATTAAAGTTACAACACTTATACCAAGCCATTCTTCATAATGCACATCGTACATTGTAAAATGATGATTTTCTAACCTTTTCAGCGTAGAAAGAATACTTGAATCCGGGAAATTTGCAGAAAATTTCTGATTTTTCAAAATAAATTAAACCAAATCCATACCGAAACAACAAAACATCCTCATTTTACTCGTTGCGCCATATGGTTGTAAATCCAACGTAATTCCGTCAATAAACAAACCACCCGGATCGAAACTCTGTCAATGGTTTCTCGATGTGACAACTAGGGGCGCTGAAGTGAATAAAAATAAGGAGACCAAATTCTAACTGAAACGCACTTTATTTATTAAGCTGCATTATAAGCAAACATACTTCTAAATAATGTCTGTGTTATTGAAAGGCAATTTTTGAGCAATTTTTGTGCTGGAATGAGAGAGCTTGCTAGTCTGGTTTACACTAAAGTAAAAATGACACAGACCCCGCATCGTGCGAACACAGTTTCAGCAATCGTAAATTGATTGAAAATTATCAGCGTTATATAATGAACCAAGACCGACTCAATGGCTTGGCAATTTTTTCGATCGAAAATGAATCGCTAGCAGATCTTGATTTAAATGCATGCAAGGCAAATATTTGACTACAGAATAAGCGAAGTTGGTAATGATTTTTTCTAACCTTCTGAATACGGATAAACTGCTCAAAGTGAACTTTGGTAGTATAAGTGAGTAGCTTTCTCAAAATATCAGGAACTCAAAGTTAGTGAACACATCGAATAAAGTGGTTTTTTTTGGGGCGCCATTTTCATAGTTTGCCGGGGGCGCTGTCTACCCTCACTACGTCGCTGGTTCAGTCTACTCAAGCTCAAGCTTAAAGCTAAAGCTTAAATAGAACATGAAAAATATGATATAAAGAAACTGCAACTTGTTTATTCAATTTGAACCAAACAAATGAGAGAAATTTTAAAAAAATCTATGAGGTGGCCATTTTTTTCTATTTCTTTTATATGTCATTTAGCATTACTCCTATTACACTATTGCTAAAAAAATACTTTGCTGGCGATTTCAAGCTAGATACAAAGATTTAACTCAATTGTTATACAGACAGTTTATCCTAGTCTACGTTTGTTAAACAAAAATAACGTGATGCATTGATTAAAATTGACACCTGTAAATCTGTTATTTTTCCGTATAGAAATTTCGTGAGTCAATTCACTGTTACTCGCACCCTAATAAAATAATAATCTAATTTCGATCTGCTTCTGGTGTGAACCATCATACCGAAACGAACTTTCAGCTCTCAGCTTAACCTCATCGGGAGGCCAAAGTAACGTAAACAATTTTTTTCCGCCACAAAAAACCACCATGCAAATATCAGAACGTAACACACCTCGGGGAGCTTTCTATCAAGAAAGAGCAGCACTTGGAAAATAACCGCTAGGCACTTGAGTCACCTTCCGACGGATGTTTACCAGTATCCTTTTTTCTCCGGCTGTACTTCTGCGCATGGAAAACCCACGCAAAAAGTTTCTCACAGCAGAACGAACCCTCGCTGTTGGTATCAGACAATATTCTCACGTACCCTTAACGAAGGTGATAAAATCACTGAATCACAGCAGATCGGCGGGATCTCGTGCCAATGGATGGAAATTGCATTCATGAATAAAAAAACGTCTATGTATAAGAGGATGCTCTTCAAATGGATAAAGTTTTCCAGCTGCTTCAGCTATCGACGCGGAAACGCTTGAAGTTCGTAAATGTCTGCTGGCAGTACTCTGCTGGATGGAGAGCAGTTTTTCTGGTACGTGAGATCCGCGTCAGACTAGTTTTAAAAAGGATTAAGGTTCTTATACGAGGTTTTATACACCCATTATCATTCGTGACATGCATAATATCACAGAGGACAGCAATTATTTTCTCTTAAAGTGGTTTCTTTTATGTCATTCCGGCGGGAACGGCTATTGGACCGGAAAAGATTTACGACCCCCCACTATTGACTGCCCGAATTCTTCCATGACAAACTTACGAACACCGGGTTGATTAGAAAAAATAAAACAAAACAAAAATTCCCATCTCACACTTTTCAGTTCCGCGCGGGACCGCGCACATTATAAATTCTCATCAATAAACCACTCAAACGAACACCCGCCACAACATGTCAATGTCAATAGGCGCAAACTGACACTTGAAATTGAAATCCGAGCCCCGGCGAAAGGAGTATACGATCATTTGTCTTTCGGCGTCATTCGCCATTCGTGCGACGATCGCTGTGTGCGTGTTCGCTAGATCTGTGTGACAATGACAAGTGATCGCGCTTTGATGGTTCGAATGTGGCGCGAGCCGACCATTTGGGCCACGTGGTCCGCCGCCGCTGCAGTTAATCTAGAATAAACGAAACAATCAAAAAATTTAACTGTCACAATGGAATGCGTGCCACTGTTCGGGGGGAGATGATCGTTTCATTTGATTCGGCTTAACGCTAATGGCATTCTTGCGAGATTTATCTCAATTTGGTGTTTATTTTCTGGTTATATATCTCGTCAAATCGACGTCAGGCAGGCAGCGTTTGCAGCGGGCAAATTTCTCCTATTTTTGTTGCCGGACGTGTGTACACACCAAGTGGCCACCCACAATCTGGGTTAGAGAGGGGAAAAATCAATCGCTGTATTGCCCGTTGTCTTTCGTAATATCCCTTGTCGTTGCGAGCTATTTTTGGGGTAACGCTCGGAATATTAATAAAACTATTGCTTTCAACGGTTTTGAAAATCTGAAAAGATGACGAGCAGACAATCTCTACATAAAGAAAGATCGAACGCGTCTATGAGCGTCGGAAGAGTGCGAGGAGAGAGAGGGGTTCGCTGGTACGCCTTTGTTTTTCTTTCAATGTTTTTACGATTTTCCTGATGTTTGGCGTTACGCTTCGATTCCTGGTGTGAGTAATAATGAACCGAATGAGTCTGCCTCTGCCTCTGTCTGCTGATGGTCGTTGGCATCTATTTCTGATAAAGGTCGTCGTACCGAGCATGTAAACACTAAGAAGAAAGACACTGACAAGCGTGTCCCGTGTTCTCGTTTTTTACCCTCCCCCCACTATGTTCTGGGTACAAAATTATGTCAGTTTCACTTACACCTCTAGCGTGACGTTGAAGTGAATGATTAGCTGAAAATGATGGAATCGGCTGTAGACAATTTGTTGAAACTGCAATGAACGTCTGTTGAACAAGATCTGTTACACACATTCCGGGGCTATTTCCGTGAGTGTATGGACCGAAAAGAATGGAACCGTGAAGTGATTCCCGTATTGACAGTTGACAGCGGTTGTGGAAAGCGAAAAAAATCTATCACGATCCCGACGACGGTACTAATAAACGCCAATATTATTGTGTTCACTGGGGACAATATAATGCTCTCGAAGACTGGATTCGAACTGGTTTGGAATATATACCATTAAACGGCAAATTTATCCAGCATTTTTAAGAAATTTTCAACTAACACCCCAGTAGAGATTCAAATATGATGTGATGCAAAAATACAGAGGCATTCTTCGCCAGACGGCATGCAATTCACCTGAGACATCAACAGTGGAAATAGTAAAACAAGTGCGTAATTTAACAAATAAAGAAAGGATGTTTTGCGAGCAAATGCTAAGATAAATCATGTGTTATGCATTCTTTCTTTTAAAATTGTGTGCAATAATTCGTTCTATCAAACAAATTAGACATCTAGTTAATATGTAGGAATAAGAGTGATGTAGATGGTGGAGTGGGTTAAAAAGATGGCTGTAATTCCATAGAAAATCTTTTTTTAGCGTTAACAATGTGATATTGTCATGGTCCACAGTGTCAGTGTTTGTGACGTAAAATATAGTCTACAAAGGAACATTATTTCACGGAAAAAGCTACAACTCATGACTTAGAATAAGACTAATCATAAGAATAAGACAATGGGAAGAAATCACAATACCATAGCTATCCATTAAACGTAAAGCAGCGACATCTGTTTTTTGTTTACCGATCCACATATACAGGGTTTTCCATTTCGGGCTTCCGGAAGTATACTGCCCTGCGCTGACAACCGTTTGGCATAGCTGTCAACCAAAGCATCATATCGTTAGTTGAATGTCTGCCATTTTACAATATGGATCGTTTTAGCATCGCACAACGTGTTAATTTTGTTAAATTATACTATAAAAATGATGAAAAACCGGACGGATTTTGGTCGTCATGGACGGCCTACAGAGCACACAATCGCTAATGTAGTGCGTAAATTCGAACAAACTGGATCCGTAGCGGATATTGTGAAACCTGTGCATCATCGTAATGTGCGTTCGGCCGAAAATATTGCTGCTGTTGCTGCCAGTGTGGAGAATGACCCGAATGTTTCGATTCCACGGCGTGCTCAGCAATTGGGCTTGTCGAACACATCATTGTGGCGAATTTTGCATTTGGACTTGCACCTACATCCATATAAAGTCCAACTGGTACAAAAATTAGAGCGTGGTGACCATGGAATGCGTCGGGCATACGTCGATTGGGTGAACGAACAACAGCAGCAAAATGCTGAATTTTCGCATCCAATTTTCTTCAGCGATGAGACACATTTCGAGCTCGGTGGCTATGTGTACACCCAAAATTTCCGTATGTGGGGCTCAGAAAATCCACACGTGATTGTTGAGAGGCCATTGCATCCGCCAAAAGTCACTGTTTGGTGCGCATTATGGTCTGGTGGAGTCATCGGGCCGTATTTCTTTGAAAATGAGGACGGCGAGACGGTAACTGTGAATGGTGAGCGCTATGGCCGCATGTTGACCAATTTTTTTTTTGCCACAAATTGAAGATATGGAAACGGATGACATGTGGTTTCAGCAGGACGGCGCCACGTGCCACACAACACGACCGAACATGGCCATATTGCGAACGAAATTTAAGGGACGCATAATTTCGCGTTTTGGTGATGCCAATTGGCCGTCCAGATCATGCGATTTGAACCCACTAGACTTTTTTTGTGGGGTTATGCGAAAGACCGTGTCTATGCCAACTCTCCGCAAACTCTTGAACATTTGAAAGACAACATTCGTGAAGTTATGACCGAGATACCGCCCCATATGTGCCATCGAGTCATCGAAAATTACCTGTTCCGGATCAAGGTGTGCGAGGAAGCCCTAGGTGGACATTTGAATGATGTTGTATTTCGCACATAATGGCATAAACCAAACTTTAATTTGAAATAAAAGTTTCATCGAAATTCGAATTTTAAGTGTGTTTTATTTCAATTTACTTTCGGAATTTAAAGTTGGAAAACCCTGTACATATAAGCAAAGTTAATTTTTATTTCAATATTTACAACCTGTTTGATGGTTATTTTGACGGTACATGTAACAAACAGCCAGTTCTCAGGGCTACCATTTGGTGTTTCAGAAGAGCTAAAATAACAGATTTCTGAACAATGAAAAGAACATTTAAAAAATTTGTTCCGCACAATCACAGTCCTACGTCAAATTTACGTCAGCGCCCCTAGGCTCAGACCCTTCTATTTTTTATGGAATAGTTTTAACGTTAGTAATTATTTTAGCTCTGAACGGATTTTGATGGTTTGATGGCATTCTGTCGGTAGGGGAAGTGGGTGCATAGTGGTCACCCTAAACAGTGATCGAAAAATATTCTAGTTCAACTCATTGTTGTTCAAGATAACAAACGGCTCTAACTATAAAAATTCAAAATAGTACATTTTTCATCATTAGAAAAAAAGGTGAAAAATCGAACTTTTTTTGCTTGGAGGTAAAGTGGTCACCTAATGAGGTCAAAGTGGTCACTCTTACATATCAAGCTAAATGGGATAGAATTATGTGTTTTTCCGTCCAAATTTGTTCAAATCATATTTGATATAGTAGGAACATGTATGAAATAAGCTTGGCCTATTCACCTAGAGTCTCAATTTAAATTTGCCTTTGCATACAAAAACGTAGTAAGAAACACATAACGTTCCGCATAATGAGGCTTGGTTTAGTTGGAGTGGCATATTTATCCATGGTCCAAGCTACAAAAGGATCCTTCTCAAGGGCAGAATGTGATGCGGTAAATCAGTTTTAGTGAACAGAACATTGTAAGCCGTTATTCACCTATGACCACTTTTCCCCCAAACATCAAAATAATTGCTATGCTAATTAATCGCTGAGATTTGACAAAATATCTGTTTACCTCCCCTAGAATATGTGCGCAGTCGTTCAAACTGATGATTTATCCTACATATCAGATTGAACAAACTAAATTTCACGAGAAATTCCTTAGATACCATGCGGAACTACGGCCGAATGGCTATTAAGAAAGTAATTTCTGTTTTCATTTATATTTTGACATGCGACAGCTCTACTGAACTACAGTGTGACTCATAAGTCATTGCATGCTTCTAACATAAGGTGTTTATCAGTACGGCATCTATAGTCAATAGTTATACTACCAAACAAGCAGGTGACCAATTTGCCCCCACTACCCCTAGATCATCAAAGCAGCAGACGGTCCGAGGGGTTTTTCGTTGGCGGTCCTTCGTGTTGTCACGAACACATTCGAATAGAATCGGAATTTCTTTACATTTTTTTCAGTACGTTATCATTACGGTTATGATTGAAATTAACGATAATTGGAAGAAAACACATTTTCCTATCGAGTTCCCGTGGCTGAGGTATAATAATTGACTATCACTGTTAATCAGGTGAGCGTAAATCGGCCATTCGAAATGTAAGAGCAGCATTCGTTCTTCGGACAATGTGGATAGAGAAAATATTGCAATCTAAGTTCCGCTGTATTATATTCATTGAGTATAAACAAGCCATTCGCGATTTCACAATTCATGAGTCATCCAGTGACCAGACTGGATGACTCATGAATTGTCGAAATGATCTTTCCCGAGGCCGGGTGTTTAGTATACTTCTCAAAATTGGTCTTTTTAGATGCGAATTAACTGATGAACATCATCATCATCATCATAATTCAAGTCGTCTAGCATCAACTATCAGACAGCAGTCTCTCTCAATGCTTATGTCACACACAGCGGTATGGGGCTGTTTTGTTCGGTGGGGTCAGCGTCGATTTGCATGCCTTCTGGTGAAGAGTGCCTCTGTATTTTTTCATCACACAATATTTGAATCTCCCTTGGAGTTCTAGTTTAAAATTTCTAAAAAAAATGCTTCTAATGCAAATTATTGAAATCACAAAAATCTAGAAATATAAGTACCTGCATGAAAGTCCATCTTAGTCATGATTTGTCGATGCATTTCGTTGGCTGTCAGTGAAAATTCTCTAATTATTGTGCTCGCCCTGGCCAACCTCAGTTTTTATTTTGCTCTTGTGTTGAACATTTGTTTTCGCAACAAAATGCATCTTTTGAATATGCAAGAAACAAACATAGTCTAGCAATAGCAATATCCAATAGGACGTACATTGTAGGTTTTTATAACGTGGAGATTATACGAATTGTTGATTTTATACTCTATGAAATAGATAACGGTAGTGGTGGAATAAATATAGGGTTGGGGAAAAAGAAATGTCGTATTTCTGATCGAAATTTGACGCTTTATTTAACATACTTAAAATTATCCAATTTAAGTCAATTATGCGCCGTTTTGTTCGCAACTTCATTAAAAGTTGCGAAAAAAAAGTTCTAGAGTGTCGATTTTTGACAAAAAAATTTCTTCGATATGACAGTAGATTTCGACGTTTCATGCAATTATGCAATTTTGGCAACAACAAAATTAGGGCTTAGGGCGTAGGACCACGCAATCTTGAAACATCGCGAAAATGAATGTTTATAAAAAATCGTTTCTCGATTGTCGGTCAAAACCGTCAACAAAGCTAGGAGCTTGTTGCATCAGTACAGAGCCGATGCGCACGAGAGCAAATACGAATGGCAACTAAAAGTATCGAAGGTGTGCTATTCACATGTACAGGAAATTCTAATATTAATTCTAGGAAGTTCTAAGTTTCGCGCAATGAAAACAAGCAACACACAAAAAGCCACACTGATGGCTAGAAGCGACCTACAATCATTTGCGCTCTTCCCTTTTTTCGCCTGCTTTGCCATGGCTCATATGGTTGTGTTAATTGCAATGCCAGATGCACTTCAAGTGAAATATTCGCTAGCGTTCTCAGCATGTGGGAACACATAAAACACAAAACGAGAAGAATAGGCGACGTTCGTTGTTTCGGAAACAGAAAGATTCTGAGAATTTTCCTCAGAGGAGATGCAATACTTATACGCTAGCGACAGCTTACTTACTATGCAAGGGTGGAGTTTACTTCGCAAATATTCTCTTTTCGATAGCCACCTTCGTTGTTTCTATTCTAGCGGCTGTATAAGTTGCCCGTTATTGACAGCTCTGTTCGGGTAAGCACACAAATGGACAGAACAAATGTATGGGGAAATGGGAATGCTTCCAATTTTCATCAATTTAAACCATATACAGACTATGGGATTGTAATGTATAGCATATCAAACAAAAAAAATCTTAGGAAATTTCCAATTCGATGGATATGCAAACCGTTAGAATCCGTTCGCGGCAAAAATAGTTATTAAGGTTAACTTTATTTCATGAAAACGTGACCTTCTTTTCTGATTTGGCACACTTAATGAAAGACGTAGTCCTGCGTCAAAAATGTTTTTTCGGTAACCCCGATTTCCTTTACTCCCACATTGGGTGATTTTTCGATTTGCAAAAAAAAATCAAACTTTGAACGTTTGCGTCACTCTCCATTAAGTCCGATTGAGCTGATATTTCGCATAGGGTGTTTTTTCGAGGTGGTGAACATTTTTTATAGCGTAACTTTTTGAAATTCGAGATGACCATTTCCATTGGCACCCTAGTGCAGATGCACTGGATGTGTAGGTAAAGATTGCTTTTGCAAATTGACTAATTAGAACTCGGGATTTCCGTTATGATGGTTAGTTTCATAAAATATAATTATTTTGTTCATTGTAATGAATCGTTATGAAGTGCCCTAATCGATTGACGCAAACATCTCTTATATCCATCACTGGGCAATTTTGAGTACAAGAGGATGCTTGTATTTTCGATTTCGGTCTATCAGATAGTGGTATTTCCGTTTGGATAGGGGTTGAAAATTTTCCATTGTTCGATAGTTAATTACATGATATCTCGCGTAATTATTGAAAAGGTCCTATGTAACAAATGTAAACAAATCGAGTTAATGGGTGCTTGCTATTAGTTTTCAATCATTGAATGCATTACAAAAACAATCGTTCACGTATCTATCTTCTTCATCTTTTTATCGCCGATACAAAAAATATCCAATATACAGATTCGGATTTTAAGCACCCGGCTGTTATTTTGGACGCCACTTTCCTCCGACGCCCGAAACGTCCGAAGTAATAAAGCAGTCAAAACAACATGATGTCGTACTTCGGTCGTTTTGAGTTTTTGTTTATTACAGGTGTTGTTATCGATTGCAGTGCAATTCAACGAGTGATAACAATAATAATCTGTCTTCAGAACCAAATGCTGATATTTGGATTGTTGTTTATTTAGTAGTTAGTTTCAAATTCTTATCGTGCAACGTAATATGTCCAATGTGCAAACGCGGGCAGTCAAAACGTCCAATGTAACATTTTTCACTCTGAAACTTCAACTTTAATCTCAAATCACGGAACAACACTTATGATTGGTTTTTTACAAGGAGCTGGAATTGACAGGTGGTTCGTTTTCGACAGTATGATGATAAGGCATGGAAGATGCGAGAGGGGATGAAAAATGACAGCGACTATTTTTGTTTATAAACAAACCAAGTCCAATTTTTATGCTACATAGCGTTTTCTGCACACCAACAATTACCAACGCTGGACCTGTTTCAATCGAACTAGCTGTTGTGTCCCGCACGATCCAGCTGAAGCAGCAGTCGTCGGGAAACGACATGCCTGGATATCCAAACCGTACCGTTGCGCTCACTCAATCGTAATGGGTCGTCAACGACTAATGTGATCAAAGCGAATGGAACTAGGAGCAGTACGGTACAAGCCCGCCGGTAGTGGCTCTTTCATATACCCACTAGCACAGCTCCCACAATCGCTGAATTGCCAATCCCAGCAGCAACGGCAACAACAACAAGTTTCACGTCCCGTGAAACAGCAATGAAGACAATAACTTGCAGCAGTCACCGAAACACAACAATGATGCCAACAGCGAAAACAAACAAACACATAGCGTTGTGCATTCTTCATTGCATGCCATTTGTTATCCTCTTTCTCGGAAACGCTAGCCGTTCATTTGAGGAGTGAGGATTGAACTCGTGACCTTGAGCGTGAGAGGTATGGATGTTACCACTACGCCAGATCGCCTCCACAATTTGTTACTGTTTCTTTGCCTTTTTTTCATTATTTTAAACTCTTCTTTTCAATATTGCATAAGTGAAACTTAAAAACAATATGAGAAATGAGATAGCCAAAATCGTTAAATCGCCAAATCACCCAAAAAGACGCCATTTTTTGACATTTTTTGCCAAATCGTAATTTGAAATCAAAATGTATGATTTAAATACGACGTATGGAAAAGTTATTTAAAAATTTAGGAAAAATAAAATTTGAAATACACTTCTGAAAAATATTACTTAAAAGAATAATTTAAGGTTTGAAACTTTTGTATCTTAAAATACCCACCTTCGATATTTTGAATATATTTTAATAGGATACTTTCAATTCATCGCTTTTTGACATATAGTGGTGCAGTGTCGGACTCTTTGAAATGGAGATATGAATTTTTAATTTTTGAATGAATGAATGAATTTTTAAAAAATTAAGAAATTTAAATACTTGGAAAAATTGTTACATTTTAGGAATAGAAATATGATAATCGAATGTACATATGATTCTATATGAAAAATCTATGTATAACGTTTTACCCTAGGACTAACCGTTCTCGAGATATGAACAATTTTATATAATGAAAATCATGTTAATGAAATAGTAGAAAACGCATACTGCCGTTGGGCATTACGACTGAGGTTCCGACACTGTATAGAAATTCAACAAATTATATTTTTATGACTAGCTGACCCGGCAAACTGCGTCCCGCCCAAAATTTGTTTTTTGTTATCAATACCTTCAATCATTCACGTTTTCTTACTATGAGCAAGTTCTTGGGTCCAGTCGCAGAACTGTTCATTGATAGATCTTCTAATCAACCCCGTTGAATTTACCTTTTACTATAACATTCCTAGTATTTCTAACATAACTCATTATTATAATATCAGATTATTTTCAGACACACTTTTCAGACACATTTTCAGACAATTCTCGTTCAAGATTTTTCAACCACTTACATGGAATAAATGTTTTATACAGAAAATATGATAGAATAAAGACAGCCCTAAATCGGACAATTTTTTCCTCGAGTTCTGCTCTTATCAACACATTTGGCGATACTTTTTCATTGGTATAGATAGAAGAAGATATAAAAGTGCGTTTCATCATATTAAAATCCATTTCCAGTTTCGAACAAAGATCAATTTCGCTAGCGCAAACATAAAATGGACTAACAGCACTTGTAGAACATATGGGAATTTAATTTTCCGAATTTTCCTTCAGAGTTTTCCGAAAATTTTCAATTGTCATGTTTGGTTGGAATATTTTTGATTGAAATATGTTTAATATTTTTATGGAACCATTCCAAAGGAAGGAGGGGTGTCATACCATCAGAGAAACATTTTTCATACCCAAAAACCCTCACATCCCAAATTGTACTTGATTAGTTCTCGAGTTATGCAGAATTGGTGTTTGTGTGCCCCCTGTAACTTGTGTTTCATTTGTATGGCAGACCCCCCCCCCCTTAGAGAAGTGGGTGGAATGTTTATAACCACCATAGAAACATCTATTGTCACCTAAAACCATCATATACCTAATTTGGTTTCATTTGCTTGATTAATTCTCGAGGAATTCAGAAATTCGTGTTTCATTTGTATGGCAGCCACACATACCCCCCCCCCCTTAGAGAAAGGGATGGAGAGTCTAACATAGAAACATTTATTGCACCCTAAAACCTCCATATGCCTAATTTGGTTTCATTTGCTTGATAAATTCTCGAGTAATGCAGAAATTCGTGTTTCATATGTATGGCAGCCCCCCCTTAGAGAGGGGGAAGGGGCCCCTTTAGGGGAAGGGATGGAGAGTCTAACATAGAAACATTTATTGCACCCTAGAACCTCCATATGCCTAATTTGGTTTCATTTGCTTGATTAATTCTCGAGTAATGCAGAAATTCGTGTTTCATTTGTATGGCAGCCCCCCCCCCCCTTAGAAGAGGGGGGAGGGCCCCTTTAGAGAAAGGGATGGAGAGTCTAACATAGAAATATTTATTGCACCCTAAAACCTCCATATGCCTAATTTGGTTTCATTTGCTTGATTAATTCTCGAGTGATGCAGAAATTCGTGTTTCATTTGTATGGCAGCCCCCCCTTAGAGGGGGGGGGGGGAGGTGTCTCAAACTATCACGAAAACCTTCCCTGGCCTCAAAAACGCCTACATACCAATTTTCATGTTGATCAGTTCAGTAGTTTCCGAGTCCATTAGAATCAGACAGATAGACAGACAGACAGACAGAAATTCATTTTTATATATATAGATATGAAATTGGTCATATCTCGAGAGTGGTTAGTTCTAGGGTAAAACGTTGTATGAATTTCTTCATGTAGAATTGCCTGTAGATTTCATTTTTGCTATTACTTTTCTTAAATTGTTACGATTCCTCAAAGTATTGAAATCTCATGAGTAAAAAAATCATATGTCCATTTAAGAGAGTCCGACATCGCACCACTGTACGAGGTATGGCTATTAAATAACGAGACTGCGCGCCTGGTTGGCGCCCTAGAGGGGTGGGGGGAAAAACGAATAGTGCGTTCGGTAGCTTGAGGTGTCTGCTTTAAACGTACGAAAACACTTTTTTGTCATTATAGTAGTTTGCGAGCAGCAGTGGTTTGAATGGAACGTGGTTCGTAGTGCGCGTCGGAAATAATCATGTGTGACGAAAAACACGAACAACAACGCACCTGCTCATAACGCGCTGTCGGTGGAGCAATTTTTAGCCGATAAGGGTAATTTTTGAAATATATCCCTTTTTTTGTAACCAGTCTCGTTATTTAATAGCTATACCTCGTATTTCAAAACTTTTCTAATAAAAATATATTCGTAAATATCGAAGGGTAGGTTTTCGAGATACAAAAGTTTTTAACATTAAATTTAAATTTTTAGTAATATTTTTAATAATGTATTTAAATTATTATTTTTTTCAGAATAGTTCAATGATTTTACAACAACTTTGTTGTACGTCATATTTTAATCAGACATCTTGATTTCGAGTTACGATATTTCAAAAATAGTTACATTTTCCTACACATACCCTTATGGAAAATCAGTCGTAATTAAAATTGTCTTTTTGTCATTCTGTCATACAAATGAAACACAAATTTCTGCATTACTCGAGAATTAATCAAGCAAATGAAACCAAATAAGGCATATGAATGTTCTAGGGTTATTATTTGGTTGGTGGTTAGACACTCCACTGCCCTATTTAAGGGGAGCTGCCATACAAACGAGAAACAAATTTCTGATAACTCGAGAACTAATCAAGCAAATGTAACCAATTTGGCATATGGAGGTTTTAGGGAGCAATAAATGTTTTTATGGTGGTTTGACACTCCTTTCTCCTCTCTAAAGAGGAGGAGGGGAGGGTGCTGAACAACTCAAGAACTAATCAAACAAATGCAATTAAACTCAGCATATAGAGGTTTTAGAGATCGATAACTTGTGGTTCGACACTCCTCCCTTCTCTATAAGGGGAGGCTACCATACAAATGAAACACAAATTTCTTCATAACTCTAAAACTAATCTATCAAATGGAGCCAAATTTGGCATGTGAAGGTTTTTGAATATGAGAAATGTTTCTATGATGGTATGTTACCCTTCCCTCTTCTGGAATGGAGAGGGGGTCCCGTAAAAATAATACACATATTCCAACCAAACATGACAATTGATTTTTTTTAAAGTGATAAAACGCACTCCTATTTCGTCTTCTATCTATATAAATGAAAATGGATCACCGAATGTGTTGATAAGAGCAAAACTCGAGAAAGGAATTGTCCGAACGTGCGCTTAATAAAAAAACGTGAATGTGAGAACGGAAAATAAATTTTGGGCGGGACGAAGTTTGCCGGGTTAGCTAGTATTATATAAAAATCGTGATTTTGGGTGAGTGCCACCATTTGTACAAAATTTCAAAAAAATCGGAGAGAGTAGGATCAAAGAGAGTAGGTGCCAAATGATTTGGCACGGAATTGCTCGATATTGAAAAAGACTGAAGTGTGTTTACTTAAATTTGAACCAAATAAATTAGAGGAGTTAAAAATAATAATGTATTTTTCATATAGAATCGCATGTAGTATTTTGTTATTACACTTTAGTAATAGTTACGATTTCGCAAAATATCGGAATTTTGATTATTTTTAAAATCATGCAATAATTACGACGTGATTAAATTTGGTTATCCGGTAATGGAAAAAAAAATAAATAAAAAAAAACCGAGCCAATCAGGCAGTGGCCGGGCCCATCGATGGAAAAAAAATCTTTAGTCTACTATAACTTTCTCCTCAAGAGGCAGAGATAGTCGTTCTCTGAATATCCTCACCGAGACGTAAACCCTTCTTCGTTCTTCTTCATTTGAGGATGAAGGACCTTCTATAATCGTTCGACGACCACTTGTTGAATGTATTGCTAAATAAACCGTAAAGATGTTTCCGTGTATCATCGATGTAATCAGGTGTTCATACTTCCCCACCATAACCATAACCAGGCGAACGTTAACCAGCGGTGAACAAGGACCCCCTCCCACTGTCCAAGAAATAATAACTCGTTGTTGTTTGTTCCCCAGTCTGTCGGTACAGACAGGCTCCACAGATTAATTATAACCGGGGCAAAGAGTACCGGTAACACTTGCGGAAGAGTTTGCCTCCGTCACAAGACCCCCGTGCGTAATTAATTAGGAGTTATGCACAAACAAGAAAGCAACGTGAAAGGTGGAATGTCTCCATCTGGTCCTCGTCGTCCGAATAAACTACGCTTGAATCCAAGTTCAGGACAACTGAGGGGAAAAACCTGGGGGGATGTAAAAACACTATTGTTTGTTGTACTTTTAGGCAGTCTGCTTTTCACAGTATGGTTTACCTTGTTTTTTTTTCTCATCACGCTGCGAGAAACGACAGAATGAAAAACAACCTGAGGAAACACAAATAATTGGGGCGATTGTTTCCACAGCCGATTAATAACGGTGTGAACGAAAAGTGACCACACCTTGTTTGCGAGTTAATTAATGGTTCCAAGAAGGAAGAGAGGAAGAGAATATATACACATCTTGTTGTTTTGTTTCGATGGACAAAACATAATAAAACTTTACACGGTGTTTTCTTGCTGAACATCTCACTCAGTGAAGCGAGTGAAGTGGAGTCAAGCATTGGATGTGATTATGGATATGATTAATTCGATAATATAATTTCTTACGAATTAATTTACTTTTCCGTACGTACCTAATATCGCCTCTGTCAATTCACAATTCACTGAAATATAACCATCAGCGAATTCATTTTGCAATTAAACCACTCAAAATGCTTAATATCGAAGCCGCAAAAGTTACATCCACACGCGGAATTATGTTTTTCGGTTTTCGGATTTTCGGTTTTTGTTTTTCAGTATTTATCAGTATTCATTGTCATAGGTTGGTTTAAATATTATAGAATTACATGTGGAAGGGTTTCCCATTAACAGAAATTTGAAATTCATAAAAAAAAATCATAATGCAACTATACAAATCAACCACCTGTCCATTATACCTCCACTGTCCGTCTTACCCGCGGCTCCCCTATATGTCCACCTCGGCTGGTTCAGAGGAGGTCCAATTATCGATAACATTTTGTAGCAATGAAGCTCGTATATCACTGATAACATGGCGACAGTAGTTTTATAGGACATCAATCGTTTGTGGCGGCACAGACTTTGTAATATTCAAGTGGTTACATTCAATTTTCCTTCCGTAGATGTTATATTTCTGTGGTTTGCAAATGGATTCTGTTCGATGAGTTTTATATAGCTCAAAAGTTTATCCACGTGTGCACGACCATATCATCTGGTCTAGGTCTAGATGAAAACAAATCAAGCGAAGCTTCCGCATATATATAGTTATATATATATATATATATATATATATATATATATATATATATATATATATATATATATATATATATATATATTTGCTAACCAACTTTTTTTGTTTGAATGAAAAGTTATCACATCGCAAACGGAGAGGTGGTATTGAAAACTCTAATAAATTCTGTATAAAGTTAATTTGTTGTTTTGACGAAAAAAAATAATTTGAATTTTTTGCATTAATTTTAAAAAAGTGTCAAAATTACATGTTCATACTATTTCAGAAAATCTTCTGTAATTTTGCAAATATTGCAGTAAATTTGAATGTAAGCATTTTTAGCATAGTATATCCTCTAAACTCCTGTGAACATTTCATATTGATACGTTCAGCCGTTTTTTCTAGCCGATCGATAAAAGTTTGGAGTAAATTAGAGCAACAATTCATCGCACACTGTACCAAAATTACAATATGCTATGCGTACCCTCCAAATAAACGATTCGTAACTTCCGTTCTGATGCGTTTGTGAGTATGACGATCGTAAGGAGTGATGCTATTCACACATATACTTGCGTATTTTCACATATACACACACTCTACCCCTCCAATTATTGCTTTGAAAATGCTGTTTATTTATATCCTTCCTAGAGTGCATTCAGCTTTTTGTGCAGGTAGTTCCATCAGGAGAAATTATAGCTATGTTGACGGCCATTCTCATCCAAAGATGACGACAGTATCAACATTCTTCTTAGTCTACGTAAATTGATTCTCTTTACTATTGCTCTTGGAGGAAACAAACATTTTTTTCTTATGATTTTTTTTTTATTAAATTCGTTTATTTTTACAGGCTCAGTTACATAAGTTTAAAGGAGCCGAATTCTTAATTATATTTTTATTATTATACATAAATATTTTCTAAATCTAAGGTAAGTAAGGTAGAAAACCGATTACTCGCGGTCTACTCGAGTTTAGTAGGGTGACATATTTGTTCAGGAAAAGGATGGGATATAAGGAAATTGTTACAATAATGATAATCTCACACATTCAATTCTTAAATCTATTCGTATATCTATTGTGTATTTACATTTCAACTTATTCTACTGTTTGTAGCAAGGGGACCAATTGCACGCAAAGGATATAAGGATATAAGGATAATCACACACGAACATCGATAGCTTTAAGAAAAATATAGATTTGGGACATGTAATCAAGGTCTAACCGAGCCAACACATCTCTCACCGGCACATTGGGCTGTCTTCCTCTAGCACTGAGGGAGTTTTCTAAATTCGATCTGGCGTCAAGATACAACTCGCACGACCAAACAACGTGCTCGATGTCGTGGTAACCTTGGCCACAAACACAAAGATTGCTGTCGGCAAGATTAATACGAAAGAGTAGCGCGTCTAACGAACAGTGGTTGGACATGAGTCGGGAGAAGGTGCGAATAAAGTCTCGACTCAAGTCCAGACTTTTGAACCATGGTTTGAAGCTAACCTTAGGGATAATTGAGTGGAACCACCGGCCCAATTCATCTTCGTTCCATTTGCGTTGCCAATTAGCGATGGTATTTTTGCGGACTAAAGAATAAAATTCATTGAAGGCGATTTGACGCTGATAAATTTCGCCTTCAATTGCACCTACCTTTGCTAATGAGTCAGCCCTCTCATTACCCGGAATTGAGCAATGTGAAGGGACCCAGACAAAGGTAATGACCTAACAGCGTCTGGTTAAAGCACTCAAAATTTCTCGTATTCTCTCAAGGAAGTACGGCGAGTGCTTTTCCGGCCTCACTGTACGGATAGCTTCGACAGAGCTCAGACTATCCGTTACAATGTAATAGTGTTCAACAGGTCGTGAGGCGACGCTGTCCAGCGCCCAGTGTATTGCTGCCAATTCAGCAATATACACTGAGCAAGGATACTGAAGACTGTGTGAGGTGCTAAAAAATACGTTGAACACTCCAAATCCTGTGGACTCATTCATAGAGGACCCATCAGTAAAGTACATATTATCGCAATTGATACACCCATACTTTGCATTAAAGATCGTAGGAACGATCCCCGATAGAAGATAATCTGGAATTCCATGGATTTTCTCCTTCATGAACAGATCAAAATGTACAGAGGAATTGATGTAGTCAGGAAAACAAACACGGTTGGGAATATACGAAGAAGGAACAACCTGCATGGAGATGAATTCATGATATGAACTCATGAATCCAGAGTGAAAATTTAGCTCGATCAGTTGCTCAAAATTTCCGATCACCAATGGGTTCATAACCTTACACCGGATGAGGAACCGAAGAGATAATAAATTGAAGCGATCTTTTAGTGGGAGTACGCCTGCCAAAACCTCGAGACTCATGGTATGCGTTGAGGGCATACATCCCAACGCAATACGGAGACAAAGATACTGAATTCGCTCGAGTTTAATGAGGTGTGTTTTGGCGGCTGATTGAAAACAGAAACTGCCATACTCCATCACTGAGAGAATAGTTGTTCGATACAACATTATAAGATCTTCGGGGTGGGCTCCCCACCATGTGCCGGTAATTGTACGGAGAAAGTTTATTCTTTGTTGGCATTTTTTACTCAGATACCTAATATGGGCCCCCCAAGTACATTTGGAGTCGAACCAGACCCCAAGATACTTGAAAATAAATACATGAGAGCAGAGCAAGAGAGAATTCTACCATCGAAAACTCGGAATCAAGATCGCACCTACCTTGTGGTATATCTCGAACAATTTTCTGCACGGGAGCGGAATCGGGACAAACCTTCCGTGCAAAATTAAAAATCCATCGATGTGAATATTCTTCGCTTTCATTCGTTGAAGAGCGATTTCTCATGTTTCGAGCCACTTTCCATAATTTTTTCATTGACGTTTCTCGTGACAAACCTCCCACGAAATTTCGCCAATAAGCACGTTTTTTCCCTTTGATCAAATTTTTGAACTGATTCTCAAGGGCTAAATACGTTTGAAAATTTTCAGGAGTTCCACGTTTCCGAAAAGCTTTGAATGCATTCGATTTTTCTATATAAAGCTTGGAACATTGGCTATCCCACCATAGATTGGGAGGCCTTCGGCAAATGGTGGAACCTGGGATGGGTATCTCTTATGATTTGATCATCTATATTTCAGATACTGGTCAAATTTTAGAATTTAATTTCATAAACATCTTGATCGATATCAGCAAAGTCTTCTCTTGAATCTGTTACGTCCTCCAAAATATTTTTGCATTTTTGGGTTAAGTTTCATAACTTGAAAAAATATATATATTTAGAATTTAGAATTTCACTGCACTAATTTCAACATCATCTATTTCTACCGTATACAACAACTGTCAATGAGAAAATAAAATTGCATCACAATATATTACAAAATTCTAAAAAATTCTCAAATTTTGTGGTTTAGAAGCAGTAATTATTCTGGAAATTTTGATCGGCACCGTAGTGGCAGATCGACGTTGTTTCTAAGCAATTTTGGAATTAGTAATATTAAAAGTCACGACCGGTCATTTTGACCGATCGGTATAAAAAGGTATACCACCAGGTATATGTATATCAGAAAAAATGGAAATGAGAGACAAAACTAATTTATAATATTGATCAATACATGAATTTAGAAAAAGTCATAACATCATTAAAAAGTATAAAAATAAATTCAATACAATATCTTGCGAACAAATCATATAACCGGTCATTTTGTTCTAGTTCTAGTGTTAAGTCAGCTGAATGCTCCATGGTTGACATAATTATCTCTCTCCACTGGTCTATCGCCCCCACATGCATCATAAACATGATACTCGAGTCCAGCATCCAAACCACAACAGCTCACAAAACGAGGTCATCCCACCTCGGAAAACAAGCAGAAAGGGGGGAAACACTCGCAGCATCAACTACAAATATACTTGCATTCTCTGACGATAAGACGGACTTAATCGGAAACGGAAATACTAACAGAATGTACTTCACTCGACCCGAATTGGCTTCAGTCTGCCACTGTTGCGATTGAGAAATTCCGAGAATGGTGTCCGGACACGATATGGACGAAATGACAGGGACACGATTCGCTTGGGCACATGAGTTGAAGATATGTGGACATAATATTCGACGTCTACATCTGGTCAAATTTTCGAATGAAGAAAGTTCTTTTTTTCGCTTCTAAATTGATGCAGATGTCGATAATATACTGTTTGGTGCAGAAGCAGCAGATCGGAATTTAATATTTGTTCAAATAAAAAAAACTATGGAACTTGCTGGCTACAAGTCCAAGAAACGAACCGAAATTTAGTAGCAAAGAAATCCTTATGAAATCAAATATCAATTCTTATTCTGATCACGAATCACAAACCATATTTGCATTTGAGACAAATATTGGTATGAAAGAAGTTCGTTTATGAATTATAGACGCTGGAAAAAGTTCCCCTATAGTACCAACTTTGCTTGTCCCAGAATTAATTTCATGTGCGATTTATCATACCCAACTGAAGAGTGTCTGTATCGAGATTCACAAACATTTTTTCGCTATATTTCAGAAGCAATGACGAACAGACAGACAAATAGACCACCATGCGTCACTTTATAGGCCTCCATCAATCAGAGACACACCTCCATGTTTTTTTTGTGTATTTCGACACACACTACGGTAAACAATAAAAAAGCGAAACCAATGAAGTCGTTAGAAACGCGTTCCAGCTACTGCTTCTGCTGCTACAACTACTCAAAGAACTGTTCTTTGGCGCGTTGAATATTAATGCCAGAAATAAATTACGCCACTTGATTTGCCTGCCAGCAATTCATTTTTCTCTGACGAAGCACTAGTCTTCTTCTTCCCATGTTTACCCAGGGGTCTGTTTTGTTTTCCTATTACCTGCTCACGCCGCCGGAGAAGGCCATTCGCGACAGCTATCGCGTGTGATTTTCCCCACCCACTCGCACCCGGACTTCGGATGCTGCTGGAAGCTTGGGTCGTAAATGCGCGAGTGTGACAATTTCCGGCAAATAGCCCCGGCCATTGCGTTGGCGACGGTTGACGTTAATAAATTTGCTAATATCATCCCGAGATGCGCGTCAGTCAATGGCGGATGGGTGGGGAAAAGTTCAATATAAAGCAAAGAAAGTAAGAGTTTTCTGATGTTTACGTGACGTATATTATGCGTGCGAGAGATGTGCACCTGTTCTTGGGAAACCAATTTTCTGTATCTTCGAGAGAGCGAACCGTTTTAACCCTTTCAGTTTTATGGCGGGGATTTGCTTTTAAAAAGTGCTACTTTTCGAGGTTTTCTCTGGACCGAGGAAGATGTCATTTAGGTGCCATGAAATGGTATTGTGATTTACGGTGTCGAAATGGTTTTGAAGTGAGTGGAGGTGGGATTTTTTGGTGACAAAACTCAACCGTTAATTCAAGACACGCGTTGACAACGTGAGCTTGGGTAACGAGCATAGATTATTCCGTTTCATAATTGACCCTAATCAATGAAATTGCACCAAGAATAGACTGAATTTCGCTTAGGAATTCTTTCGACGATTCGAACTTTAAAATGGATCTTGAGTGCAATTTTCCTTTGTATTAGTTTATTTTAGTGGTGAAAGGTTATCAATAGAATTGTAATAGATTGGATCGTGCAAATGATTTAAATCAATATTTTAGAATTTTGGCTGCCACTTTATTACATTACTAGCTACATTACATTACTAGCCCGGCGAACTTCGTCCCGACCAAAATTATTGTTGTAATATGAATTCTTCAGAACAAATTTCTAAAATTATTCTCATCATAACATTGTTCTATGGGCAGAATACAACAAATACAATAAAAGAAACAATAAAAAATACAAAGACGGCTCAAAAGGTACCTTTCCTTATTCGGATTTTGCCATTATTTATATAGATAGAAATGCGTTATTTCGCCTGAAAATCCATTTCCACTTTCAAACAAAGATCGATTTCGATAGCGCAAACATCGAATGGACACGCATATCATGATGTAAATGTAAAACATATGGGATATCAATTTTCCAAATTTCCCGATCTTTCTTCAGAGTTTTCAAAAAAAAATATCCGATTTTTCTCTCCATAACATTGATCTACGGGCAGAGACGAATACATCAGAATAAAGATGGCTCAAATCGGACGATTCCTTCTTCGGTTTTCGCGCTTAGCAACATTTTTGGCTTTTCATTTTTATTTATATAGATTTATAAAAAAGTGTTTATAAGCATACCACAATAGCTTTCTCTTGTCTTAATGAGAAAATTTTGATTTCAGTTCGCTATGACTGGAAGACAACGTCGATCTTTTATCTAACGTTGAAAGTTTTCAAAATTATTATTTTTCGTCAAAATTATTCGAATTATTCCCTTTTTTCACGCAGAGTCGTGACCGTTTGGAGCAATCGTCAATCACTGTACGGATTGTTGTAAATGGAAGTTCGTTATTGAACCATATTGGGAGTTATTCTTTGTATCGCTCCGAGTCAATTCGTTTCAACCTATGCGTCAATCAATGACTCACACATCACCTGCACGCACTAAGCTATACATTTTTCTCGTAAAACACGATTTATGCTGCACTTGGAACCGTTCATTCCGACTGCTATAAGCTTTAGAATATGAACTTGCATCACAGAAAGCGATCATGACGTTTCAGTTCGCATGCATGTGTATTATGAAGTGCTGACTAAAGCAGATTTTTCTCGTTCTCATTTGGATTATAATTGGCAGCATGTAACAGACGAATGCCACTGGAGGAAATGACATCTGCAAGATCATATTTAGACTAACAAAAGTGAGTTATTCAGTAAAACGTTCAATCGATAATTTGCTTTAAACTAGCTCCGCTTTTACCCATTATAAAGCCGTGGAAACTAAGTAACGAATTGACTCCAACTTCAGAGAACATTATCCGTACATGAGGAATAACATATATTTACCTTTGAAAAAATTTTTTTCAGGCTAAAAAAACCGGTGGCAATATAGTTGCTACAGCCCGTTAACCCCAAAAACACTGCCTTGTAAATTCAATTTATTGCACCTTTGGTTATGCAAAAATCATAACTAGATTAGTGGATTCAAGTAACATTTGGGAAGTAAAAAACTTAAAAGTTAGTGGTTTTTAATGTTTTATTATTAATTTATCCCAAAAATGCATAATAAACTTGATTGTTTCTATTATCCAAAATAAAGCTCTACAATTTATGCTTTAATACCCAACTATCTTTTTTGATTACGCTAAAATTTCAATCTAATTAGTTCTTTGTATTCTTGGTTTCAAAAATCACGGTTTTACTCCACTGTACTTATAATAGCCAATCCACTTTCACCCTCACGTTGCAATATTACATTTTTCTTGAAAGATTGTCATATTTGAAATACATAAATAAATCAAACTGTATAAAACCGAGTCTAATCGAATCTTTATATGGTCGAGTCTGAGCTGTAGATTCTGAGCTATTTAAAAAAAACTTTTTTTTAATCATTCGAAACGGCCCCGCTCTTCTTCTTGAGAGCTGTGAACAGCAATGTTCGCTTCTTAATTCCAGCAAACTTCATTAAACGATTTGATCAAACGGGGCGAAAGACTGGTTCCTCGCACATCCAAATGAGTACTAGTTCCAGTCGCTTTGCATTTTAAATTAAGAGGATATTATTAGAATGTGTTAGAGCTGCTCTTCGGCAATTAGGGATGCTTAATTTAAATCTGATATTCGACCAGAATGACCATCATCCGGCCCTGATGATGCTGAAACAACAGCATAATCTTGATTGTTGATGTCACTAACCGTCATCTCAATTTCGTCGTCCAAATCTCGTCACCCTGAATGAACTGCTTCATAAACTCTGCACACGAACTGCCTTGAGCCCCAACTTTCGATCTACTGTTTCAAGAACTGACACTTCTGCCACTTGATTCTTGGACTGTGTTAGCAGAATGCACCATATTTAGTGTCTCCAACGCATTCTTCTCGTCCTTCACTGGAATCAGTACGTCGTCAATGTACGTCTATTACTACCTTCTTCTCAAACTGCTCTCGAAAGAAGATGTTTATGTACCGTTGGAACACGGTCGGTGATGTATTCAGTCCAAACATTCTTACATTACAAATACTCATCATCTTTTATCATTAGTAAAAACATTATACAAAAAATTGGAAATCTTCAGAATGCTTTAGCACTGAATTTTTATCGCAAACAGGAAGGCACCGCTGAACAGAGGTCTGTAGGAAAAAATACCGGAATGGGAAAATAGGCACACAAGATAATTTTACAGCATGTCAATGACAGCCCATAAGTTTCTAGATTCGATGTAGAAAGAATGATGTAGAAATATTGGACTGGGAAAAATCAGTTCTATCTAATTTTTGAATAAAATAAAAGAGTGTTTTACGTATCCAAACGAATGCCTTTTCCATCAAAAATGCTTCTCGAAAAGATGAATAGGGAGCTCGGTTCAAAAACGCTAGCAATGGCAACACAACGTCTGAATTCGAATATCGTACCGGTTGGAATCATAGAGAAGCGCCGCAAAAGTTGAAATGCTGAGACGGACAGTGGGGTAATATGGACAGGTTGTTTATTTGTATAGTTACATTATGAATTTTAAATTTCTGTTAATGAGAGTCCCTTCTACATAGTATAGTATTTAAACCACCCTATGAGTATAAATACTGATCAAAAGTGGAAAAGGGAAATAAAAACCGAAAATCATACATGATTCCGATGTAATTTTTGTGGCTTCGATTTTAAGCATTTTGAATGGTTTAATTTCAAAATTCAATTTGCTGATGGTTCCAATTTAGGTTTGTAAGTTAGCAGAAAAGCGATATTAGGAATGTACGGAAAAATAAATTCATTTTTGAGATTGAGCTTGGATAGACTGTACAATTCGTAGTTTCGCTCCGTGATTGACCTGAACCAGCGAAATTGCACAAAGAATGGAAAGGATCATGGAGGAATAATTGTTAGTGGGGGGAGAGATAAGAAACAGGATTCACTCGGGTAAGTGATGTGATTATGTAAACGAGAACTATCGACCGCTGGACAAAACGAAAATCAGAAAATCTAATGTTTCACAACACTAGACAGAAATTACCTTCAGATATTCTGAGAAGGAAAACCTGTGAAATTGAGTGGACCGGCTATATTTTCTATTATTAATTACACAATTTTTCTTATTAAAACCCAATCGCGACAGTCAAAAATAATCTTGGGGAAACCTGAGAAGATCGAGAGAACTCCTGTACAATCTATAAGACATGAAATATATATCGTTATTGATCGTGTGTATTCTTTAGCGAATTTGGATTGCGACGGCGAAGAGGTGTATTAGGAAATCTTAGAAGCTAACCGTGAGAACTCTTCCGAAATCATTTGAACTGGCGACATATTCCATTACTAATCGTTTAACGGCACCAAATTTGGGATGTGGAGGTTTTAGAGGGCACGTAATGTTTCTATGGTGGTTCGACACTCCTCTCCCCTCCCTAAAGGAAGGAGGGGGGATTGCATAACCCGAGAACTAATCAAGAAAATTGAACCAAATTTGGCATATGGATGTTTAAGGGAGCAATACATGTTTCTAAGGAGGTTCGAGACAACTACCCCCTCTCTAAGGGGAAGGGGGCTGGCATACAAATGAAACACAAATTTCTGCATAACTCGAGAACTAATCAAGCAAATGGAGTCAACATTGGGATGTGAGGGTTTTTTGGTACGAAAAATGTTCCTACGATGGAATGACACCCCTCCCACCTCTGAAACGGAGAGGGGGTAAAAATAATACACATATTTCAACAAAACATGGCAATTGAAAATTTTTGGAAAACTCTGAAGGAAAATGGAAAAATTCGAAAAATTCAATTCGTATATGCTCTACAATTACATGTTATTTACAAGTTATTTACAAGTGGATGAAAAAACTTGAACGAGAATTATGTCTGAAAATAATCTGATATTATAAAGTCGAGTTTTGGTAGAAGTATTGAAATTGGCTTAGTACGTGCGCTTAGTACGAAAACGTGGATGTGATAACGAAAAATAAATTTTGGGTGGGACGAAGTTTGCCGGGTCAGCTAGTATCCTATGAAACTACTTTATTGTTATGTTTTGAAACATTTGAAGACCTGATTTGACACAGGTGCACTGAACTAGAGCATTCAAAAAGTGGACAAACTAAGATCAAATTTTCGACTGGACAAACCAACCTCATTTACCTTAATAGGTATCCAGTATTTTTTTCATGTTTTATCCCATTTGTTTATTTTAGGCTCACTAGCATTTCAGCTGTAACAGAGCCGAATTTGAATCGTGTACATGGCACCTGGTTATCATATCTATAATTAGCACATTTCACAGTTGATATGATTAATGTTGAGTTATTAATAGAACAGCAGCCCGATGTGTCTTGCAGGGCAAAGCAGTTGTATGGATGAATCAATCTTATTTCGACTGTGGATCGATCTCCATCGCTGATGATTGTTGCGTGGACGTAGTTATTATGTAACAACACACAGATGGTCAATGAGGGCCCTGAGTTTTGAACTCACGATCGATCGCTTACTAAGCGGACGCGCAACCAATGTGACTACGGATACCCCCATTTTTTAATTTTGACGTAGGACTACGTCTAACCGGAAGATATAGGGGGTGAAATGGAAATCTAGGCACTGAACAAGTAGGAAAAAATGCAAGATTTTGAACGCTTATAACTCGAGCATTTCTCAATAGATCGCAAAGGTTTTTGCATCAATTGATAGGAAATATATCTACGCATCTATCATAACGAATAACATTTCATTTTTCTTGAGATAAAGAATTAAATAATTGTGAAATATCAAGCATTGTCCAAATGCACTATGTGCCCATTTTTGATTGGTCCATTTTGTGCTCCTCAAATCGTACCGACCAAAACGGGCAACCAGAGCAGCAGCGAAATAGAATGAAGCACGATTGGAAAGGAAAAAGGAAAAAAAAATGAACTAAACATTGGTCGCAGTCTCACACATGCGTAATTCTCGAGCCAGCCAGTCAGCTTAAAAATCCCCGCTCCGCTGCCGTAACGATCATTCTCATTCAAACCGTACACCACATCGGTTCGCATCACAACACATCAACAAACCAACCCAAGCAGCCATGTCTGGACATGGTAAAGGAGGAAAAGTGAAGGGAAAGGCAAAATCCCGCTCGAACCGTGTTGATCTGGAATTCCCCGCAAGGGTAGCTAGGCCGAGCGCGTTAGTACCAGTGCACCAGTCCACCTAGCCGGCGTTATATAGTTTCGGCCGCCGAAGTGATCGAGTTAGCTGGCAAAGCTGCTCGCGACGATAAGAAAACCCGCATTCGGAACAGAACACATTCGGTTCGGTGAACATCAAGACAACAACAGGCAGTCGCAGCGAGTGGCGAGTGGCAAACGCAATCGCAAAACGGCAGCTGGTAGCAGAAGAAAAAAGTTTGTTCTTTATACAATCTGCTTTGGTGGCAAATCCAGAAGAAGGCGGCATCGAGGGCGTTTGAAATGGGTTTTTTTCCAAAACCACGAGTACAAAGTTTTCTAAATTGGAACCATTCCATAAAACAAGGGCCATCAGGGCCATTAAACCTTTCAAAAAAGAGTTTACGAAATACAGTTCAATGCTTTCTGAAATAATATCCAAAATAATAATAAAACACAAATTGATTTTTTCATAATTTGTTTGCCAGGATCTGATGAGTATGTGAATTTGGCAGTTGTTCTGAGGTTATTGATTTTCACCAATTCTTAAATCGCTTCTAGATTGAAAGTACAGTAATTTACACTTATCTCGACATTTAGCTAATTGGACGGACCTGTGATGCGACATATTTAGTTGGACATTTTTGTAAACATAGAGTTCGGGGTCCAAATTATGACCCCACATTGAAAGTCGACACTGTACCACTGTCATCGCAAATGTTCAATTACAGGTTAAAATTACCTCCAATCCGACATTGAGTGGTGGTAATGCGACGTGCCATTGAATGTAATTTACTGTACAATATGTCACAAGCTGGATGGGAAGAAATTTTCCAACTGTGAAAGCTGTGGCGAGTGGCAAACGCAATCGCTAAACAGAAAGGTTTATCCGAACAAGATGGGGATATCGAGTGATAACAAAACAATAAACTCTTTAGATTGAAGATAATTTTGTGATCCTGAAAAGGACCCTTTTTAGCCTGCATGTGAATCCAACGAGCGAACAAATCGTAATGAATGTATTTTTCTTCTTTCTTTGTTTTTAAGAGGCTTTAAACTTTTGCAGTTCATTCGCCTCTATGTATTTTTTTGCCATCGCTGCCTTTTAACGCTCATTCGTTCGTCTCGTTGGACTCGGCCCTTTGGCTGAGTCTACCGATTTGTCTCTATCCTGTGAGCGTGTACCGCTAGAGTATAAAACGCGCGGATCCCAAAAAAATATCTCATTTTCTTTCAAACCGTAAACCAGTGTGGTTGTACGGCATCGTTTAACATCGCATCGCATCACATCATAAAAAGAAAACAAGCAGCAACGTGGACGTGTGGACGTAACAAAGGAGGACATGTTAAGGGAAAGGCAAAGTCTCACTCGAACCGTGCAGGTCTCCAGTTCCCTGTTGGTCTCATTCACTGATTGCTCCGCAAGGGTAACTAGGCCGAACGGATTGGTGCCAGTATACCTAACAGCGATTATAGAGATAACTGATGATAACTGATGTTGAAAATTGACTGACGTTACATCTGCATTGCATAGAGAAATAACTAAGGAGCAACACGATGAGCTATGTATTTCCTGCTGCTCTGTTCTTATTTTAAAGGACTTTAATCCGAAGGTCATCCGTCCCTGTATTTACTGTTGGTTTTTCAGAACGCTTATAGCTCGTTTATTTCTCGACAGATCGTAGAGTTCATCTCCAAAATTCCAGTTCTTTTTCATTTTTATTTACTTTGTTTGCGGAGACTACAAATCTTACAATTCATTCGTCTCCGAAACCACAGCTTAATGTACGGTAATGTGCTCAATAGTGAAATATATGATAGTGAACGAGCTGATGACCACCTGTGCATTCCCTATCACAGCCATAATTTTGATTGTACGATATGTGTATACGCCGAAAGATGCCCGACGTTGAACATTTAATAAGTACAAAGCCTTCAGAAAAAAATCAAGAATCAAGTTTGTAAAAAAACGCAAAAACACAACACCAAAGGTTCTTTTCAGAACCCCCAACTTGTTCATAAAGAGTAAACAGTAAACTAATCCATTTTTCAGGTAGATAGGTAGGAATTCACGTAGGAGAAGAAAATAAAACAATATATTCAAAATATATATTTAGCAAAAGCTGTCCCCTTTGTCCTACGTCACTCCGGTTATGTCACCGACATTACCCACCCGTCTCTTTTTGATCCTAAACAACTAAACGAAATGGTATGATAAGCACTTCATTCGAAGGATAAAATGTCTATGCGTTATATGCGTGTTACTTTTTGATCCAAAAACTTGTTTCAATAGCCCTAAAATTGCTTTCAAAACAGGCTATTGAAATCATACCAATCGGTATACAAGCGAGTGCCGCTCGGAAATCCACTCAGTTATGATTGCGCAACGATTGAGGTACGATCGCTGGAATGAATGGATGTTTCCCTAACACAGACTGCAAAACAATGGAGCCTTGGGAAATCGGCATGACAAAATAGATGCAAGCAGCGGATACTTTTGTACCCGCTTGCAAATCGAAATGTTTCCCTAACACAGATTTCAAAACCATGAAGCTAGGGGAAATCGGCATTGCAAAATAGATGCAGAAAGCGGATACTTTTGTACTCGCTTGCGTTTCTGCAAATTGGAATGTTTCCCTAACACAGACTTCAAAACCATGGAGTCTGGGGAAATCGGCATGGCATAATAGATACAAGCAGCGGGTACTTTTATATTTGCTTGCGTTTCTGCAAATCGAGATGTTTCCCTAACACAGATTTCAAAACAATAAAATCTGGGGAATTCGGCATGGCAAGATAGATACAAGCAGCGGGTATTTTTGTACTCGCTTGTGTTTTTGCAAATCGCATATCGTTTGATAAAATCTTGATAACTATTTGCTGCGATAACGTTTTCCCAATACAGATTGGGATTTGTTTGCAGTTGAATTCGTTTCTTTCATTCACTAATTTAATCAATACACATAAATGATAGCTTTGCGCAGCAACGACATCGTACCCAATAAGGGTGCGATTATAGCTAATTGAAGAAACACAAACGTTTACTAAGCCAACGGCAGTCCTACGTCAACCTCGCGGTTATGTCATAGGAATAACCCATCCATAGTTTTTTGTAGCAAATGCTTATCCACATATGAGAACCCCAGAAACCACAGAATAACTCCACAATGAGCTATATATTTTTGTCTTTCGAGAGAATTGTCAAATGATTGTTGATATGAATTGTCTTCAATTCCCTATATCAGAGTGAATTTGTGCTACTATTACAAATCTGGGCGTATAGCTGCCATTCATCATTCTAATTTTACCCGGCAGTCAATCTTCACAGAAAGCAATTAATTACACCTCACATATTGTCCGTGAAATTTCACGTGACACCAAAATTCCGTAACTCGATACGGCTGTCATCGGAAGACCGGGGCGTGGCCTTCAATGGCCACCGCCAATGAGCCCTCCCAGGATAAGGCTGGTGCAGTTTATCTTGACTCGCTTTAATTACGGTTATTAAATGCGCTTTGAACGTGCCTATCAACGTTAATAGAGAGAATAATAAATTATAGCCTTCACTTGCCATTGCCACACTTGATTTTTGCTTTCCACCTCGCTCACATTCAAAACATGACTCGTGGCCCACTGCAGCATTAGCGAACGTGGCAAGGAACAACCAACATTATTATGTTTCATTTTTGAGATTCCATTCTGCTGCGTTCGGTTTATGCAGCGTGTGCGTAAGTGTGAAAATTTTCTTTTTCCTCACCGCCGCCCACCACCCACTCTCTTCGACCACTGGCGACGAGTTCCTCTTCTCCACTTGGGTTTTCCTTTACGACTACCGTGCTTAGTGAGCTCGTCAGTGTAATACTGTACCGCATCATCATAAATTCCGGGTGACGCACTTTTAGACCGTCCCGTGTTGCCTTACCCAGCCGCACCCACCGATCGCCGACAGTTGTGAAAAAATTCAATAAATTAAAATAAAAATCTCCCAACATGACATCTATTTCAATCGCGTCGAGATAAAAGAAATTTATTGGCTCCGGCGGTGGCGGCGAACGAGAAGAAAAAAAAGCACCAGTAGTAGAGAAAAGCGCTATTTTTGAGAAGTTGGAAATGTTCGACTGTTTTCGTCCCCACACCCATCATCCAATGGCGGTGTTTTAATTTCCTTCGCTAACTCTTCTATTCCCTGAAGAGTGCTAGTAGTGCTCAGAGGGTATGTTTATTATGTTAAGATAAATATGCAATCGAGAAGAGAGGGGGACAGCAATTTGATGCCGGCTAAAATAGCAGCTGGATTAAATGAGTGAATAATTGTTATATTGATGGCATACTTACAGGTTTCCTTGGAATAGGTAATTCGACTGGCTTTTTTGATGGGGCAATAAAACACTTTCTGAAAAAGAAAGAAGGAGAGGAGCACATTGGAATGGTTGATTAATTTTTTGTTCGAAAACCGGGGCAGGTTCGCGAGATATGAATATGGGTTATGAGACAGCCTGAGGCGTGTAGAGAACGTTGAACTTATGTAGATTTCACTTTGATGGTGTCTTTTTTAAAGGCATAGTACTTTAAATTGAAATAAGCATAGAGAAATTCATTCATGATGAACATGATTTCCGGGATATGGTTTTAAGGTCATTGCTCTGATAAACGAAAAGATGAGGTTCTCAAATTGAGCCATTGTTTCTGTGGAAAAATCTGGACAATTTGTATGTGTTTCGCAGGTAATAGTCTATTCATGATAATACCACGGCAGTGGAACTCCATACAAATAACTCGTTGAAAAGTGTCTTCTTCACCGTTCACATCGAGGAATATAATTTTATCCATTATGTTTCATAGGAGAGTGTATGCATAACTGACAGATTTCTACACGAAGTGTTTATTGAACAATTGAAGGGTGAGAATGTTTGTTTATATATAAACTATCGTACGATTTAATTGAATGAACAAAAGTTATCAACAAAACTGAAGTTAAGTTCATCTTTAAATATGAACAATGACTTCTAAGAGATTTCCAGCATTTGTCGATGTTTATTGCCAGATTCGGTTATTGTATAGGTTGTTTTGAACGAAGGTTTAATGTAATGATTTTATTTTGAGATGTATATTCATAAACAGTCAAATATGGCCAATATAAATTGCATATATTGGGTGGTATATGATGCACGTAACAAGTCTATGTATGCAAACGTGGAGGCGATATACATACATTCCAGCATAAATTAAATCGTATAACTATCTTATATACAAAATCATATATCCCATATTGTGGGTGGTATATGATGCGTCTAACCAGCATATACATGCAAAGCTGGAGCCGATACACATGCATGGCAAATTAGGTTGGATGAACATACGACCTATAAAAGCACCTAGTACGAAAAAAGCTTCCAAATCGTTGGTAATGCAAACATCTACGTCGTCGAAATCTACGTCCATTCATTTTGTCACGATCACATTTGGCTGATCATGACAAAATATATACAGTAGTTTGGACCGGTGATATTACGGCTGATTAGGGTGATGTGCTTCTCGCTTTCGATAGCTGGAATCAGCCTTTGTGATGATGATGTTGAAGGAATCGGCAATCCTGACTCAGATGACTTGACAACCGCGAAGAGAATGTATTTGTTGAAAAATGTTGTGTGCACAAAAAATTGCGCTCGAAACGTTTGGCTCCAATATTGATTTGAGAGATAAATCCGAGCTCTATAATTTCGAAGAAGCTGATTGAGGTGAATTCGATTTTGCTTGCGATTTTTTTCACAGATTTACTTATTGATCAAATTGTTGTTGGTTAAATTTTCTCATCTCTCACGGAACATGACGATGCAGAGAGCGGTCAAACTATAAACTGCCGGACGATACGTAATCAAAAAAAAAGTTTCAACAATACAGGTATATTATTTGGAATTATATTCGACCATGTTTAGGGTATATGTTAAAGCAACGTTGAACCGACTGCTTATACCGAGTTATACTGGCTGATTTGACATTTGTTTTCCAATGTTATTGCGTAATATGTACAAATAATACGTATTGCAAAAATGTACTAATCATTGGTAGCATTTAACAAAAAAATCGTCATATATACAAATCTTTCTTAAGAGTGTACGATTATGGTCATACGGATAGAATCAAATTGGTGGTCAAATAGATTTCAGTAGAAATGTCAAAAGAGATCCAATAACCAGGAGGAGAAAAAAGTGTTATGTAGAGAAAGTGTTGTTATTGAAGGCAAAAACAATCGAAATCATAAAAACGAACAAACTACATTTTTTCATCAATTATAAGCAATATAAGAGCAAAATGAGCGAGCGAAACAAAAGACACATTGTAAATAAGCACGCATTAAAGCTTTTCGCATACTTTGCCACACACATGGTCCAGACCGGAAAGGATATAGATTCAAGTTTATGCTCTCAATTTTACTCTTTAAAACAAAATTCCGATGTCGATGTAGAGAAATCGATCAAATCACTTACACCCCACCCAAAAATTGAATATAATACTAAAAACTTTAAAATACTTATATATCAATACATCTCCTTTTCGATTTTTTTTGGTATATTTTTATTGAAAAACATTCCTAATTTAATAAAGTATGACGTATAATGGTGTCGTGTAGGACACACAAAAGTGGAGCTATGATTTTTTTTAATTTATGAAATTTCAATACTTTGTAGAATCGTAGCCATCTAAGAAAAGTAACATAACAAATTGAATCTACATGCGATTCAAAATGAAAAACCATATATGAGGGGCTTCGAATGCAAGGGGTGTAAGTGACTTGATCGATTTCTCTTCATCAACTTTTTCTTTAGTAAATAATTATAGAATCTGATAGGTGAGGTTCTGATCTATCTTCCACATTGTCAAATACAGCTGGGAATGTATTTGAGGCTAAGCTATGACCAAAAGAGAGAGTCGATGTAGAGAAATCGATCAAATCACTTACACCCCTTCCATTCTAAGCCCCTCATATAATGTTTTATCCTAGGATTAACCGTTCTCGAGATATAAGCAATTTAATATAATTAAAATCATGCTCGTGAAATATTCGAAAATGCACACTGCTGCTGGAAATTACGACTGATGATTCCACATTTTGCTAACATTATTTTCATTGTAACGAATTGGTTATATCTCGAGAACGGTTGGTCCTATAATAAAACTTCATATGAAGGGCTCAGAAGGAAAGGGGTGTAAGTGACTTGATCGATTTATCTTCATCAACTTTTTCTTTAGTTAATAACTCAACTGCAAAAACGTTCCAATTTAATTTTGCTATAGAATCCGACAGATGAGGTTCTGATCAATGTCAAATACAGCTGGGAATGCGCTTGCAGCTAAGTTATGACCAAAAGAGAGAGTCGATGTAGAGAAATCGATTATGTCACTTAGTTTTTTGTGTTGAATCATACGTAGATTCTGTTTTTCAAAATACTTTTCTTAAATGGATAGGATTTCGTAAAGTATTGAAATTTCATAAATTTTTGAAAACTGATATTTCTATTTTGGTGAGTCCGACACGGCACAACTATACGTGAAACTCTGTTAAATTAGAAGTGTTTTTCAATATAAATATGCAAAAAAATATCTAACGGGGTTTGTTTTGAGATATACAAATTTTAATGATCAATCCAATTTTTGAGGGAGATTTTTGGATAGTGTACTTAAAATGTTATTTTTTCTAAATAGTTCGTTGATTTTCTATCAACTGTGTCAAATATCATATTTTAATCAGACATCTGGATTTTGTTACGTTACGATTTTTTGGAAGAAAGATTAATTGCGAGATAGCTGCTGCTTGATAATCCAAATAACCGGAGGTCGAATCCCCTTCCACTAAAAGTCAATTGATTAATTCCGATTACCACAAACATAAATGTTCATAAATGTTCTGTATACATTAGGCTGCCAATGAAAACTAAAAAGTTACCCCATAAAAAATGTTCACCCCCTCGAAAAAACACCCTTGTCGAAAATCGGCTTTCTGAGACTTTTTTCGGAGTACGAAGCGGAAACTATGGTTTTGGGAGCCAATAAAAATAGTTATCTCAATTTTTCATTCGGAACTTGCTACGAAATGTTGATTTGCACGATAATATACCCTATGCAAAATATTAGCTCATTCGGACTTCATTCACCGGTGTCACAAACGTTGAAATTGGAGTTTTTCGAAAAATCAGCGAAAATCGAGGTTTTCAAAAAAAAAGTTTTATGCCAAATGTCTTAAAATGTCTCTTTTTTTAAATTTTAGGGTCGATTTATTTCCATACATTCATTGGCATCCTAGTATACATATACGAATGGCGATTCGGCAAGGCTAAACATTTTTTTTCAATGTTTGTCACCATTTGTTTTATTTCTCTTTTTTTTCATATACCATCAAAATAGGGGGTATACGATACTTTATACACCAAAATTATACGATTGAATGTTTACTGGGTTAGCATTACGCGTCAGCTTGGTTTGTCAAGTTCATAACCCTTGTTTACAGAAGCGGTATGAAAGTCGGTTAATTCAACAGATACATTGTTTATGAGTGATGTTTGTTGCTCATTGGCCCAAAAACTTGTATTAGAATGGTCATCCGTTCGCATTGAAAGCACTATAAATATTGCGCTCGTCTTGGCCAACCTCAGTTTCTATTTTGCTTAAGTGTTGAACGGGCGTGCAAAATTTTACGCCTGTGAATTCATTATCAGAATATATACAAAATAACCTTAGTGCAGCGTTTGCGATGATGGCCAGAAGCAAAGCAGAAGAGAAATGTTAAATAAAACGTACTGCGCTCATTTCTATACCGTTAGTTGGAGATTATTTGTGCATGGTTGTATCACATGTACGAATTGTAGATTTCATGCGTTATCAAATAGATAACGGTGGTGGCGGACAGATATATAATCGCCGGGGCCGCATAAAAATTTATCCGGAGAAATTAAAAGCGTATTTATTTTTATAATTTTTTTGCTGGAAGCATGGTTGAATATGAATATGTTCGGATTGAATGGTATTTTTTTTATTCCTTTTGTTTATTTTAGGCTCATTAGCATTTTAGCTGTGACAGAGTCGAATTTTAATCGTGTACATGTCACATGTTTATCATATCTATAATTAGCACATTACACAGTTGCCATTTTTTCGGCGTTAGAGTATTCCCTTCTATACCATTACATATGGTACACATTTACACAGTAGCCATTTAGGCGTAAAATTTTTTTTTCTGTTCTTCCATTATCCAGATAGACCGGACAGCGGATACAGTTGATTGATCATTGTTAAGTTATTTATAGAACAGCAGCCCGATGTGTCTTGCAGAGCAGATCAGTTGTATTGATGAATCGATCTTATTTCGACCGGGGATCGATCTCCATCGCTGATGATTGTTGCGTGGACGTAGTTATTCTGTAACAACACAAAGATGGTCAATGAGTTTTGAACTCACGATCGATCGCTTACTAAGCGAACGCGCAACCAATGTGGCTACGGAGACCCTCCTGATTTAATAGTAATGATGATCATGACTTTTTGGATTGTAGAGGCTTTAAAATGTCTCGAATTGATTGTTTTCAAGTTCTTTTAAATTTTCTGAGTTCATTCTCCTCTATCCTTGACGAAAGCCAATTTGGAAAACTGAATCAAAACACTCGTCTGTGTGGGAGGCCGTTTAGAAAGCCTCGTTACCACTGCCTTGATGACTGATACATTGTGAATGACTTCATTGATGACTTTTATTCCATCGATAATTAAATTTTCGTAAATTCAAGCACTGTTTCCAGGTTTGCAGCGCATTTCAAGTCGGATGTGAAGAATATAATTTTCAGTATTTTTCAGTGCTTAGAGCTATGTTTTTCGGTGTAGCGGCATTACTACCACTACACAACCGATCCGGTTCGGATTTTCTGTTACAGTTTTACGTGTTCCTTGGGGCGTTGTTTATGGAAGCGTTGAAAATGTATTTTTGCTAAGAGATACTTAGAAACTACTTGGATATTCAATAAGTTCAGCGTTTCGATGTCGTTTTAGACTGCAACCAGCAGTACATGTCAATGATGAGTGTATGGGAGCACAGCGCGGACTCGATTATATACAGTGTCCGATTTCTTTCCACTGTATATAATCGAATCCTGTATATAATCGAATAAAACAACATTTTTTCATTCGTTTTTTATGCATATATTTTTCGTTTATTGAAAATAAAACAAGAATTTAATTTTTGATTCATCCCATTAAAGTCAGATAACACCATTCTCACATTTTTTCAGAATCCCCCAGGAAATGGTAGATGATCATATTTGATGAAGAAAATTCTTCTACGCATATGTTCGAATTTCAACAATGACAGAGTTATAGAACTTTTTTTTTGTTACGGACTCTGTTGCCTCAAAGCACTACACTAAAAAGTACGCAACGTAAGCCGATTCTGTTGCTTTCATTTGAAAGATGAGAAAATTTAGTACAGGATATAGTAGTGGAACATCTAAATTAGTGTATTTAAATAACATTTTGGAAGTGAAAAATTTAACAGTTAGTAATTTTTAATGTGTAATTATTAATTCATCCCAAAAATTCATATTAAACTTGATTGTTTCTATCAATCAAATTAACCAAATTAACCTCAACCACCCTACAATTTGTTCTTTGACGCCCAACTTCCATCTTTCTCAATTTCGCTGCAATATCGATACAAACAATTCCTGTTGAAAATTCGAGCAAAATCTCAAGAAACTGTATATAATCGAGTCCAAAATTGTATATAATCGATTCACATGTAATTGAGTCTGTATATAATCGAGTCCGATCTGTAGTTCTATTTGCTTAAATTTGCGTTTTATTGCGCGACCATCACTCAGTCAAAGCATTCATTCATCGGTCCTTGCCAATGCTACCAAATGTTTGTAGTAAAGAATTTTGTTGTTAAATTTCTATAATGTTAGTTCTCGCCGGCAATAATTTCGTAGTCCTACGTAAACATTTACTGCCTTCACACACGATTTTATATAATATATGAAATAATAAAAAATGTAAGGGGTTGTATCTAGAACACGACCGCATTTTTGACGTAGAACTACGCAATTATATTATGCAATCCACTTGTTTACCACTTCGAATATTATTTTAAAATGCATCGAAATTTTTGTAATAGATTATTTTCTTCGTTACAAGTAAATTTGATGAGCGTTCTTTTACGTTTGATATAATGCCTACGACTACCAAAATATGTGAACGGAAGAATTGTCAAATGATCACTGTATTTTACATTTCCCTCTGAAATTATTGCACATCTCATGTTTACGTGGTTCTCGAACCGCGAAAGTTCATTCACTTCTAGTATCTGAAATGACTATTTTCCCAGACTTCTCAGTTTAAAAGTACGTTTAAGGGAAACATATTCCGGTCTGCACAACGACAAGCGAGTACAAAAGTACCCAACACCAAAAAATACCAAACCAATACCAAAGCAGATTCCCTCAGGTACATTATTTTGAAGTCCGTGTTAGGGAAACACAGTTCTGTGGGAACAAAAATATCCCCGACATGCATGTATATTTGTAAAGTGAATTTCTACAGGAACATCGATTTTGAAGCCTGTGTTGGGGAAACCGTAAATCGGGCCAATCGGGCGTTTAGATAACGCTTGACATTTTACAGTTATTCAATTGTTCGTCTCATGAAAAATAACATTTCATTATTTGTGATAGACGCGTAGAAATATTTTCTATCAATTGATGCAAACGTCTTTCCGATCTATTAAGAAATGTTCGAGTTATAAGCATTCGAAATACGGGTAGGGTTAGCAAACACATATCGAGAGAACAAATGTACAGTTTTCATTAACATACAAATGAACAGTTTTCATTAATTTAAACCTTTTAGAAATAAGCGAATTGTAATGTATAGCATATCAAACAAATCTTAGAGAATTTCCGATTCGATTGGTATGCAAATCATGAGAATTCATTCATAGTGAAAATAGTTATTAACGTTAACTTTATTTCATAAAAACGTGACCTGTTTTCTGATTCGGCACCCTTCCTGAAAGACGTAGTTCTTCGTCAATAAACCCTTACGTACGATTCAGTACAACTCTCTGGACCTAACAATATGAAAACCAACGATATACGGAACCCATGTGAACCTTCGCACCAATCTACTCAAAACTTTCGTGAGCATTTAATATTGGCACTGTTGCATTTATCAAACAATGCGATCTATTTGATATAGTGAAATATTTTGTATTTTGAACATTTCGTATTCTCCGTTATCGAATCCATATCCAATAGCACCATTTGTAGGCTATTCATATCGAATGATCATCAATAGTTCGTTTTTCACTTTACTGTCCCCTGATATTGTCATATTATAATATAAGAAAAGACCGCTTGCAAAATAACGCACATTTCAAAAAGTGTTGTCAATTAGAAAAAGATGAAAAATGAGTTTTCCTATCAAAAAAAGAAAAATGTTTCGAAATCACATACCAAAATTATCGCAAATTTGGGTTACTAAATTTACATGAATTTTAGGTGGTAAACAAACCCCAAAAGACAGAAGTTGATAACAAAAAAACAAACCGGCTCGTAATATGGTAGATCCGCTCTGACTAGGCATAATGCATTGTGTCACTCATAATTATGTCGAGATTTAGATAGCTCAAGTTCTCCACATTCTCCACGGAAGTATACTGGAGTAGACTAATTTGAGTCATGAATTTAATCACGAGCAGCCATCCAGAACGCAACCATTTCCTAAGCTCATCCTTCATTCCAGCGGGCAATGCTGGCTTTGTGTCATTCTAACTCCCGCTTCCAACAGCCCTGCTGCGGGAGGAGGCCCTTAAAACGGAACGGATGAATATACTCGTATCATCATCCTTCATGTCCGAAAAACCATGGCGAGTCGTCGGGCACCAAATAGGAAGCATGAAAAATGAGCATATCACATCCATTTTTGTACCACGGAATATGGCATGCCGTGCACCCATTTGACTGCATCGGCAAAAAGCGGAACACATGCTAGCCAGGTTCATAGATCTGTCCGTTCGAAGATGGTCCGGTCTGGTCTGGTCTGGTCATATCGCACATCGTCGTTTGAGGATTTGTGAGGCCGTTGGATACGTTAGATACGGCTAAAGTTATGGCCATTTGCCACGTAGTCTGTGAAGGGGGGAAAACGTTTGGAATCTCTTTAGCGACACTTCAAATTTACTGTTATTTGTATACAGTATCTGCACAAGCAAACACTTCCACTACAAACCTACACACGTGTTTGTCTGTCAATACGAAGTGTCGTACGAGCCGGAACAAGCACCCGACGCTCCGGAAGAGAAGTATGTTGTTGCTCTTGTTGTTGCTGCTAGAATGTGGACACCTCTTCCCGAGGGGGCAATGATTGAAAAGCATCTGGGAATAATAATATGCTATCGTGCGATCCAAAGAAACTATCCCGGCATCATGGCAGACTTCCAGAGACGGTACAGCAACATATTATTTTAAGTTTGCTCACGGAAACTGGTACTCAGTGTTTATTAGTGGCGTCCTGCGGAGGATGGGAGGCTGGCTGTTGTCTGTTGTCTGCCACGGGATCTCGCCTCGACACGCCCCGAGGTGTAGAGATACAATGGGAGCGGCGAAACTCGCTTCGCTCGAAACAATAACGTTAGAGTAAGGAGTGATACTTGAGGACAAAGTGGTTGTACTTTGTGTTCTCTACCAAGTTTGTTCGTGGGAAGCGGAAATAACACTTGTGTGGCTGTACACAATCAATACAGAGTTGACTGATTGGTTTCACCATTTTTTGCTTGCGGTTTTCTCTTATTGATTTTATACCATTTTATAACGACTGATACACACATAATTAAAATTTGAATTTAAATTAATTTTAATTGATTGTGTAAATTTTCAATTGTCCGCCACGCACTCATCGCGCGTAAAAATGGTCATCAAATTACTCTTGTGCGACGCTGAAAGTGTGAATTGAAAATGGAATGAAATGCTGATATTGGCTCATACATACTTAACCATTCATTTGTTTCACAGTGGTAGACCAGTGAAACATCAGTAATTTGTTGACCGCACGAAGCGGTCAGATGTATTGTCCATCGTTTTTTGACTGAGTGGTTACCGGAATATCATATAATGCCAAACTTAATGAATCACTGTCAAGGGCTCATTTAAAATTCAACTCATGTTTTCAATTCATACTTTATTTGGATTTTAATTTATTTTTTTTTGTCTAATTTTTTTATGTCTAGAAGGTTAACAGAAATTGCTTTGAAAAAGAACCAGTTTTGGTGATAAAAAGAAACAAATAGAAAATTTGTAGAATCATTCATTTTTTCTTTTTATTATATTTTGGAACTCAAAAATACCAGTAACAGTCAGTTGCGTCCTCAGCCTTCAAGAAAAAAATTAAAATTTTGGCGCTCTATTCCCGAAATCATGAAAACTTATAAAAAATAAATACAATCAATAATGACGGAAACAAAATAATTTTTTCTTGCAAGCGTTTTGGTTTTTTATTGTGTTCCAGTTTTAAATTGATATGACCATCATCCAAATCGGTCCAGTAGTTTAAAAGTTGTGATTTTAGTAAAAAAATATTTTTGGAAAAAATATTGACCACCCAAAATGGATATGGACACTCCAATGAATAGATGAAAAATACTAATCTAATGGGCTTTATTATATGATTATTTCTATGGTAATTTAAATAGCGTTTGTATGGTCTATAGAAATCGGTTCTCTGATCGAGTTCATTTTCGAAAGTTCGCTATAAACAATTGAGCTTTTAAATACACTCGACAAAAAAATTAGAGGAACAGAGTGCGAAGCCAGAAATGTTAAGTGATTTTTGACATGCTGTAACTTCGCGAAAAATCAACGCATATGGATGATATGTACATCATTTTGAAGCTACAGCTTTCAGGTATTAGAATATTTGACGTATATATTTTTATCCAGGTGTGTGTAGGTGTTGAAGGCAAAAATATCGGAAAAAAATGAAAAATCTTGAAATTTTTCAATAATATTCTGGACTAACACATTTTTTTGCTAGCCAACGTTATTTTTCACGAAGTTCGTATGTCAAAAATCACTTGAAATTTCCGACTTCGCACTCTGTTCCTCTACCATTTTTGTCGAGTGTATTATGACAATATTGTTCCTGTCAATTTAAGCACTATTGTCATTTCGTTGTTATTGTTTATTGTTTACGATTTAATTCATGTCCAACAACCGCAGTAGAAACTATTGTCACTTTTGTCACATCAAAGGTGATTCACGACCGAAAGTGCCAGCTTCTTTGCATTGGAGATTATTATTATTGGCTCCAAGCCCTTCTACGGGAAACCCCATCGAAATATTATTATTTCCTCCAATAAGCAAGGCAAACCAAACTTAAAACTCAGAACACAAACAAATCATCGGTCCGGACGATGTTTTTCCAGTGGCGCCCACGTTCTGCCGTACGAATTAACTGTTTATTTATGCAAAGTACACTTTCCGTTGTAGCAGTGTCCCTCAATCCTCAACGTGGGTTTGTGCCTGTGTGTGTGCGCGCTTCTCTTTCCATCAGTCACTCTGAGAAATGCCAGAATCCATCCGATGCCGAACATCATGACAGTAAAGTTAAACCAATGCAATAGAGTATACTACGGTCAGGACGCAAATTCCCTCTCGGTTGACCTTGCATCTTCGTCTCAGAGAAGCGTTCCGCCAGTAAATTGCTACTGATTCACTTCATGTTCGATGGAATAAATATTCACTCGGGAAAGAGTGGGTGAAAATAGATGTGAGGCGTGTTTATACTCCAGACATGGATTCAATTATGACACCATATTGGGGTATCCAATGTGAAACATTTTATAGAATGGGGATCCTGTGGAAACAATCATGAACGGTCCGCGTGGTGTTAACAACATTTTCCGCTTCAAGCAGAGCGAGGTAGAAAAACGCCGGCGCGTGTCGTCGATACTCCCAGTCTGCAGACGCACTATCAGAAGCAGTAATTCATCGTATCGTAGAGTGTATATCCGAGGTGTAAAGACGAATGTTGAGATTTTATTTCGTTTCTAAAAATACGGCCCGGCCAGTTTTTCGTTGGTAGTTTAGAAATAAAATATAAAAACAACACAACTGCTACCACTGAACCAGTTTATTAATATTCTAATAAAAATCCACCTCACCAGAAACGAGCGTGTGCTACATTAGAGTGTTCATCATAAACTTCATAAACTCATGTGTAAACAACACATCCGGACTAGGAGGGAACTGTTGATGAACAGTAACGGTACGAGGAAAAATAACACAGATCTGCTACATAAAGTTAATTGCTGGAGGTGCTGAAAGCGTGATCTATTTCGAATATCTAAGGTGCCCGAATCGATGCCCGGAGCAAAAAAGATCGGCATCAACCAGAAAACGATGCTAGAAGTTAAAGCCAATTCAAAATAAAATTCAAACGTTCCATCTCGCGGTGTAACCACGAAAGGTGGGTGCGTCGGAAAATGGAGTTCGGGAGATCAAGAAAAAAAACAGGATTGCGTATATTCAATACAATACTTTTCGAGCCGCGATGAAATCCAGTAACATGTTACTAAGATTAGCCAACTATATTTGCAGAGCAATGTTTATAAAATAAAGTTTTAGTGGGGTGGATAGAGCAACTTTCATCAAAACAGATTTCAAAGTGGATGATCACTTCCAGGAAAAAAAGTTGAATTATGCATCGCAGTATGAGTTACTATATGAGCTCAAAAGTCCCTGAAAACAATCGTTTTTGGGCAAAGCTGTAATTATTTCTCAATAAGTTTCCTTCGAGGGCAATACACGTGGTATAGCAAATTTCAAACATTTCAATTACCGTTCTGTAATACGAAACGTCTAGGACTTCGAAATATGTCATCAAAAAACATTGATCAAAATAAGATATTCCTCTTTTTCAATTTTCTATGTGAATGCTCAGGTAGTGACACTATAGTTTGTGAACAAATAAACGAAATGTCATGAAACTTCACACATAAGCTAGTGACTGATGAATCTCTCGAAATGAATCTTGTTCATTTTTTAGTGGCGCCATCTGTTGAAAAATCCCGGGACTTTTCAGTCCATGTAGTATGTGTATAATACCAACCAATAACAATATTTATCAAGACAATGACCCAAAACACATCCTTGAGTGGTCGTTTGTTGATGGTAATACTGGTCTAGACTGATTTTTGACATAGAACTATGTCCTACGAAAAATGTAACGATTTATTAAGAGTTTTCAAACGCATATTACTCAAAATCGTTATTGCGACCTATGTTGTGATATATACCATTAGACAGGAAAATTATCCAGCATTTTTTTTGCTTAAAACATGAACAGTGAATATTGCGAAAAAAGTTAACAATTTGACGATTAAAATGGGTATGCTTTCTCTCGATTGCACTAACCACTCGCTTTCCTCCCCGACGTAACGAACAATCTTTATGCCTAAATTCGGGCGTTAGCCCACAATGTGAGTTGATGCGAATAATGCATTATTTTCCGTTTACCGATATTATTGTTTATCAGTTATTGTATTGTATGTTGCCTAATCAAGGGTACACTCGCGCATATCAGATTATGATAGCTTAAGTAGTCGCGATCTCAATATTATGTTCCCCATATATGTCTTCCTAAGAAACCCGCTTTACTTCCTCGAATGCACATGCCCATTCGCCTTTCCCTTTCCTATACATGAGCAGAACTTAATCCTTTGCGCTCGAGGCACTTTTCTGTCGGGTGAACCAGCAATCATTTCATAAGTTCGTTATTGTTAACTTAAAATCATTTTAGACACAATAAGACACTTTAAACTCGTATATTTTGACATTATACATACTTTTTTAGCTTAATGAAATACAATTATTAACGCATCTTCACTAGAAGTAATTTCGTTGTCGTGTTCCACACTTATTCGGCTCACTAACTTTGAAAGAAATATTGCGATCGCAAAGAAGGCTGAGTCCTACTTCGCTATAGGAGATGAAAGTGGTGCCGTAGACTAAATATCGTGGTAATAAGCAGCCATTCACGCATAGTTTGGGACTTATGTATTGGAGGCCCTGTCGGCTACGCTGAAAAGGTTGCTTGTGTCTGTGACATAAACAGTTTGCGATACAGCTTTCATCTCCTATGGCGATAGAATCACCCGAGATAAGACATTTAGACACATCGATCTGAATGGTGCCTGTCAGGCACCGCTTGAGTTATTGCATCACATGCAGTGGTGCCTGAGAGGCACCGCTCGAGCGCAAAAGGTTAACACCCATTGAGATCAATTCACTACAGCAGCTATAAGAACTTCCCAAAAGAGCACTCATGGCCATAGAACACTCAATACACATCATCGGGCTATAAAGTTATTAAAAAAAATGTTCCGGACAACGTGGCAACGAAGGAGAGAATGCTATTTCTATTTTTAGATTTATTTGACTTAGGTTTTTATTTATGTAGATCTTAACTATTTACATTTAACTTGTGTTTAAAAATGATATATGATGACTCTTTGTCTTCTTCTGCATATTTGAAGTTGAGCTTGGGTAGACTGTACAATTCGTAGTTGCTCTCCGTGATTGACCTGAACCAACCAAATTACATCAAGAACACACAGAATGACGCTTGGGACTAGCAAATCAGTCTCGTTGTGCCATTTTCGGTGGTTCGAGCTTTAAATGGTCAATAACGACGCCGGCCACGTCCTTACAGTCACCAGTGGAAGGGAAGGAATGTTAGTATGATATTCGCCGCCCAAGTGCCGGAAGGGTCGCCTCTATAGCGTGGTTCTCTAGCGAATATCATGGAAGAGATATTTATTAGTGGGGAGAATTAAGAATCAGGATTCACTGCGGTAAGTGATATGATTATGTTAACACTGACCCTGACGCCGGAGATTATTAATATTAGAATACCTAAAAAGGTTATCGAAAGAATTCCTCTATGATAGCTCGAATCGACGATATATAATGAGATCGTTCGCGTCTAGTACTCTATTGTGATCCCTGAAAATTCTGAATGGGCTACCTGAGAAGGTAACCGAAGGAACTCCTCTACAATGACTCGAATCGCGTATCGCCGACTTATTATATGATTTTTCGCGCATAGTACTCTTTAGTATTCTGAAATTGCTACATCGGAGATTATTATTGAGCTACCTTAGAAGGTACCGAAAGAACTTCTTTACAATTGATCAAATCGGCGATATATTCTATGACTTTTCACGCCAAGTACTCTCTTTTAATCTCAAATCGCGATGTCGGAGGTTATCGATGGGCTACCTGAGAAGGTAACCGGAAGAACTCCTCAACCATAGTTCCAATCGGTGCTATGTTCTGTGTGTTTTCGGGCGTAGTACTATATCAGAGATTTAGAGCGCAACGTTGATCCCCGAATTTTTCTTGCTGTACTTTCCGTTCACTGAGGTAAGTGATGTGATTATATAAACTCGAACCATCCTATGAAACTATTTGGATGGGGCTATACATTCTATTATTCATCGCATGAACTTTTTCAATTATGATCGAATCACTACGACTGAGTGTTATATTTGGGAAACCTGAGAAGGTAGCCGATAGAACTCCTCTAAAACTATCCAAACCGTCGATATATTTTGTTATTCAACGCGCATAATCTTCAATCAACCCAATCGCTGTGACGGAGAGTTATATTTGGGAAACCTGAAAAGGTAACCACAGAACTAATCGAACCGTCGATTTATCCTATTAATCATCGAGCGTACTCTTTACAAAACTCCAATTACAACGGCGTATATGTTTGGAAACTGTATCCGATGCTCAGAACTGAAATCTGTAAATTGATTTATTACATATATTACATATTTATTACATATTATTATATTATTATTATTATGTTCCTGGAGCTCCGTTTTCTCAGTTTAGCGTGTGCCAATCCTTTCCTAGCAATAATATCAGTACTGCGCACACAATATCCATGAATTATAAAAAAAACTGGCGAGAGGCGATGTTGTTAATAATTGTCATATGAACTGCTCAATCGCATCTCATAAGTCTATCGGCTGAAAATGATCCTATTCCCTTTTCCCTGCACTTTCGAATTTTTCTCTCCCTTTATGAAAGCCATCACTTCAATACACTTCAGGCTTCATTCAAGGCACTGATTCATGATGACATTATTATTATCATGAAAACTCTCACGAGCACAAATTGGCGAGAGTGGAGATTTACACTCTGAAGAGTGTATGAAAAAAACACGCACACCTTCACAAGCACCGATGTTTTATAGCCCTGAACACAGAAACCGAACCACGCATAAACAAAACTATCAAATTAACGGGAAATAACACTAGAGATTTTTTTCTTTCTTTGTTCTTTGTCTGTCAATATATCCAAAATTGACAAAGTGAAACATCTCTACGGCTCTGAAACGTGGAGTATTCTCAAGAAAACAATCAGTGGGATGGCAGAACAGATGGATGATTAAATGCCGGTTATTTCTTCGGTTAAATGAATGCTCATGCTGAAAGCCACTCGCGGAAAATTCCCTCCTGTATAACGAACACTTTGCTTATTTAATTATTTAATCGAAAACCAGCGTTGAAGCTAACACTATTCGTTATTGCAACTGGAAAAATAAATAAAACCGAAACGCGTTTGCTCGTATCGTAATGGAACAAGCTGTGCGAAAAGAACACGTCTGCACCCGACGACGGCCCGACCGAAACTCGCTTCTGCATATTTGAAGTTGAAACAAGAAACGGTTTTTTTCTGAGCTTCCATTTGATGTATCAAAAGAGAAAAAAACCCACATTTTGAACAATAAAAACACTCAATTCAAATGCGATTACAAAATACAATCACAGTTCTATGTCAAGATTCCGTCCTTGCCCCTAGGCCCAGACCCATCAACTTTTTCAAATCCCCAAATTTAATTCGGTGCATGATATGCGTAGGGTAAATTATTTTGTTTTGGCCGATTTCGGGTGTTTTTGCGCAACTAGTAAATGCAAATCGATTTTTCATGAAAATCACACATAATCGATTGGGTTTGTTGAAAAGCCCCAAGTCTCTAGTTGTTAATACTACTACAAGGCTTTCTTCAGAATATTGCCTTTTCTTGGGCATTTTAAAAGTGTTACCCTCAACACACTCAACACGGAGAAACTTTATTTCTGCTATGCACGAAGGACACAATAAACAAACTGCAGCGCACCAAGCGGTTGTCATAGAAATCATGTGGACAAAACAACATTGGTGAATTGGACAACTCGTGATCAGAATTGAGTTCATCAAAATGCGTTAATTTAATGGTTTAGCTATGTAAATCTGATATAAATGGTGTGCAAGCATGATGCTTACAATATTTGTAAGTGTTTTTTTTTATCTTCGCTTGTTTTACGTCGGCATATTTCCGCCACTTTAGTAGGGATTGTTAACCGGTTTTACCGTTACCGGTTTTACCGGTAATACCGGACCATTTTTCATTACCGAATTACCGGTAATTTTACAATCAACAACCGGTTATTTCGGTAATTTTTATTTTTTCACCATAAATAATATTTGCCTTTATGCCGCTTTAAAATTTTACTCGAGAATCTAAATAAGATCGGGAAAACACAACGGCTGCGTCAGTGTCGATACCCATACGGGAGAAGATATCGACACTTACATGTAAACATGGCTAGAGGCACAAAAGTCTTTCTCTGTCTTTCTCGTTTCCATCGTTTCCATTCGCTGTATACATGAATGAGTGCTTGACGTGACATATCACCAGCAGCATACGAATGAAAGAGATGATGAATCAACATTGTGCCTGTCTCACCGCTTTCATACCGAAAAAACATCGATTGTTGTGAATTCATTCATTTGTTTTTTTTTAACACGCACGAGATTTTGGTTAGAACGAAACAAGTTTTGTTAGATAAAATGGATTTTGAAGGAAAAGTGAAGGCAGGATTGTCGGAAACCTCAGTATGGAAGTACTTTTTACGAGGTAAACAGAACAGAGGGATTGCAAAATGTGTCAAGTGTGATAAAATCATCAAGTGTGAAGGCTCAAGCACAAGTGGATGTAAAGCTCATCTCCGATTGAAACATGGAATACTACTGGACAAACGACCTGCATCTGCCATTCCGGAACCGTCTAAAGAAGTTCCATCAACATCCGGACCCGAAGCCAAGAAGAGGAGTATCATCCGATATTTCTTCAAGTCAAGCCCTTTGGATGCTGTTCTAGCTAGATTGGCAGCTAAAGATGGAATACCGTTCAGCACTATTTGCAATTCGGAAGACATCAGGCAAGGGCTGGTAGCTCGTGGGTTTTCGGACATTCCTCGAACCAGCAATGGAATTCGCCAACGAGTCAAGACATTTTTCGAAACAGTCGTCATCGAGTATCGGAAAGAGTTTGAAAATATCAAAAAGGACGGGGGAAAATTAAGCCTAACCTTCGACGAATGGACTTCGATTAGAAATCGGCGTTACATGAACGTGAATGCTCATTCGGCCGATAAAACTTGGAACCTCGGTCTGCAACGTGTTGAAGGCTCAATGAACGCGGAACGGTGTGTTACCTTACTTTCTGAGAAAACATCCCAATATGGAATATCGACAACAAAGGACATAATGGGTGTCACGACTGATGGGGCGTCCGTCATGAAAAAAGTTGGAAGCCTCATACCAGCTGCGCATCAAGTTTGTCTCGCGCATGGCGTTCATCTAGCGGTCACAGACGTGTTGTATCAAAAATCCAATTCAACTTCGTATTCAGGTAATAATTGTAAAAAATAAATTAAATGATAAAACATAAATAAATTTTCCGTTCAATGCAGATTTTGCCGATTATAACGGGTCGGACACAGAAAATGACGACGATAATGATGATATCACCGATTTTTTCGCGATCAACAGTGAGGAAACCGATGAATGTATCATTAAGCCCGAATACTGTCTAACAATCCAAAAAGTACGAAAAACGGTGAAGCTCTTCAGAAAATCTCCGGTTAAAAACGACGAAGTTCTCCAGAAGCATGTCACCGCGGACCACGGGAAGGATATTTGTTTGCTCCTTGATTGCAAAACTAGATGGAACAGTCTTCTGGCAATGTTGCGCCGATTCTACTACCTCCGAACTTCAGTTCAAAAATCGATACTCGATCTGAAAACGAAGCACAATATAAGCTTCAGCGATCAAGAACTGACAGCGATAAAGGAATTGGTTGATGCCCTCGAACCAGTTCTGGTCGCCGTTGAACTGCTATGCCGGAAGAATTGCACTCTTTACGAAGCTGACGTCGGATTGCAATTTATGCTAGAACAGGTATCGGATCAACCATCAGAAATTTCGAAGCAGCTGCTTGAAGCCCTGATTGAAAGGATTACAGAAAGACGTTTCGTATATGCAGATTTGTTCGCATATATGAATAATCATTCTGCTCGTGGTGGTGACACAGCTAATGGTGACTTTGGCGTTCTCTATCAAACGTCACGGACTACAATGATCAAGCAGGCATTTGAGATTGTGCGTGACCTGATGAAATTTGACCAAGATGGTAGCTGGTAGTAGCTGGTAAACAGCAGGAGGAAAAGCCACTGGACGATGCAGAACCTGCAGAAAATTTGAGCATCAAGGAAAAACTGGAACGACGATTGCAACAGTCAAAGGTTTTAACGTCCAGCTCCAACACAACGTCTACAAACGTATTGATGAAGACCCTCAGACAAGAGTTTTCCTACTACGACGCAGAGAACATCAGAGGCAAATACATGACGATTGTATTTGATGCTCTTCGTACTGTACGCCCAACATCAGTGGACTCTGAACGTGCCTTCTCCGCTTCTGGAAATTTCGTTAATAAGATTCGATCTAGATTAGGAGACGACACAATTAACATCCTTAGTGTCCTCAAGTATTATTTTAGCCAAAAAACTGAGTAGCAAAAACTTGCTAAATGTTTTGTTTGTTTGTTATCTAATTAGTAACAATAAAAGCCATGGAATGGATTCATTTCAAAGTATTTTGTTTACCGGTGATTTACCGGTTTTACCGGTAATGAAATTTTCATTACCGAGTAACCGGTTATTGAAATTTTGGCACGGTAATGCAATCCCTACACTTTAGTGCCAATCACCGACATCAGGGAGGCGACTCCACCTGTTCCTACCTATCAGACTCAACAACTCATGAGCCGAGCCAACTTCTTTTACTTCCCTTCCGAAGGAAGACGTAACCAGAGATTTTTCGCCTCAGAAAATCCCAACGACGCCAGCTGGGATTGAACCCAGGCCGATCGGATTGTGAAGCTGTTACGCTAACCACACAACCACTGGCGCCGTCATATTTGTAAGTGTTATAATCCAGAAAAGGTCTGAATACGGTTTTTCCAGAAAATTTGAATAATATACATAGCATGCAAGGCGAGGATACCAAACATTCAAAAAAGCCAAATAATCACCCGGTGATCAATTAAAAGTTAGCTCGAATGAGGGGCGCATTAACAAAAATAGAAGGTGTATTTCATAATCCTTTAAAACATGTGATTCCGTTAAAATATACTATAAAACTACTCATGAGATAGACAATTTTATTTAAATGTTTTGAAACATTCGAATACCTTATTTGACACAGGAGCGCTGAATTAGAGCATTGGTTGCAAATATTTTGCACAACACTGTCTAAGATATTATGTGTGGCAACGTAGAACTTTTTACCTTAGATGCCCCATCAAAATGAATTTGATCGCTCTCTTTCTATTAATTTTAAATAATTAATTAATTTCGAATACAAGCTCTTAAAATACAAATTAATGTTTCTAACGGAACTCTCTCAGCACACATAAAATACACTGAAGAAAGCCCACATAAAATATCAATTCGTCGTTAATGTAGCAAAATTCTGTTGCTGGTTAAAAACTCATAATCGTAAAAGTCGGCTTTCGAGAACCGTCCCAGTAGAATGTTCCAAGAGCAAACGCACACTAGGGATGCATCAGCCGGGATGACAAAAAAGAAGAACAGCGCCATTAAGCAATCCAATTTACCAGCCACGATGAACAACTCACCGAAAGTAAGTCCCACCACAGCAGATCTCGTTAAAATGACATAATTATTTTTTTCCCGAAAATTTGAATAATATACAGAGCATGCAAGGCGAGGATACCAAACATTCCAAAAAGCTTGGTTTGGTTTGAAATGGGAAGTAAAGAACGGAAAATATGACATGCAAACGAGGCTGGCACGTGTTCAACAGTGTTGTGTCGAAGCGAAAGTCGGGGGAAAACATTTCCAGCTGGTTTTCCGCTTTCCGCTCGGGGAGGAGAACGCACTCGGCGCGATACACCTCAATTACACCGTATTTATCAAACGAGTCGAGGCAAACTCTGCGCTCGTTCATCCGGTTCAAACGTGTCGGGCTAATAATATCGAAAGGGGTATTTTTGTTTGAAGATGCCGTCCAGTGGACCACTCACGAGCGGTAGTGGGCGTGGGCCGACGATTCGACGGCGAATTTCGTTATGATGTATGATACCGCCAGTAACTGATCACCCAAATCTTCACAGATCATGATTCAATTTGTAAGGTTGTTCTGCTTATTTTCTGAAATGTCGTAAATTGTGCTCTTCAGGTTCAGTCAGCGGAAAACAGAAAAGAATTCTTGACAGTCGTTCGGGCTAAATTTAGCTCGCTCCAAATCTGCTTAGTTACCATAAAGTGTCCTACTCAACAATTAGTGTCTTCTTTTCCATATTTTACACAGAGGTAAACGGTCTCCGAGACGATTTCAGCGTGGAGAGGAGAACGTGCGAAAATTGTTTCACTCCATTCTTCTGACGCGCTGAAAGCCCTCTGACAGGTGCCCAGGTGGAATCCGAAGACGACAACGACGACGACGATGACGACCGACGGACAAATGAATCATTCTCCAAATCCTTTCGCTCAACCGTAATTGTGTCATTAATTCTTCTCCGCAAAAGCGAGGGCGAAAATAGCACGTGATACGACTAAATAGACGACACCCAGAGAGACCCACGGCAAGAGCCAAAGGTGTTTTCACCGAGCGCATCCACCACGCAGCATGTTTACCACTGTCCCGTTTGCTTAGTGGAAGGGGCGTGAAAACAACCGACGAATTAACTGCTAAGCAACGCCTCCCACGTATTTCGATTCGGTGAAATTTGTCACAGAATTAGCCAGTAGCAGCTATTGCGTTAAACAGGAGCGCGGACGAGAAATCATGTCGCGAGATTTCTGGGCGATGTTGTTCTCACCGGGATCATTCGATTGAGGGCGCGACTTAATTATTTATTGAAGGAAAAATATTGCCGAACAATAATCGGAAGACTTATCCCGTACATTCCTGTGATTGTAAAGTATGTAAATATAATATGTGATAATGTGTTTAAAAATAAGAATCAGAAAGTGTATCGAGTTTAGTTCCTTATATTCAGTGCGACTTCGTTCAAATCGGGTGTAGCTAATTACCGAATATTCGCAAAAAAACTTAACCCGTTCAAAACATTGTAGCTTTGTAGCATTGTAGCTGTAGGTGAAAAATTCCACTCGACCAGAGCGGTCCTCAGTTAAAAAAATGTAAGGGGTTGTATCTAGGACACGATCGCATTTTTGACGTAGAACTACGCAATTATATTATGCAATCCACTTGTTTACCACTTCGAATATTATTTCAGAATGCATCGAAATTTTTAAAACAACTTTTTTTTTATTGTTACTACTTCAGTAGTAAAATTTTCATTTTAAATTCGAACAATTTAAAAATGGTATATCGCTACCAGACTGTATCTGAAACGACGATTTTCCCAGGCTAAACTGAGAAGCCTGGGAAAATCGTCGTTTCGTTTTAGGGAAACATATTGTGGTCTGCACAACGACAAGCCAGAACAAAAGCACTCTACACCAAAGAAATACCCCCGACATGTGTGTATTTGCAAAGCGGATTCCCCCAGGCACATTAACTTTGAAGTCCGTGTTAAGGAAACACAGCTCGGTGGAAACAAAAATACCCCCGACATGCATGTATATTTGCAAAGCGAATTTCCACAGGTACATCGATTTTGAAGTCTGTGTTGGCGAAACCTTAAATCGGGCCAATCAAAAATTGGCAGTTAGTGTGTTTAGATAACGCTTGACATTTTACACTTATTCAATTGTTCATCTCATGAAAAATAACATTTTATTAATTGTGATAGATGCTTAGAAATATTTCCTATCAATTGATGCAAACATCTTTCCGATCTGTTAAGAAATGTTCGAGTTACTTCGGTAGAACAAATGTATGGGGAAAAATGCTTCCAGTTTTCATGAATTTAAACCGTTTAGAGATTAGCGAATTGTAATGTATAGCATATCAAACAAATCTTAGAGAATTTTCGATTCGATTGGTACGCAAATCATGAGAATTTGTTCACAGTGAAAATAGTTATTAACATTAACTCTATTTCATAAAAACGTGACCTGTTTTCTGATTTAGCACCCTTCCTGAAAGACTACGTTGTACGTCAAAAAACTATGATCAATGTTGGCATTTCGTAAGCAGTGTTCCAGATGAGGACGAATGTAAAGTCGTAAACCTAACCTAACTTTTCGACACGACACTTTGCAAAAAAGTTGGAATTGCCCAAATCCACAAGTCATGGTATAATGAAAACATTTCCTAAACATTCGGCTTACGAAAGGGAATCAAGGAACTGAAATAATGAACGAACGAATAATGAACAAGAGGTAAATTTCAATGTCAGTCCCCAGGGACCAACATGGGACTCAACGTGTTGATTTTTTTTCTTCCACCTTCTCCCATGATTTTGTGTGGCTTGATGAAACATACTTTCCTTTTGACGTAGAACTACGTCTTTCATTAAGGGTGCCAAATCAGAAAACAGGTCAGGTTTTTTTGAAATAAAGTTAACGTTAATAACTATTTAGGCGCGAACGGATTTTGGCGATTCACATACTAAACGAATCGGAAATTCCCTAAGATTTGATTGATATTCTATACATCACAATTACCTGGTGTGTAAAGGGTTCAAATTCATGAAAACTATAAGCGTTCCCATTTTCCCATACATTTGTTCTGTCCATTTGTGTGCTTTCCCGAACAGAGCTGTTAATAACGAGCAACTTATCGACGACCAACAAAGGGGAAATCGTAGGATTTAAAGTCTCTGTGAACAAAAGAAAAGTGGATCTCGGCATTCGGCATCGGACTGTTGAGCAATCCAGTTCACTTTGCTTTCGCTGCGCTTCGATCTAAGATTGGACCCCACCAGTGGTAATCCAACTTGTATCGTAGTTTAGTTTTTCTGTTCGTTTTCGCGTTATTCGTATCCTGTGTTTTGACGTAGGACTACGTCTTTCATTTCTATACTAGGGTGTAAAATCAAAGTTTCGAAAACGAAAGCGTTACGCCGGAAACCGAGATTTTGAGCGTTAATAGCTCCTAAACAACTGAACGAAATGGTATGATAAACACTTCATTCGAAAGATAAAATGTCTACGCGTTCTATATTTGTTACTTTTTGATCCAAAAACTTGTTTCAATAGTCTTAAAATTGCTTTCAAAACAGGCTATTGAAATCACCAATCGGTATATAAGCGAGCGCCGCTCGGAAATCCACTCAGTTCTAATTGAACAGCGATTGGAGCATGTTGTCGCTGTTGTGGTGAAGCTCTCCGTTTATCATGAAAGCGCGGATGAACGGTGTCACCAAGAGCCTGTTTGTGCACCCTAGGCCAGAAGGGAATCCATCAGGAGGAGAGTGATGCCACAAACGGTTCCCCGGGAAGACATCGCTACATACACATACACGCGCGGAATTCTTTCCGTTTGGATGCCATTCAGCATCGAGAAAGTTCCGGAAAGATCTAATCATTTCTGGAAAATAATCTGCCAGTTCCTCTGGGAATTTAAAAATACATTCATGTGAAAGAGTTTATTTGAATGTTTTCTATCCATGTAACACTGTGACCAAATATGTTTCAATCAAGTACTATTAACAGGTGGTTATCGAGTTAGAATTAACCACTGGTGGGCTTCCAGTATCGAGGAAAATGTGGAAATATCTAATCATTGCTGGAAAATAATCTGCTAGTTCCTCTGGGAATTTAAAAATACATTCATGTGAAAGAGTTTATTTTAATGTTTTCTATCCATGTAACACTGTGACCAAATACATTTGGTTTTGTGATTTTTCAATCAATCGCAAGTAAGATATCACCCATCAGTAAGATATTTCCGTATCCAATATTGTATGCGCCCGCAATCGATTATTGCTCAGTCGCCGAATGTTCCGAGCTCAGAGAGTTCATTCCCCTCTAGTTTGTCTTCCAAATTGCCATCGTAAACCACTCCTTCTCTCGATTCAATCACACACAAAAAACATACTTAAGCGATGTTCTGGTGGTGAGACACATTAATTTTTCGTGAGGACATCGACAAGACAACATCGTTGCCTAACGTGCTGGAGGAGGTGGCGGCGAAGGATCGACACATGCACGCGCAGAATTCTTTCCGTTTGGGTGCCATTCAGCATCGAGAAAGTTCCGGAAAGATCTAATCATTGCTGGAAAATAATCTGCCAGTTCCTCTGGGAATTCAAAAATACATTCATGTGAAAGAGTTTATTTGAAAGTTTTCTATCCATGTTACACTGTGACCAAATATTTTTCAATCAAGTACTATTAACAGGTGGTTATCGAATTAGTATTAACCACTGGTGGGCTTCCAGTATCGAGGAAAATGTGGAAATATCTAATCATTGCTGGAAAATAATCTGCCAGTTCCCCTTGGAATTGAAAATTACATTCAAGCGAAAGAGTTTATTTTAATGTTTTCTATCCATAAAATATCCATATAATACATTTGGGTTTGTGATTTGTTAATCAAGTACAGTTAGCAGGTTAGCTTTTGAAGATTATTCTTCAGAACAAGGTTTTTCGTATCCTATATTGGATGCATAAAACCTTGTGCCTCCAACGTAACGCTCTAGTTTTCGAAGTTCCCCAAATATGCATTTATTCATTCATTAAGAATGGATTTAGATTCAACTTCAAACAAATGATCTCCAAATCAACGATAGTCCTACGTCACCCTTGCGGTTATATCATAGATATAACCCACTTCCTGTTTTTTCTTTCCGCTTCATAAATTGGACGCTTCGCGTAGTGTGTGATGAGCAAGAAGAAAAGGAAGGCAGGCTCGAGCCCTGCAAGAAATAAACGCATTGCCAGGGGCAATAAAATTTCGAGGCAAGCGTCATCTAATGATGCACGCGATGTTGGTGCAGTGAAAAGCGCTCGCGATGCGAGTGTGACACTGCATCGAACAACAGCGAAGTAGGCGATTTCGGCTCGTCGGTCGAAAATGTAAACGCCGTTACCCAGGCAGCAACCAAAATCAAGCTCCCCCCGCTGGTGGTAAAGGCGGTCGCTCTTGACAAACTCATCAGCGAATTCGCATCGATGGGTATTTCAGCAGAGTACAAGCTGTGTGGCACAATTCAGTCTTTTTCCAAGCAGTTAACATAGTTTGTATTCCGTCATCATAAGGGCTTCGTTGGTGCCATTGAGAATTCATCAATGCATTAAACTGACGTTATAGTGAAGCAGACGTTAAAGTGCGCCAAAGCATTATAGAATAATATCCGAAGGTGTATGCGTAGTTCTACGTCAACAATGCGGTCGTATCTTGGACACAACCTCCTATAATTTTTTTGTATAGACTTATTAACATACATATTATCCCCCTTCTTTCTCGAAAACTCACAACTACTGCACCGACTCTGATGATCGACAAACCAAATTGAAAATAAAGTTAACGTTAATAACTATTTTTGCTGCGAACGGATTTTAACGATTTGCATACCAATCGAAGCGGCAATTTTCTAAGAACTTTTTTTTTGCGGTCCCCATCCTCCGCACAAAAACACAAAAAGGGTTTCCTGTACATTTTTTGTCATAATGTCATAATGGTCCAGGAGATGCATTTAAGTGGAAATTGGCATCTAGAACTCGACAGTTATGAAGTTATGATAAATTAACAGAAAAAATGTATGGGGAAATGGGAATGCTTCCAATTTTCATCAATTTAAACCATATACAGACTATGGAATTGTAATGTGTAGCATATTAAACAAATCTTACAAAATTTCCGTTTTGATTGATATGCAAATTGTTAAAATCCATTCGCAGCAAATATAGTTATTAACGTTAACTTTATTTTATAAAAACGTGACCTGTTATCTGATTTGGCACACTTCATGTAAGACGTAGTCCTACGTCAAAAACATGCGAGTACAGAAGTACCCCCGGCTTGCATAAATCAAAACTTGAAAGTTCATCCGCCTTAAGTATCTGGAATGACGATTTTCCCAGGCTCCTCAGTTTAGAAGTACATATTAGTACATGCTAGGAAAATATAATCCGGTCTGCACAAAGCCAAATGTAATCGCAGCTTGCATATATTTGTAAAGTGGATTCCCCAGGCACCTTGGTTTTGAAGTCCGTGTTAGAGAAACACATTTTGTTGAGAACAAAAATACCCGCGACTTGCATGTATTTGTGAAGCGGCTTCCCCTAGGCACATTGATTTGGAAGTCTGTGTTGGGGAAACCGTAAATCGGGCCAATCAAAACGAGGCAGTTAGGGCGTTTAGATAGCGCTTGAAGTTTAATTCAACTGTTAATCTCATGAAATATAACATTTTATCAATTGTGATAGATGCGTAGGAATATTTTCTATCAATTGAGCAAAACACCTTTCCGAGCTATTAAGAAATGTTCGAGTTTGAAGTATTCGAAATCTTTCATTTTTTTCCTGCATGTTATGTGTTTAGGTTTTCATTCCACCACCATATATTCCGGTTAGACGTAGTCCCACGTCAAAATCAGAGAGATGTTGTTTTTCAAAGAAGACTGGTTCATTGGCTTTAACTTCGTATATCTATCATCTGAATCGGTCGGTTCAAAAGTTATGATTTTTTGAAAAAAAAATCATTTTTGGAAAAAAGGGGAAAAATTGGTTTATGAACCATTGGTTAACTTTGAAAAATCATAATTCAATAACGAGAAAAACGCCTCTCTGATTTTTGGATATGTTTAGCTTGAGCTTGAGCTTGGGTAGACTGTACATTCCGAAATTGCTCTCCGTGATTGACCGGAATCAGCGAAATTGAACAAAGAACACACTGAATGATGCTTGGTAGTAGCAATCCATTCTCATTGTGCAAGTTTCGATGGTTCGAGCTTTAAATAGTCAATAACGGCGTCAGCCACGTCCTTACAGTCACCAGGGCGAGGGGAAGGAATGTTAGTATGATATTTGCCGCCCGAAGGACAGAAGGGTCGCCTCTATAGCCGTGTTCCCTAGCGTTTATCAAGGAAGGAGTAGTTGTTAGTAGGGAGAGTTGAGAATCAGGATTAACTGAGGTAAGTGTTGTATTTTTTTTAACGCGATCACTCGACGAAACGAAAATCTTATATGTCTAGAGTTACCATCTGTCCTGATTTAGCAGGACATGTCCTGATTTTGAGATGCTTTTGGGGCGTCCCGATTTATTTTTAATATTCTAGCATTTGTCCTGATTTTTATAAGAAATTCAATTTTGTTGGTAAATCGTAAGTAGGGCCTTACAATTTCGCTTCAATTGACACATCCTCACGAATGAGCCTACCTATCATCTTTCAATTTGCTGCAAACTCATGAAGGCTAAAATAATGCTACTCTCTCTTCACGCTCAATAAAAAGGATACAACTTCACCTCCGAACAGTCTCGTTTCGTTCCACGTTCATTTGATTCATTCTTCACACTGAAGCGAAGTTATCATATCGTCAAACGAAAATGGAAGTGTCTTATATCTGAATGAAAGTTTCGTTCAAGTTCGAACCGTATTCATTGAAAGTAATGAAAATGACGATGTGGATGTGCAGTATGTCAACAGGCATAATCAGTTGCTGACGCTGGTTTTAAGACTAATATGCCCCCATATGCCTCTATTATTTTTTTTTTGTAAAGACAGTCCGGGAAAATCCAGTTTGGAAAAATGGAACCGAATGAAACATTCAATTGGAAGCAACGATCGTCTTTTTGCATGTGAAGCCTAAACTGATATATAGCCCATTCAAATGATAATGAATTCGAGCTGTTTCAATCTTCAAGTGAAAGCGTTTGCTTACAAATTCAAAGGAAATGACAGCAGAAAATAGCGAAACTGAAGAATCGATTTTCAGTTTGAGTAGAGAATACTCACAATTGAAAAAGTACCTGGCTAATGAGAAAAGATGGAGTAAAAAAATCATTTTCATCTTCTTCTTGTTTAGATAACGGAATTTTTCAAACATCCAGGAATAGAAACAACTTGCAACGATAGCTGAACGTCATCCTACGTCATATGCTGTCGTTCCTCGGCCACTACCCTGCTGTAACTTTTTATTGGTGACTTAAATTCTAAAATGTTCAACTGGATTACCATTTTACCGACGAATTGTGCCGAAAATACCTTTGTCTCATAGAAAAACCTGTTGATTATGATACTAAGTACTGCACATGTGGTTTATAAGTGTTGGTGATAAATAGCGGTATGTTAAGTTTTTCATTTTGTTGTTGATTTTGTTGTTGCAGATGTTTTGAATCCACAATGAATCCATACAGGTAAATCTGATTTGAAAACGTATATCCAAACACCGAAACATTGCAAGAATATTCAATTGGAATCCTCTTCTAAATCCATGTTGAATTATGTAGTGTAAAAATCACATCGCTAAGAAGATTTGAGCTGCAGAAGGAACTTTTGCGTTTCATACATCATAAAAGCTTCAAATCCATGGATTGTCTCAGGCTCCATTACGCATGATGTTTGATGAGTTTGAAACCGCCCAAAAATTTCCTGTTCTCGTACAGAACAGAAGCTATCACCTCCGGGATATTTTCACCGCATAGATTGCCGAAAAATACGGCAAATAAATAGATTTAAGACTCTAGGCATAACAGTCTCGCCATGTATTTTTTGTAGATCCATAATAAATACATCGGTTCAAGTACAAGAATTTAATGCCACGTTTTCAGCAGGGCTAATGCACTCATTTCTGGTTTGGACGAACGAACTAATTCTCAAAAAAAAAAAAAAGTTTAACAGAACTCGTGTACAGCTTGTTAGCGAATGCCTAATAACAATGAGATTTATATTCTGCAAAGGTGTGCAAGATCACTCTCTTCTTTATAAAACGACGTTTTCATGCATAATGTTTCGGAAAACACCAAAAAAACTTATTGTTTGTTCCCGGTATTTCAAAAAACAACATCAAGTTTAATTGTCCCATGTTAATATTCTAGGCATAGCTGTCCCACTATGAATGTTTATACTTCTAATCAAGCTTGATTGGTTCAAGTGAGGGGAACTTTTCACATTTCATTAGACAATAATTTACTGTTCATAAAAAACCTGATGTATCGCTAAACTGAAATGCTTAAAGCTTCTGGTAGCCAAAAATGTTAGAAAATTTTGATTGCGTTTTTCTCAGTTGCTGATTTAGGAACATTGGACAACTATGCGTAGAACGGCAGTTCAATGATTGAAAATAGCATCTGTTAGGCACGAAAATAGAAAGGCGCGCTTGCAAATCTGGCATCACAGTTTTCAAGTCTGTGCAGTCGAACATCAACAAAAGGCTTTTATATGAATTGTCAGGATTTTGATGCTCCAAAATCAGAAAATTAAAATTTCTTCATCAATACCGAGCGTCCGGCTTTGTCAGTTATCATTATGCTCTCAAATGTTATTATATTGATGACAATATAGAAATTAATATTGATTGTAAGGTCTGTTGCAGACAGTATGCTGAAATGACAAATAGCCAAGGTCATGAATTCGCAGGTTCACCCAATGAACATTTTTATTTTTATTCAAATACAAAATTTCCAATTACAAATCACGTATTGTTATACTGTTGTGATCATTATCGTTAAGTTTCATTCATCAGATAATTCATACTTCTTCGTTTCCACGATTTAGCAAAAGACGACCATCGATTGAATATTGTTGGTTATTGCATCCCAATTTATATTGCTGGTTATTGTATCCCAATTCATTCCGGTAACCCCCATTTCGGTATTCGCCGTAGATCAATCAATCAGAAACAGTAGCCCCGTCCTGATATCATGAATGAAATCGGTGAAACATTTTACTTTCTCGCGGAAGGCAGGGAAAGGCCTTCCGAGAAATTCAACTCATCTCAAAGTACACTCGAGGCGAACCCACAAAAATCACCTTCCGGGGGCCGAACCGCACCGGGGAGCCATCGATCGATCGACTTCTTCCGGTGCGAGTGGGCAATCATTCAACGTCGAACTCCGCAGAAAATGGTGAAAAACAAACCAGCGAACATGGAACCGAAAACACTAATCGCACAATCAAATTGACGTTTGGCTCTGTGGGTTTCCTCTCTTATCAGTTTTCCATCAGGTGTTCGTTTTTTGTCCTCCGATGGTTTTGCGCTGATTCCCAAGAACGAAAGCGTTGCTTGAATGTACTCTGCATCTTTTGAATGTTTTAGAATACAATGCCATTCAATCTACTTGTGGGTCGTACCATTTTGTAGTACACTAGATAAGCGGCCAACATTTCCAGAACAAATAGAGTTTCTCATTTCACGTGCCATCCCTTTGTCTGCAAATACGCGGAAACGCATCAGCGGCGCCAAATACTTCCAGAAGCATAATCCCCACAGATGATAAGATTCCTCACCCGTCAGAAAAAATTAAACACCGCAAATAAAAAAACCAAGCGTTGTTTTTTTTTTCTCGCAGATCTGTTTCGCATTGACGGCCAGCAAAAAACAGATAATTGCCGCAAAACTGCTAATAAATTCTTGGTGTCCTTTCGGCTTTGAAAAGATAAAAAAACGGCGGTGAAAACGGTAACCTCAAGTGGGTTGTAAAAATAGACAGTAGCAAAGGCAGCAACAACAACAACAACAAAAAACAACCAAGTGAAAATGGAATGCTGCTCTCTCCATAACGTTGCTCTCGTGAACCATGAACGTGTGAAAAGCGACTTTGTGTCTTGTTGGAACCTTTCTCCGGCCACAAACCCCCAAACCCCCGGCGGTCTGTATATGACATAACGAGGAGGTAAAATGCGGAAAATGTAGCAGAAGAAACTAGTGTGTGGTGGCGGTCATCAGCCCGGACGATTTATGGCGCAAGAAGGAAACTTAAGATATGGTTCGCTCGCGAACGTCGTCGTAGACAAACGGAAGATATGGCCGGGAAAGTTATGCGAACCGTGAGGGATGGAGAGGAAACCAGAAAAACTTCTACCAGGGAAAAACATGTTGTTAGTGGGGATGCGGGGTGAGAAGTGTCACAGATTGCGAAAAATTGAGTTCAGCAATGAAAAACACAGATGACGTCCGTAAAGTTTGAGATATTATTATTCTAATTTTCGCCGCTATCGGCTGTGATTGCTAGAAAAATTGCGGCCACGTGTGTATGAAGTTTCGTTTGTTTGTCAAAGAAAAATGTTCACAGCTTGGTTTTCCGCAGAGTCAAATTTGTAGAGGGTCTACTGAGAGAATATTAACAAGTATTAACAAGTATAACTAGATCTTGACAAGAAGCAATATCCAGCCTAACTAGCTGGAATACTGGAAGCTTCATAACGCTTGATAAAACAACTCTTATGTCTATTTAAGAATACGGCTTTTTTCTGTTTTCTCTTAGTAGCTCAAAACAATCACAAAAATTGGATCGATTCAACATAATTGCGTAAGAGATAGTGTTTCTTAGCGGCCGTCCTGAATTATAGAGTCCATTGGTTCCAAACCACATCAGAACTATTCTTTTTCGGCAAGTGATCGCTTTAGAACCGATTCGGCTCTTTCTTTCTATTTCTCACAGCATATTGATCAAATGCGGGATAAAGCATGTCACCAGTAAAAGTTCCTCGATTGAATAAGATCCCATATTATTCGTAGTCACGATTGATCGGTAAGTGTATATTTCACAGTTAGCAACTAGAACCGCACGTTGTGCATAAATATGTTTTTATCCTTCATGTACACACTCTTATCAAACGAAAACCCACCTTGTCCTATGATTTTACACTCTTGGCTGACATTTCGACCACATTTCGCTACGTCGCAAAAAGGAATCTGCAAGGGAGAAGATGAAATTGTGTAAATAGGAAACAAAAATAAACTGGATAAAAATTTTAAAAATATTTGAACTGTCTTGGCGGATACTGTTGAGATTATGCCACGATTGAAGAAAAAAACTGAACATGCCTCCACATGCCTACTTTCAGGCGAAGCTTTGAAAATATACAATACAGGTCGGACTCGATTATACAGGGCTTCCATTTCGGGCTTCCGAAAGTATACAGCCCTGCGCTGACAACCGTTTGACATAGCTGTCAACCAAAGCGTCATATCGTTAGTTGAATGTCTGCCATTTTACAATATGGATCGTTTTAGCATCGCACAACGTGTTAATTTTGTTAAATTATAATATAAAAATGATGAAAAACCGGCAAATGTTTTTCGAGCATTACGGACGGATTATGGTCGTCATGGACAGCCTACAGAGGACACAATCGCTAATGTAGTGCGTAAATTCGAACAAACTGGATCCGTAGCGGATATTGTGAACCCTGTGCATCATCGTAATGTGCGTTCGGCCGAAAATATTGCTGCTGTTGCTGCCAGTGTGGAGGATGACCCGAATGTTTCGATTCCAGGGCGTGCTCAGCAATTGGGCTTGTCAAACACATCATTGTGGCGAATTTTGCATTTGGACTTGCACCTACATCCATATGAAGTCCAACTGGTACAAAAATTAGAGCGTGGTGACCATGGAATGCGTCGGGCATACTTCGATTGGGTGAACGAACAACAGCAGCAAAATGCTGAATTTTCGCATCCAATTTTCTTCAGCGATGAGGCACATTTCGAGCTCGGTGGCTATGTGTACACCCAAAATTTCCGTATGTGGGGCTCAGAAAATCCACACGTGATTGTTGAGAGGCCATTGCCTCCGCCAAAAGTCACTGTTTGGTGCGCATTATGGTCTGGTGGAGTCATCGGGCCGCATTTCTTTGAAAATGAGGACGGCGAGACGGTAACTGTGAATAGTGAGCGCTATGGCCGCATGTTAACCGATTTTTTTTGCCACAAATTGAAGATATGGATACGGATGACATGTGATTTCAGCAGGACGGCGCCACGTGCCACACAACACGACCGAACATGGCCATATTGCGAACGAAGTTTGAGGGACGTATAATTTCGCGTTTTGGTGATGCCAATTGACCGTCCAGATCATGCGATTTGAACCCGCTAGACTTTTTTTGTGGGGTTATGCAAAAGACCGTGTCTATGCCAACTTTCCGCAAACTCTTGAACATTTGAAGGACAACATTCGTGAAGTTATGACCGAGATACCGCCCCATATGTGCCGAAAAGTCATCGAAAATTACCTGTTCCGGATCAAGGTGTGCGAGGAAGCCCTAGGTGGACATTTGAATGATGTTGTATTTCACATATGTCATTATGTGTCTTCAATTTGAAATAAAAGTTTCATCGAAATTCGAATTCTAAGTTTGTTTTATTTCAATTTACTTTCGGAATTTAGAGTTGGAAAACCCTGTTTATAAGGTTGGGGAAAAAGTAATCCATTATTTTTGGGTGAAATTCAAAACTATTTTTAATATTCTTCGGATTGTCCGATTTGGATCAAATATGCACCGTTTTGTTGAAAAAATCGTTGCCATTCTAAAGGTAGCCTCATAATGTCTTTATCATAGAGGTCTTAGTCCTTATTGACGGAAAAATCTATCAATAGATTTTTACAAACTTCTCTTGATTCCAATTTCTTATAACCCTGGAAATTTGGCAAATGCAAGAAAAAGGTGGTAATCGCTTGGTACAAGGTCCGGACTATATGGTGGATGCATTAAAACATCTCAATTAAGCTCTCGGAATTGTGTAGCTTTGCGTTGTCCTGATGGAACACAACATCACCAACAACACCAATTCTGGACGTTTCTAGTCAATCGCTAGCTCCAAACGGTTCATTTGTTGGCAGTAGAGACCTTAATTTAATGTATTGCACTAAACAAAATTTTAGGAAAAAATTTAGAAAAAAATATAAAAAATTATGAAATAAATAAAATTGCGCGTATTTTTCTGTTGCTGTATCGGCACCATAAACACCATTCACAATTTAAGCGACCTGGCTTGCATTTTCACATTTGTAAAAGAAAAAGTGTAAAATGTACCAATTTTTTTTCTTAGTTGACCTTAATTGTTAACACCCTGTAACTCACAACTGAATGTGAAAAAAAACCGCAAAATTGTTTTTAGTGTGAAATGTTACCTTTACAATGAGCATATTACGCGAGATATTGATCACTAAAGCCAGCTACCGAGAAAATAATGGATAACTTTTTCCCCAACCTAATATTACAGGTTAAATTTATATTTGAATATGTATGTTCATTTGTATGTGTTTTTTATGTTGGTGGGGGTTTTTCAGAATTTTCCAAGAACTGCGCGGTACGAATATATCTAATAAATTTTCAATAATTTTTAATTTCTAAAAAAATTATAAAATTACAACACAAATTTTATAACTTGTTTTTAGTTTCCTAAAATCTATTATTGTATTGTATTCGTGTATTCGTAAAAAGAGCCCCAAATCTTATCACCAGCGCTATGGAAAGTATTGTTACACTTCAGAACATTAGATAATTTTTGGCTATAAGAGCTAAGGCTAAAAACGTAGTTTTTGTTCTTTTTCCACGATCTTCTTTTGGAAATACAGCTTGGAAAAGAAAATATGGAAAAAATACTCATAGTGCATCCTACTATGACAAAATCACCATCGAAAATTTGAATTTTTTTGGAATTTCGAATTTTTTTATACGAAATTGGATTATTCTATAAATAGATGAGATGTTGATATGTTTGGTCTTATAAATTTATATCCACAATTTTATTAATTTTCGAATTCATAAAAATAAAAAAAATGCAGACGGTGAAAATTAGGGAAAAAAAGTACGTTCAATCCTCGATACATTTCGAAAAAAAAATTATAAATATAAAAAAACGTACGAAAACATTTCAAAGCACAAAACTCAATTTAATAATTCCAAAATAGAAAATTACAAAAAAAAAATACCGCACAATTCTCTGAAATTGTGAAAAAAATCACATATCAAAAACAGGTACATTTAAATGAAAATTATGCTTTAATGGATCTAAAAATAAACTTATTTTAAATATATAATGAATATATTTAAAATAAGTTTATTTTATACCAAAATATTTTGGAAATAAATATTATGACCGAACAACGTTTGCCGGATCAGCTAGTTTTCTATAATTTTTTTCTTGAATTTCCATTTCCAAGCCTATTGAGTATGGTGTGAAAATGGGAAAACAACGGTTTTCACTACAGCTCTTATAGTGAACTATTTAGGGATTCAAAAAAATTACCAAATTTTCTAATTTGATACCTTATGGCGGGTTTACATTAGGGAGATCTATAGCTAAAGATGGATTTATTCACGTGAAAATAGATGTAAACGGGTGAGAATATATATAATACACTCCTTCGAGGTATATACCTCGAAGAATGTATAGAATAAATTCAGGCATGTGTCAACACTGGTGAATTTCTCACTGGTGAGAAATCACTAAAGTTGGATGCAGTTCTACTTCAGATGAATAAATTCACCGAAAACATGAATATATTCATTATATAAGTTCGAGCTAGTGTAAGCGGTTGATGCGATTGCTATAAATCTCATCATATTTCTTCACCCGAATATATCACTAGTCTAAACCCAACCTTATACAACATTTGAGGGCGCTTTTCACGAACACATAAAAACAGT